>NC_072435.2:45100775-45404051 GCF_028878055.3 Symphalangus syndactylus | reverse complement strand
CTCCCCAGTAGCTGGGTTTACAGGTGCACGCCACCACACCTGGCTAATTTTTGCATTTTTAGTAGAGATGGGTTTCACCATGTTGGCCAGGCTGGTCTCCAATTCCTGACCTTAACTGATCCGCCTACCTTGGCCTCCCACAGTTCTGGGATTATAGGGGTGAGCCACCACACCCAGCCTTATTATTATTTTTTTGAGTCTGACTCTGTCACCCAGGCTGGAGTGGAGTGGCATGATTTTGGCTCACTGCAACCTTTGCCTCCCAGGTTCAAGAGATTCTCATGCCTCAGCCTCCCGAGAAGATGGGATTACAGGCATGTGCCACCAAACCTGGCTAATTTTTGTATTTTCTGTGGAGACAGTTTCACCATGTTAGGCAGCCTAGCCTGGAACCCCTGACCTCAAGCAATCTGCCTGCCTCAGCCTCCCAAAGTGCTAGAATTATAGGCATAAACCACTGTGCCTAGCCCCTCACTTTATTTTTATAAGGACAGGGATTTCATTCCAGTGCCACTGACTCACTCTATGGCCCCAGGAGAGGCATTTTCCTTCTCTGAGCCCCAGTTTTTCCGAAAGGTAAAGCAAGAGACAGCTAATGAAAAGGAAATGGTGTTTGCGGAGTACCGTCTTTATAACAGGCACTTTATAGCAATCAGCTCATTTGATTTTCATAACCATCTGCAGAGTAGCAATGTGTCATTCTCTTTGGGGGGAGTTGAGGAAACTGAAGTTCAGAGAGATAATTATACTTGCCTAAGGTCACAGACCAAATCTGTGAGGGATTTCTAAAACCTGGGCTCTTGACGACCAGTAGAGGGACACAGACCTTTATTTCCATTGCTCCACCCTTGGCAGACATCACTAATCAATCTCTGCACTATTCTCATTTCTTTCTTTCTTTCTCTCCAGTTCATCTGAGCAAAACGATGAGAGGCGGGAATCTCCAGCTTCTGCTGACAATGACTAAAAATAACCTCTTAGGTATCTTGTTCGCTTTTGACTGTTCAAAGACCTTTTAAAATCTATTCTCATTTTATTCTTTAGCCCATGCCAGGAGACCAGCAGGAGAAGGCTGTGGAATTCAAAAGCTGCCCCATCTTGTCCATCCCCCAGACCCCAATCTCTCCCTCCCCACAAACCAACTCACCCTGTTCCCCAGCCACAAAGAGCAGCATCTGCAGCATCAAAAGGCCCAAGGCCCAGACAAACGTGGCCCCCATCCTGGATCTGGAACAAAATGGAGAGGGAGGGAGGAGTGAGCCACAGCCCAACCCTCCCAGATATTCAGCATTGCAGGACCAAACTCCCCCACTCTACAGATCAGGAAACCAGGGCTCAGAGAGACCAGTGTGTTATTCTAGGTCACAGAAGGAGCCGGCAAAGGGCTGAAACAGAATTCGAACCCAGGGCCACTTGACCTCAGAATCCAAACAGTGGCTGGACGCGGTGGCTCACACCTATAATCCCAGCACTTTGGGAGGCTGAGGCGGGAGGATTGCTTGAGGCCAGAAGCTTGAGACCAGCCTGGGCAACATAGTGAGATCTTACCTCTATTAAAAAAAATTAGCAGCCAGGCGCGGTGGCTCATGCCTGTAATCCTAGCACTTTGGGAGGCCAAGGCGGGTGGATCACGAGGTCAGGGGTTCGAGACCAGCCTGACCAACATGGTGAAACTCCGTCTCTACTAAAAATACAAAAATTAGCTGGGCGTGGTGGTGGGCGCCTGTAATCCCAGCTACTCAGGAGGCTGAGGCAGGAGAATTACTTGAACCCGGGAGGTGGAGGTTGCAGTGAGCCGAGATCGCGCCACTGCACTCCAGCCTGGGTGACAGAGTGAGACTCCATCTCAAAAAAAAAAAAAAAAAATTAGCTGGGCTTGGTGGCACAACACCTGTGGTCCCAGCTACTCAGGAGGCTGAGGTGGGAGGATTGCCTGAGCCCAGGAGTTCAAGGCTGTAGTGAGCTATGATTCCACCACCACACTCCAGCCTGGGTGACAGCGTGAGACTGAAAACAAAACAAAACAAAACACAACAACAAAAACCAATCCAAGCAATGAAGTCTGTGGTCAGAAGCCTGGGTGCTGTAGTGAATCAAATCTGGAATTGGCTCACTGTTCCTTTTGTGTGATCTTGGGCAAGTTGCTTACCTTCTCTGTGCCTTACTTTCTTTGTGGGTCAGATGGGGATAACATCAGGTGGTTGAAAGGAATGGATGAGTCAATATATATAAAATGCTTAGAACTGCCTCATGCAGTAAGGGGTACATTTTAGCTGCTGCTATTATTATTACTGACCTTAACACAGCCAAGACTGAAATACCATTTTTCAAGTCAGCCTCCTCCATCAGACTGGCGGCTCCTAGAGGGCAGCAGTCTGTCCCAGTCCTCCCAGCATCCCCAGTCCAGGCAGCAGGCTGGCCTCTAAGCCATCCTTTAATCTGGGTTTGCTGGCTGACACGATTCGCAGCTTCAATTCCAGGATTTGGTTGTCACCAAGATTCTATTCTTGGTTTCTGGGATTTTGGAGGAGCCGCCAACTCCCAGCTGGAGGAAGGGGCTCACCCCTGCCCACCCATCCTCCTCCTGACTTCACACAGCCCAACAAAGATGCTTCTTAGGCCCACAGAGAAACTTCAGTTGTGGGTCCATTTCCCTATAGGGGCTAGGACCCATAGGGATAAAGTGGACAATTATTAAGCTCCTACTGTGAGCAAAGCCCATGCCAGTCGTTGGGACACAGCAGTGCATTTCCTGACTTCACATTCTTCCAGAGACTAGGAATCCTGGGGAGGTGGTCCCTCCCCAAAACCTCCCACCCCTGCGAAACCCCGTCACCAGCGCTCAGGAGGTGGGCGCAGATGGAAAATTAGAACATCATCTGCAAACCCAATCCTTGCTCCCCGCCCCCATAAGAAATTATCCCTGAGGAAGGGGTGTGAATGGAGTCCAGAAGAGGAGGTTGTAGAGGACAGCTGTCCCTTTCCCCAGTTCTCCTTCCCAGCTCCCAGAGTCCCCTGCTGGGAGGCCGGCCTGGGACCTGTCCGTGGTGCTGAACTCTGAGGCGGCAACGCATCGGCAAAGCGCACCTAGTCCGCCCCTGCCTCCTGCCTGCTAACACGATGCCTCAGGGACTAGAGAGGGCTAGAGGTTTGCCTCAGGCTGCACAGCAGGGTAGAGGTCAAGGCCAGACCCTGGACCAGTGCTCCCAACTACCAACTTGTAAACCTCAGCAATCTCTGCCTTCATTTCAGGCTGTTCTCATTTCTTCCCCTTGGAACCCTGAGCAAGTGTGGGGTCGCCTCATGGCTGTTCCAGGCCTGGCCAGGTATTAGAGAGAGACAGGACTCCGGGTTGCACCTGCCCCCAGCAGGGCCTTAGGAGGGGACGAGGCCAGAGAATTCTCTCTCTCTCTCTCACACACACACACACACACACACACACACACACTCACTCACACACACACACTGTTAAGAGGTCAGGCAACATCCAGATAGCCCTGCTTCTAACCCGGGACAAGCTGCTTCAATCTCTCTGTGCCTCAGTTTCCCCACCTGTAAAATGGAAATTATCCAGCAAGTACCGCCTACAGCTAGAGATGAGGATGAAATGACCCAAGACTTGCAAAGTCCTAGAAATGTTAAATTTAAAAACAGCTCTTTAGACACAAAGCCTCATGTATACACTAAAAATATACTGAGGTTGCCCAATATGGTGACAGACACAGTTTCAGGTGCACACCCCCCCCACACACCCTCCCACTCCCTTCCACTCGCACCCTCACACACCCACACCCTTCTCTTAAAATACCTCCTCCCCAGGGCGGCCAGAGATGAGCATTTACACAGCTGTCTGGGGCCCGTGCCCTCATGAATAATGTACAAGCCTCATGCATATGCAAGCAGGGGCCTGCGGGGTGCTGGAGGAGGGGCAGCTCGGATCCATGTGAATGTGTGTGTGTGTGTAAGTGTGTGTGTGTCCCCTCCTTCACTTCACCCCCACCTCAAGTCTCCGTTAGCACTGAGTGAAGGTGAGTTTGCCAATGGGCATTTGTGAGTGTTTGTGACTGAGTGTGTGTCCGGGGTGTTGTGTCCTGGCAAGGGTGTGCAGGCGGTTGTGCCATGTGGTGTGTGCATGTTGTGTGTGTGAGCCTGCAGCAGCTCCGTGCACTGGGTGGAGCACATGGGACCTAGTGTGATCTGTGGATGTGTGTGAGTCTGAGTGACCCTCAGCAGGGGGCTGTGCGCACATGTGTGTGTTTCTGACCTGAGAGTCAGGGTGTATTAGTGTGCATGGGTGTGAATGTGGAACTCCGTGGAGGAGAAAGGGAGATGGGCTCAGTCATCATCCCAGGCTTCCCCTTGGGGATTTCAACCCCTGCTCAAGCTTTCCCTGTTAGCACCCCAACTCTGAACACAGACCACGTCCCACACCCCCATGCCCAGGGTGCACACTGCCAACCGCATGGAAAGAACCCTTGGCCCCTCCAGATACACAAGCGGGACACACACAGCCACGCACCCCAGACACAGACCCCGGGGAAACACACACTCACACAGATTCACAGTGACATTAACAAAGAGAGACAATATGGGCACTTACAAGACAGGCGGCATGTCTTCTGCACAAAGACACACACCCACAGTCTCGGCCCCCCCCCCCACATAAACCCCTTGATGAACGGAACAGCATCAGACATAGCTCCTCACTCACTCACATGGCGATGCCAGCCCCTGGCACAAACCGAGACAGTTAAATGTGGCCTCGGTGACTGATGGGCACCCATCATTTTGCCACATGGTGATGTGGCCCTCGGCACAAGTTTTCTGACAAAGACACAACCACAGTCACATCAGACTCACAGGGGACCCTAGAACCCCTGGGCATACTCCCCCTCCCCGCCTGTCTGGGGCGGACACACACACAAAACCCCCATATCCTTGAGGGGGAACTTTGATTTCAGAATGTCCATCAGCCATCGTGACAGCTGGGTTCTGGGGTCCCACAGTGCACCCACCCCTCCCTGCCTGCCCTGCCCCCACGTCCCCCGCTGGGGCCCAGAGCCAACCCTCCCCCTGGCCTGGCTGTTTCTCATTGATGCTGCCTGAGAGGAACAAAGCCCGCGCGGAGGGGTGGGGGTCGCTCCTGCCCAGACAGGGCCTGGGGTCCCAGCCCCTTACGTCCCAGCCCCTGTGCCCCCAAACCAAGCCAGGGCTTCCACATGTGTCCATATGGACAGGTGGAACTAAAGGGGGTGGGGGTAGGGGTCTGTGTCATGCTGTAAGGACGTGGGAGGCTGTGAAGGTGCTGGGGGGACAGCCCCCCTCTGAGCTGGTATCCCTCACAGGTCCTGGGGATCCATAGCTGAGGGGTCTAGGGGACCCCGACCTAACGTTCACCTGGGACACCCAGTGTGTTCCCTGGGATAAGGGACAACACCTCAACCCAAGGTCTAAGGGAATAACGGGAACCAGGTTGGGATGGGGACCCCAGGACCTCCTCCCGGAGTCAGAACGTGGTGACCGGACCTGACCCAAAAGGACAGGGAGACGGCAGGGCGCCCCTTCCCCATGGCCGTTCGCTCTCAGCGCAGATACCCTTCCAGTGGGCACAGGGTGATCTGGGGGCCCCCTCCCCACTGCAGTCCGACCCGGAATCCTCCATTCATCCGCAAATAGGGAATCCCCACTTAAAATCCTGGGGTGTCTCGGCTGAGATACGGGGGTGCCCTGTTCCAGAGTCCCCCATTCGGCATCTGGGTGTCCTCTTCTTCTCTCCAAACTCGGGGGGCCCCTCCCCTAGCCCCGTTTCCCATTGCTCCCTCCCCAACCCTGAGACCCACCCCCAGCCCGGCCCCCTCCCCACCGGGGGGTTGTCTCCGGATTCCGCGGACAACCTTCCTCCCTAAATGTGTGTCCACCTGACATTCCCAAGCCCCCTCCCAGTTTGCGCTCCCTCCTCAACCCAGGGCTCCCCTCCCCCGCTTCAGCCCCCTCCCCATTCTGGGGGCTTCTCCCTGGTCTCAGGTCCTCTCCCTAATCCCGAGCTCTGTCTCTAATCCCGAAGTCTTCTCCCCCAACACGGCCCCCTCACGGATCCCCCACCTGGCTCCTAGCTCGGACGCATCCCGGGGCGGCCGCCCGGCACAAAGGACGCTGCGCTCCGGCTCAGCCAGCTCCGCGCCGGGTCCAGCCCCTGCGCCCTGCGCTCCGCTCGCCCCAGCGCCGCCTCAGTGCTTATAAAGGGGCCGCGAGGGCCCTCTGCGCATGCGCCCCCGCCAGCCCGAGGCCTCTAGCTGCGCGAGGGAGGGGGCTCCCCTGTCTAAAATCCCCACCCCGCCCATTTTTTGGACACTCACCGCACCCAGGAGAAGACGGCACCGACTCTCCTCCCATTCTCTTTGCCCCAGGAACCGCGTTAAACGTCCCCATTATGCCCCAGGATGAGGCCGTCCCATTTTACAGGTGGGGAAACTGAGCCCCAAGGAGGCAAAGTCGCTTCCCAAGATCACGCACAGAGGCAGAGCTGGGATTCGAACCTCGCCCTGCCCGATTCTCCAGGACTCACGTTCAAAGCAGTTTTGGCTACAATTACTGGTTTACCCCATTTACAGAGAGGAAACTGAGGCACGGACGAGACGGGGAGACTCCTTGTTCACACAGCTGGTAAGAGGCACGCAGGGTGGGAGCCCAGATGTGTGACACCCCCGAGCTGTTTCCAGCAACTACAGCCAGATTGTATCATTCATTCATTCACCTTTGTCTGATCAGCATTCATGGAGCACACGCTATGGACTGGGTACTGCTGTTGACACACGAAGAATTTTGCTTTATGCAGAGGCATAGGCATGTCCCTGCCATGAGACATGAGACCCCAATCTTTTTTTTTTTTTTTAGACGGAGTCTCGCTGCATCACCCAGGCCGGAGTACAGTGGCAAGATCTTGGCTCACTGCAACCTCCACCTCCCAGGTTCAAGCGATTCTCCTGCCTCAGCCTCCGGAATAGCTGGGATTACAGGCACCTGCCACCACACCCAGCTAATTTTTGTATTTTTAGTAGAGATGTGGTTTCACCATGTCAGCCAGGCTGGTCTCGAACTCCTGACCTCAAATGATCTGCCTGCCTCAGCGTCCCAAAATGCTGGGATTACAGGCATGAGCCACCACACCCAGCCTGGAGACCCCAATCTTTAAAGCCTAGATCCAAGGCTGGGCGCGGTGGCTCACGCCTATAATCCCAGCACTTTGGGAGGCCGAGGTGGGTGGATCCCCTGAGCTCAGGAGTTTGAGACCCACCTGGGCAACATGGCGAAAACTCTTCTCTACAAAAAAAAAAAAAAAAATTAGCTGGACAGGGTGACCCGCACCTGTAGTCCCAGGTACTTGGGGGCCTGAAGCAGGAGGATCCCCTGAGCCTGGGAGGTCGAGGCTGCAATGAGCTGTGCTCACGCCACTGCACTCCAGCCTGGGTGACAGAGCAATACCCCATCTCTAAAATAAATAAATAAATAAATAAAAGCCTAGACTCATACAATGGAATATTAGCCATAAAAAGGAATGAAGCACTGATCAATGCTACAATATGGGTGAACCTTGAAAACATGACGCTGAGTCAAAGCAGACAGACACAAAAGGCCAAATAGTGTATGGCTCCATTTATAGAAATGTTCAGGTCGCACTGGGTGTGGTGGCTCACGCCTGTGATCCCAGCACTTTGGGAGGCTATGGTGGGACGCTCCCTTGAGGCCAGGAGTTCGAGACTAGCCTGGGCAACAAAGTGAGACCCCTTTGTCTCCACACAAAAAAAAAAAAAAAAAAATTATCCGGGCATGGTGGTGTGTGCCTGTAGTCCCAGCTACACAGGAGGCTGAGGCAGGAAGATCTCTTGAGCCTAGGAGGTCGATACTGCAGTGAGGCATATTTGCACTACTGCACTCCAGCCTGAGCAACAAGACTGTCTCAAAAAAGAAAAAAAAAAAAAAAAGGAAAGAAAAGAAAAAAAATGCTCAGATCAGGCAAATCCATAGAGACAGGAGGCAGATTAGTGGATGTTGGGGCTGGGGGAGGGGAAATGGGGAGTGACTGCTGATGAGGACCAGGTCTTCTTTTAGGGTGATGAGAATATTCTGGACCTAGACAGAGGTGATGGTTGCACAATAACGTGAATGTACTTAACGCCATTGAATTGTACACTTTATTTTACTTATTTATTTATTCTTTTGAGACACAGTCTCACTCTGTTGCCCAGGCTGGAGTGCAGTGGTGCAATCTAGGCCCACTGCAACCTCTGCTCCCACGGTGCAAGCGATTCTCCTGTCTCAGCCTCCCGATTAGCTGGGATTACAGGTGCCCACCACCATGCCTGACTAATTTTTGTATTTTTAGTGGAGATGGAGTTTCACCACGTTAGCCAGGCTGGTCTCGAACTCCTGACCTCAAACAATCTGTCCGCCTTGGCCTCCCAAAGTGCTGGGATTACAGGTGTGAGCCACCGCGCCTGGCCTTGAATTACACATTTTCAGATGGTGAGTTTTATGTTACGTGTATTTGACTACCATTAAAAATATGGTAATGAGGCTGGGCTCGGTGGCTCACACCTGTAATCCCAGCACTTTGGGAAGCCAAGGCGGGTGGATCACCTGAGGTCAGGAGTTTAAGACCAGCCTGGCCCACATGGTGAAACCCTCTCCCTATTAAAACTACAAAAATTAGCCAGGCGTGTTGGCAGACACCTGTAATCCCAGCTGCTCAGGAGGCTGAGGCAGGAGAATCTTTTGAACCCAGGAAGCGGAGGTTGCAGTGAGCTGAGATCACACCACTGCACCTCAGCCTGGCAACAGAGTGAGACTCTGTCAAAAAAAAAAAAAAAAAAAAAAAAAAAGGCCGGGTGCAGTGGCTCACGCCTGTAATCCCGGCACTTTAGGAGGCCGAAGCAGGTGGATCACGAGGTCAGGAGTTCAAGACCAGCCTGGCCAACGTAGTGAAACCCCATCTCTACTAAAAATACAAAAATTAGCTGGGCATGGTGGCACGTGGCTGTAGTCCCAGCTACTCGGGAGGCTGAGGCTGGAGAATCACTTTAACTCATGAGGCAGAGGTTGCAGTGAGCCGAGACCATGCCATTGCACTCCAGCCTGGGTGACAGAGTGAGACTCCGTCTCAAAATAAATAAATAAATAAAAATTAAAAAAAAATTTTAAAAAAGCCATGAGGAGGCAAATGTGCCCAGAGAGGGCAGCTTTTGCTCCTGCCTTCCTTCCTATGGTCGTGGTGTTTCTGTGCTGAGAATGGGCTTGCAGCGCTCCACCCTGGGTCCTATATCTGTGAGTGTGTGTTTGAGCATCTCTGATGGTGGGTGTCCATCTGGTAGGAGGATAGACAAATGAGGGACAAGATAGCTTCCACAAGATTATCAAAGAAAGGAGGCCTTGGCCAGGTGCCGTGGCTCATGCCCATAATCTCAGCACTTTGGGATGCCAAGGCGGACAGATCATTTGAGGTCAGGAGTTCGAGACCAGCCTAGCCAACATGGTGAAACCCCATCTCTAATAAAAATACGAAATTAGGGTGTGGTGGCGGACGCCTGTAATCTCAGCTACTCGGGAGGCTGAGGAAGGAGAATCGCTTGAACCCTGGAGGCACAAGTTGCAGTGAGCCGAAATCGGGCCACTGCATTCCAGCCTGGGCAACAGAGTGAGACTCCATCTCAAAAAAAGAAAAAAGAAGAAGAAAGGAGGCCAAGCACCGTGGCTCATGCCTGTAATCCCAACACTTTGGGAGGCTGAAGCAGGCAGATCACCTAAGGTCAGGAGTTTGAGACCAGACCAGCCCAGCCAACATGGTGAAACCCTGTCTCTACTAAAAATACAAAAATTAGCCAGGCGTGGTGGTGTGCACCTATAATACCAGATACTCGGGAGGCTGAGGCAGGAGAATCACTTGAACCTGGGAGGCGGAGGTTGCAGTGAACCGAAACTGTGCCACTGCACTCCAGCCTGGGTGTCAGAGCAAGATTCCATCTCAAAAAAAAAAAAAAAAGATTATCAAAGAAAGGGTAGGAATGAATGAGGGATAAGGGGGGACCCCAGGTGAGCAAGGGGTAGCCCTGGGGTCCAAAATGATACAGCAAGAAGCTGCACTGACTGTTTGACTCTGTGTCACAGAGGAGAGATGGAGGTCAAGGATCCCAGCTGATGTGAGTGTCTGCAGGTGACAGCTGTGTCAGCAGCACCCAAACAGCATGCAATGACTAGTCGGTGAGGCTGGAGCATGCTGGGGTTTGGCTGTGGCTCACACTGGGGAAGACGCTGAGAACAGCTGCGTGACGTGCGTGAGAACCGAGTAGCTCAGCCTCCACAAGTCTGGGGTTCAAACCCCGTCCCTGCCACTCGTAACGATGTGACTCTGAGTGAGCCATCTCGTCCTTCTGTGTCTTAGTTTCCCCATCTGAAATGGGGATAGGCTAGGTGCCAGTGGCTCACGCCTGTGATCCCAGCACTTTGGGAGTCAGAGGCAGGAGGATCACTTGAGCCCAGGAGTTCAAGACCAGCCTGAGCAACACAGTGAGACCCCCATCTCTATAAAAAATAACTTAAAAGTTAGCAGGACATGGTGGCACACATCTGTGGTCCCAGCTACTCGGGAGGCTGAGGGGGAAGGATCGCTGGCTGGAGCCCAGAAGATTAAAGCTGCAGTGAGTCAAGATTGCATCACTGTACTCTGGTCTGGGTGACAGAGTGAGACCCTATTTCAAAAATGAATAAAATAAAATTGGGGGAGGGCGGGCGCAGTGGCTCAAGGCTGTAATTCCAGCACTTTGGGAGGCCAAGGTAGGTGGATCAGGAGGTCAGAATTTGAGATTAGCCTGGCCAACATGGTGAAACTCCATCTCTACTAAAATTCAAAATTAGCTGGGTGGGGTGGTGCGCACCTGTAATCGCAGCTACTCAGGAGGCTGAAGTAGGACAATCACTTGAACCCAGGAGGTGGAGGTTGCCGTAAGCCAAGATCGCACCACTGCATTCCAGCCTGGGTGACTGAGTGAGACTCCATCTTGGGAAAAAAATAAATAAATAAATAAATAAAATGGGGGATAATTAATGTCCCTACGTTACCGGTTGCTCAGAGAATGAAATGGGAAGTAAACACACAGGCGGGGACTGCTGTTTATTTTACAGGTGCTGGGGAAACTGAGGCTTAGGGAGCTAGGATCACCTGCCCAAGGATGTACAGAGTGAGTAGAGACCAGGTGGGAACCGAGGTCTGTGGGTGCAGAGCTGAGCCCCAACCCCATCTATCCTCATCCCTCTGCTTCCCCCGCTTCTCCACTCCTCCCCACCCCTTGCCCCCACCCTCTGGCCCCTCGCTGGTGCCAGGGCTGAGCTTAGAGGGGCTGGCCTGGGGCCCAGGGGCGGGCTGTTGCCGGGGGCTTGAATGAGGCAACCTTGCCTGGGAATCTACTGGGCTCAAAGAGCTATTTATAGGCCTGAGCTGGGATTGGGCACCCCTCCCCAGCCCTGAGTGCCTTCTCTATCCCCCCCACCCCATTGGGGCCCTGGGCCAGGGGCTGCTGCCAGTGGGAGAGGGGTGGGGGATGGGACTGGCAGACCAAAGCAGAGGTGGGGAGGGAGGCTGGACCCTCCAAGAGAGCTGGGTCTCAGGGGTGGACAGTGCCTCCAAAGTACCTCTGAACATGCCCAAGGTGACACATGGGTAAGTCACACACAATGCCACCAACAACCACTGACACACACAGTCACACCCCAGCCACACCCCAGCCACACTAACAGCACAGGTGGCTCACATGCAACCTCACCTGGCCACACACAGGTCTCACCCACCACGCATGACCAAACCTGACCATACACAATGACACCCAGCCATACACAATCATACCTGATCATGCACAACCACACCCAGCCATACACACCACACCCAGTCATGCACAACCACACCCAGCCATACACACCACACCCAGCCATGCACAACCACACCCAGCCATACACACCACACCCAGCCATACACAACCACACCCAGCCATACACACCACACCCAGCCATACACACCACACCCAGCCATGCACAACCACACCCAGCCATACACACCACACCCAGCCATGCACAACCACACCCAGCCATACACACCACACCCAGCCATGCACAACCACACCCAGCCATACACACCACACCCAGCCATGCACAACCACACCCAGCCATACACACCACACCCAGCCATACACAACCACCCCCAGCCATACACACCACACCCAGCCATACACACCACACCCAGCCATACACGCCACACCCAGCCATGCACAACCACACCCAGCCATACACGCCACACCCAGCCATGCACAACCACACCCAGCCATACACACCACATCCAGCCATACACACCACACCCAGCCATACACACCACACCCAGCCAGGCACAACCACACCCAGCCATACACACCACACCCAGCCATACACACCACACCCAGCCATGCACAACCACACCCAGCCATGCACAACCATGCCCAGCCATCCACGGCCACAACAGGCCACACACAATCACATACACAACCAACCTGGTCAGGCCACACACAACCATACCTGGCCTAGGCCACACACAAGTCACATTTGCTCCACAACCAAAGGCAAAGCTATGAGCTGGGCTGCACCAGTGTCCCTCCACATGCAAACAAACCCACTGCTGCTCAGACCCACAACACCTTCGCCTTCCTGCCAGCAGCAGAGAGCCCACGTTGGCCACACATTGCTCACACCCAACCAGGTTTCTAGTCACAGACACACCCACAGGTAGTGAGCACACAACATGTTCACACCAACACCACCAATGCCACCAACCCCGAGATCTGTAGCCCTCCCAGCCACTGTTACAACTGGCCACACACACACAGCTCCTGGTGCTCCCATACATGCCCACCTGAATCCTTTCACACCCAGACACCCCTCCCACTCCCACTGTCACCTCCAGTGGGACCCAGGCTTGCACTGCACCAGGACTCATAACCCCAGCTGCTACTGTGTGAACATCTGTCTCCTTGGAGAGGGGTCCTGATGGGCTCTGGTAGATAAATCAGACTCAGACCTGCCGGATGGGGGTCTCCAGGCTCAGGGAATCCCATCAAACCCTCCCTTGCAGATGCCCCAGGCTAAGACCTTAGGGAAAAGATTACATCCATCTCCCAGTAGGGAAACTGAGGCTTGACGCTATCTGAGGGCCATTCCCTGCCTTGTTCCAGGATAATGAAATCATGGACAGAAGGACCTGTTTTCTGCATGGGTGGGGTTGCCCCCCAGACACCACCAAGGCAGAGAGTCCCCACTGACCCAAACTTGCTCTGTGACTGCAGCAAATCCCTGACTCTCTCTAAACCTCCAATTTCTCCCCAGAAAAATGCTGAACCTGAGCCCAGTTAGGGGAAATCCAGAGTGAGACTGGGGTTTGCATCCCAGTTCCCCTTGGTGATCTTGGCCACGACTTTGCTTTTCTGTGCCTCAGTTTCCCCAAGTGAACCAGAGGGGCTGCTTTTGGACCTTCTAGAGCCCTCCCTGCCCCATTCCCTGGGGTGGGGGTGGGAGCTCTTAGTCTTTCCTCACTCAAGCGAATGAATGGGCCACTTTTGGCTGCCCTGCTGGGAGCCCAGAGCTGCTAATTCCCTGGAGAAACAGGAGGCTCTTTCATGCCCAGGCGCCAGTGGGGTGAGGAGGCGGGAAGAGGGTATGGAGCTGGCCTCATACCCGTGGGCAAGGAGGCCGCATGCCAAAGCCAGGAGTGGTGTGGAGAGCCCTGGAGCCATGCATATCCTCACTGTGGGGACTTGGCTAAGTTGATGTGTCCTCAGCTATAAAATGGGAATGACAGGGACCAGCCACAGCAGGTTTAACGAGCCAATGGGTGGCGACGAAATGTGGCACCAAGTCAGATACACAGTGGACTCTCAGTGAAAGTCAGCTACTGTTGCTATGTGTCAACCTGAAGAACTCACAGAGTCCTCCAACAGTCCCGTTAATAGACTTACCCCCATTTCACAGATGAGAAAACTGAGGCTCAGAGAGGTCAAGATGCTTTTCTAAGGTCACACAGCCAATGAGTGGTCCAGCCAGGATTTGAACCAGATCTGGGCTCTCCGGTGTTCCTGCTCTTTCTAACTTCCTTCCAGGGGTGAGGTTGGGGGCACGGTTTCCTGTCACCTCCAGCCCCAGCCCTGAGACCAGCGAAGTTGGGTCTGGATGGCACCAGACTCTGTCTAAATGCGGAAAGCCCTGGCAGGCAGGGGCTGAAGAGGCAGGCCTTCTGCTGATGACCCAGTTTCCCCGCCAGCCCCCCGCCCCCTGCCGCCTGGGGTGGATTTTAGCAGACACTAGTAGGATGCCGGGAGGACCATTCCTCCAGCCCTTGAAGAAAGGGGCTGGCTGCCAGACCATTCAGCTAAAGCCAGGAACAACAACAGCCTCTTGCCAGTGGCTGCTCTGCCTTGGAACCCTCCATTCAGGCAGAACGGATGGTGTCCTGCCCTTTCTCCGACACCTTCCGTGACTGCTCCGGGCCCAGCAGGATGTGGCTCCACATATTTTATTCAAATTCATGGTCTTTTACCCAACTAGGCCTTTGCTTATGCTAAGCTCCCTGCCTGGGCCACCCTCCCCACTCCAAATTTTCTCACCCTTGTGAATTCCTAGCGCCTGACCCCCTATTAAGGTGCAGTTCTAATATCCCCTCTCCCAGGAAGCCCTTCCTCCAGGTAGAGCCCCTGCTCCTCCAGCCCCATCTCTCCCTTGGGGCTAGGAGTGTCTATGTCTACCCCTGTCTTGCCCAGATCGGGGCCTCCTCTGGGACAGGCCTGGAGCTGAGGCCTCTTGCTGTCCCCAGCATCATCCAGCAGAAGGCTGGACATGAGAGTGTGACAGTAGAGCTTGCAGGAGGTGTCTAGTGAATCAGTGAACCAAATCTTCAGCTTGGTATCTGAGGCTTTATGTTTGGCAAACTCCTGTTCATGCTTCAAAACCCACCTCACAGCCTGGGTGCGGTGGCTCACGCCTGTAATCCCAGCACTTCGGGAGGCCAAGGTGGGCAGATCACGAGGTCAGGAGTTCGAGACCAGCATGGCCAACATAGTGAAGCCCCGTCTCTACTAAAAATACAAAAAGTAGCCAGGCCTAGTGGTGCACACCTGTAGTCACAGCTACTCCAGAGGCTGAGGCAGGGGAATCACTTGAACCTGGGAGGCAGAGGTTGCAGTGAGCTGAGATCACACCACTGCACTCCAGCCTGGGCAACAAAGTGAGACTCCGTCTCAAAACAAAACAAAACAGAAACAACAAAAAACACCCGACCTCGCATGCTCCCTCCTCCAAGAAGCCTTCCTTCATGTCCCAGCAGCATTTTCTGGGAAAGACAAACTTGGAGGCCAGGGCTCCTGTGTCCCAACAAGAACACAAGGGGTTGATGAGGATTCCAGATACTCCCAACATCGTGGCCTTTTCCACAACTCTGCCTTTGGCCTCCGGGAGGCAGTGAAGTTCAGGGATTCCCAGGCTGCATTTAGTGTTAGGGTAGAGTAGGTTAGAGTAGGTTAGGGTAGCCGTTAGGGTAGAGTAGGTTAGAGTAGGAAGAAAGACATTGTCATAGGAAGTCTCTCTGGCCCGGCGCGGTGGTTTACGCCTGTAATCCCAGCACTTTGGGAGGCTGAGGTGGGCGGATCGCTTGAGCCCAGGAGTTCGAGACCAATCTGGGCAACATGGCGAAACCTCATCTCTACCAAAAAACAAACAAACAAACAAAATAGCCTGCCGTGGTGGCGCGCGCCTGCTAGTTCCAACTATTCGGGAAGCTGAGGAGCTTGGAAGGCAGAAGTCGCAGAGAGCCGCGATCGCACCACCGTACTCCAGCCTGGGCGACAGTGAGACCCCGCCTCAAAAAAAAAAAAAAAAAAAAAAAAAGGAAGTCTCTCGGATTCCAAAATCAGTCAAAATCAGTGCTCTACACCTTCGGGCGCCGAGGGACAGCGCCCCGCGCGCGCAACCAGCCTTTTCCCTACAGCTTCAAGGGAACCAAAGTAAATTCAATCATTGAACCCGGACCCTTTAAGAAGCGAGCATGAAGGGGCGGGGTCGAACCAAGCCCCACCCCAGGAGCGGCCGCGGTCGGCGCCCGAATTGCAACACGCATGCGCCAAGCCCACGCGGTTCCGGGGCCCAAGATTTGGCTCCAAGAGCTATTCGCAGAGAAACAGGCTCGCACAAAAAGCCACCGCCCCCGAAACCTGCGGGAAATCTGTTTCCTTTGAGAGGCCTGGCCTCCGGTCATTGGCGGTTTCCCTGATCCTGTCTCCCAAATTTTCCGGCAGGGGATTTGATCGAGGCAATTTAGGACTGGGGTGGGCGAGGGAGTGGCGGTTCTCGTCCCAAGTTACAGGTGAGGACGTGCAGGCCAAGGCGTAGCCAAGATCGCGCCGCCCTGTGGCTTGAGGAGGCGCCGGGATTCGAACCAAGGTTGTGCCCAATCCTAAGCCCTGCGAGGTCTTGTGGAACCGACATGACCCACTCTTTGGTTTGTCCAGAGACAGTCAGCAGGTAAGAGTCTGTGGGGACAGGCAGTGGCGAGGCCCTAAGCCTGGGGTCGAGCCCTCAGTGGACAGAGCTGGGGGTCAGGCCCTCCGCGGAGCTGAGACCTGGTCTCAGCCCCTCTCTTCGCCCTTATCCTGCTGCCTCCAGGGTGAGTTCAGTGCTGAATCGCAACACTCGGCAGTTTGGAAAAAAACATCTTTTCGACCAGGATGAGGAGACATGTTGGAACTCGGACCAGGTGAGGCGCCTCCCTTGACCCTCCATCTCTAGGGTGATTCAGATTCAGATCTCATGCCTTGAGAACGTCAGGGGTTCTCAAGGGTGGCCAGGAAAGAAACATGTGCCGAATTTCCTTCTTCCCCTCCACTCCAAGGACTATGTGAATGAGATAGGCATAGCAGGGCTCTGTGCCTGCAGTGAACTTGCGCCTCAGTTTCCCTGTCTGCTTCCAGGGCCTCTCCCAGTGGGTGACGCTGGAGTTTCCCCAGCTCATCCGTGTCTCCCAGCTGCAGATCCAGTTTCAGGGTGGCTTCTCCAGTCGCCGGGGCTGTCTGGAAGGTACTAGAAGGCCCTGGGTGGCGGGGGTTCCAGGGGTCACCCCAGACACTCATTGCCTTTCTCTGCTGAAGGTTCACAGGGCACTCAGGCTCTCCACAAGATTGTAGATTTCTACCCTGAGGACAACAACTCGCTTCAGATATCCTGCCCCTGCTTCTGGGGTGGGTGGTCTGTGCCTCTGGAAGCTTTGGACTCACCCAAACCTGAATGGGAACCCTGATGTGTGATCTTGAACACGTGACCTCTAGGACTCCCATCACTTTTTCTGTAAAATGGGGCTGACTGACCACCTGTTCTGTGTGACAGGCTTAGAGAGGCCTGCAGCTTTCCCAGGTTGCCCACATTGGTGGAGTCTGAGCTGGGTCTGGAAGGGGTGGGGGCCTGCGGGTGGGAAACCAGAAATCACCAGTTTCCCTTGACTGCCCACGCTCACACTTTCCCCATACCAGCTGCTGAAGTGGACCGGCTGAAGGTGACGTTTGAGGATGCCACTGACTTTTTTGGCCGTGTGGTCATCTACCACCTGCGGGTGCTTGGGGAGAAGGTGTGAGACCTCTGGGGGCTGTCTCCTCCAGGAAGCCCTCCGGGAAGCACAGCAAAGTCCCTCATTCTGCACAGAAGGTTTATTGGTTCCTCTTGGGAAGGGTCCCCTCCCACCACCTGTCCAGGAGCTGCCTTTGAAGCCAGTTCTGGGTTTCCCCAGCTCTGGCCGACCATTTTGTTCCCTGAGTGTCTGAGTTCCCGGCAGGCGGCCTTCACTCAGGGTCAGCGGGCACCAGGTTGCTCTGGAAGAGCTTGAGGATGTGGTTCTCGATCACCTGTTGCACTGAGATGGGGCAGGGAAAAGGCGGGCTGTGAGCTTGAATTGGGTGGGGCGTGGAGGCGCAGGCCAACCTGCGCTCTCCCCTTAGGGGATAAACAGGGACCCTTACAGAGACCTGCATTACAGAACAAAGCTGGGAGAACTGAGGCCTCATCCCAGGAACCTCAACTTCCCCTAAGTTTGTAAAAATGCACTTTTGTAGCTTTTCAGAATTATTAATATAAAAATATTTCCTACCAAGCAAAATGTGTGAATTGTGACTTTTATGAAAAGATAAGCCTGGGCATGGTGGCTCACACCTATAATTCCAGCACTTTGGGAGGTCCAGGGGGGAGGACTGCTTGAGCTCAGGAATTTGAGGCCAGCTTGGGCAACAGAGCAAAACGCTGTCTCTACCAAAAAAATTTAAAAATTAGGCTGGGCTTGGTGGCTCACACCTGTAATCCTAGCATTTTGGGAGGCCAAGGTGGGTGGATCACTTGAAGTCAGGAAAGGCCAGCCTGGCCAACATGATGAAACTCCATCTCTACTAAAACTACAAAAATTAGCCAGGTGCAGCCGGGTGTGGTGGCTCACACCTATAATCCCAGCACTTTGGGAAGCTGAGGCGGGTGGATCACCTGAGGTTGGGAGTTTGAGACCAGCCTGACCAACATGGAGAAACCCTGTCTCTACTAAAAATACAAAAAATTAGCTGGGCATGGTGGTGCATGCCTGTAGTAATCCCAGCTACTTGGGAGGCTGAGGCAGGACAATTGCTTGAACCTGGGAGGCGGAGGTTGCAGTGAGCCGAGATCACGCCATAGCACTCCAGCCTGGGTGACAAGAGCGAAACTCCGTCTCAAAAAAAAAAAAAAAAAAAAAATTAGCTGGGTGTGGTGGCAGGCACTTGTAATCCCAGCTATTCAGGAGGCTGAGGCAGGAGAATTGTTTGCCTGGGAGGCAGAGGTTGCAGTGAGCCGAGATTGCGCCACTGCACTCTAGCCTGGGTGACAGAGCGAGACTCTGTCTCAAAAAATAAATAAAAAAGATTTTAGGCCGGGCGCGGTGGCTCACGCTTGTAATCCCAGCACTTTGGGAGGCCGAGGCGGGCGGATCACGAGGTCAGGAGATCGAGACCACGGTGAAATCCCGTCTCTACCAAAAATACAAAAAATTAGCCGGGCGTGGTGGCGGGCGCCTGTAGTCCCAGCTACTCGGAGAGGCTGAGGCAGGAGAATGGCGTGAACCCGGGAGGCGGAGCTTGCAGTGAGCCGAGATCGCGCCACTGCACTCCAGCCTGGGTGACAGAGCAAGACTCCGTCTCAAAAAAAAAAAAAAAAAGATTTTAAAAATTAGCTGGGTAGAATGGTACATGCCTGTAGTCCCAGCTACTCAGGAGGCGGGGGCAGAAGGATCGCTTGAGCCCAGGAGTTTGAGACCAGCCTGGGCAACATAGCGAGACCCTGTCTCTTCTAAAAAAACAACACAGCCGGGCGTGGTGGCTCACACCTGTAATCCCAGCACTTTAGGAGGCCGATGCAGGCAGATCACAAGGTCAGGAGTTCAAGACCAGCCTGACCAACATGGTGAAACCCCATCTCTACTAAAAATATAAAATTAGCCGGGCATCGTGGTGTGTGCCTGTGGTCCCAGCTACTCAGGAGGCTGAGGCAGGAGAATCGCTTGAACCTGGGAGGTGGAAGTTGCAGTGAGCCGAGATCGCACCGTTGCACTCCAGCTGGGGTGACAGAGCGAGACTCCGTGTCAAAAAAAAAAAAAAAACAGCAACAAAAAATTAGCCAGGCATGGTGACGAATGCCTGTGGTCCCAGCTACTCGGGAGGCTGTGGTGGAAGGATCACTTGAGCCTGGGAGGTTGAGGCTGCAGTGAGCTGTGCCTGCACCGCTTCATTCCAGCCTGGGTGATAGAGCAAGACTTTCTGCCTCGAACAAAAAAACAAACCCCCCGAAAACAAAAGGAAGGATGAGGAATGATTTCTGTCCCAAACACACTAAACTCTGAAGGAAGGAGGGGGATATTTCCTAAGCCCCCCACCTCTACCATGACCCCAGGGGGTCGGTTCAATTGGGATCTCCCCGTTTTATGGATGGGGAAGTTGGGGTCCCACTGTGACAGAGAAAATGGAGTCAAACTGGGGTCTGCCTATGGCCCCTGTTCAAACCCACTGCCCGCCATGGAGAGGGATGGCCTCCGTGGCTCTGTGCACTGTGGCCTGGCCGCCTACCCCTTGGTGTCCTCACTGCCAGGCCTCCGCAGGGGCCACTCCTCCCACCTGGATGCCATTCTCCCTCCCTTCAGGTCCCCCAGAATCCTTCCCTGACCTCCCCATCCCAGGGCTGGGCCCATCTCAACCTTAAGACACCTTCCTCCAGGAAGCCTCTCTGACTTCCGTTGGCCACTTTGGGGCTCTTTGATGAGAGGCCCCTCTTTGGGCCTCTCATGCCTATGTGTCCCCTATCATGGCCACAGCCACTAACACCCATTGTCCTCCCTACCCCAGCACATGCGGAACCCCAGGAACCAGGACTGGGATGCACCCAGGCAGGATACACAACAGTGCTCAACACCTGCCAACACAAACACTCTCGCTGCCGGCGTGTGACCACTGAGGGGGTGTCCCATGTACCCCTTTATGGTCACCCTGCCTATGGAAGGGACCCCACCCCTGTTCTGTGTGTCTCAGGCCGACCTTTCCGGTATCCCAGGGCCACGGCAAGGTCCATCGGGGTGTAGCCAGAGTCAGCTTCAGTGGTGAGGTCAGCGCCTCGGGCTGCAAAGGAGAGGGGAGGGCACTGGAGGGTGGGGCCTGGGAGTCCTGAATGGGGTCTGGGGACCCGGGAGATCCCATGGCACCCCTCATTCCCCACAATGCAGCCGTGGGTCTGCCCGTTGCCCATGTGGCCTTTGACAAGAGTCCAACCTCTGCTATCTCAGTCTCCACTGAGTAACGTGGCTGAAGGGTCTCTGAACCATGGAGGATGGAAGTGCTCAGCCTCTTGGCCAGATCCTAAACCCAGACCCTGACTCCCGTGTGGTCCTACCACCTCCTCCCCTCTGATCCACCCTCCAAGAAGAGCAGGCAGGGACTACCTGCTCCAAGAATTCTTCAAGCAATGCTCGGGCGTCTCCCTGCCCTCAGGATTCCCGCAGGGCCCACTGGAGTGCTGGGGCCCCCGGGGCCAGTCCCGACTCCCACTCACCCAGCAAGGCCTCAACGCATTTCACGTGGTTCCCACGCACAGCGTACAGCAGTGGCGTCCCTCCATTCTGTCGTGGGTAGGGGCAGGAGAAACCAAAGGTTTACCTCTTCCTCATTCTCACAATGCCTTGTACTCTCTGGCCTGCAGTTGAATGTGGTTCCTTCTGCTCATCACTGGGCCCATCTCACTTTCCGGGGTCTCAAGCTTAGACACCTTCCTCCAGGGAGCCCTCTCTGACTTCCCTTGCCCACATGGGGCTCTTGTAGCCACCTGTGCATCTGCCATCGCAGCGCAGTTCACTGCATCTCAGCTGCCTGTTTCCAAGTCTGCCTTCCCTGCATGGGGAGCTCTGCTCTGTGAGGCTGGGAATGGGGCTGTCTCGTGTTCTCGGCACCCAGAGCACGCCTGCACCTTTCAGGTACTCTGTGAACATCTGAGGCAGGAATGAAGGCCAGGAGGCTGAGAGGTCCCGGGGATGGGCAGTCCCTCACCCAATCATAGATGTTGATATCCACGTCACGCTCCAGCAGCAGCCCCACAATGTCTGTGTAGCCGCCTGTGCTGGCCAGCGACAGGGCGCTCTCTCGCTCTTTGGCCAGGATGTGGGGGTCGGCACCCTGCAGGGAGAAGAAGGGACAGTGGTGGGATGGGTTGGGGCATAACCAGGAATCCTGGGGTACCCACAGCAGCGGCATCTTTTTTTTTTTTTGGAGATGGAGTCTTGCTCTGTTGCCCAGGCTGGGGTGCAGTGGCGCAATCTCCGCTCACTGCAACCTCCGCCTCCCAGGTTCACACACTTCTCCCACCTCAGCCTCCAGAGTACCTGGGATTACAGGCGCCTGCCACGACGCCTGGCTAATTTTTGTATTTTTTTAATAGAGACAGGGTTTCACCCATGTTGGCCGGGCTGGTCTCGAACTCCTGACCTCAAGTGATCCGCCCGACTCGGCCTCCCAAAGTGCTGGGATTACAGGCATGAGCCACTGCACCCAGCCGGCAGCTGCATCTCAAAGACAAGGCGCCAGCAGACACAGCCAAGACCCCAGCCCACCCTAAGGCCCCCAGGAATCCTCCAGCTGCCCAGGTGGGCTGGGACGCACCCACTCCAGCAGGAAGCGAACGGTCTCGATCTCTCCAAAGGCCGAGGCCCAGATGAGGGGGGTGAAGCCGCGCTCGTCTGGCTTGTTGATGAGGTTGTCACCTGGGAGGAGGGGGTGGGCGATACCACCAGGCTGCACCCCTGCCCCCTATCCCCAGTGCTGCCAAAGGGGGACGAGGTGGGGGGCCGGGGTTAGACAGGGGAATGAGGAGGAGCGTATGTCGATGGACATACATGGACACAGTCACATACACAGTTAGATACAATCACACACGTGGACACTCACAGGTCACGTCAGCGTCATGAGTGGGTATGGACACCCATATGCACACACCAGCCAGGTGCAGACATGCCAGCATGTGTGTGTGGACACGCACCTTTCCGCAAATGCTCCTTCAGCTGGTCCAGCTCCCCCTGTGCTGCGAGCTGGTGGATGGACAGGGCTGGGGCAGGACAGAGGCAGAGTCCTCACTCGTCCCCTTGCTTCTCTGTGCCTCAGTTTACCCTCTGTCCACGATTGCTCCTCACAGGCCCTCCCACCCTCCTACTCCTCTCCTTGTTGGGGACCGTGGGCCCACTCACAGTCTAGGGTGGCCGGCAGAGCCGACACCTCGTTCCCTCGCTGCCGGTTGGTGAGAGTGGTGGAGTGCTTCAGGGAGCTGCCTGCTGGGAAAGAGACAACAGGCCTCAGTTTCCCCTCGGTAGATGTCTCTGAGGCTTCAGGACAGAAGCCCATCTGTTTGTTGTTGTTGTTGTTTGAGATGGAGTCTCGATCTGTCTCCCACGCTGGAGTGCAGTGGTGCGATCTTGGCTCGCTGCAACCTCCGCCTCCTGGGTTCAAGCGATTCTTGTGCCTCAGCCTCCCGAGTAGCTGGGATTATAGGCACCCACCACCACACCTGGCTAATTTTTGTTTTTTTTTTTTGAGACGGAGTCTCGCTTTGTCGCCCGGGCTGGAGTGCAGTGGCGCAATCTCGGCTCACTGCAAGCTCCGCCTCCCGGGTTCACGCCATTCTCCTGCCTTAGCCTCTCCGAGTAGCTGAGCCTACAGGTGCCCGCCACCACGCCTGGCTAATTTTTTGTATTTTTTAGTAGAGACGGGGTTTCACCGTGGTCTCGATCTCCTGACTTCGTGATCCACCCGCCTCGGCCTCCCAAAGTGCTGGGATTAAAGGCACGAGCCACCACGCCCAGCTGTTGGGTTTTTTTTTTTTTGAGACAGAGTCTTGCTCTGTTGTCCAGGCTGGAGTGCAGTGGTGTGATCACAGCTCACTTCGGCCTCAACCTCCTGGGCTCAAGCCAACCTCCCACCTCAGCCTCCTGAGCAGCTGAAACTACAGGTGCCACCATACCCAGCAAATTAAAAATATATATATTTTGGTAGAGATGGAGTCTTGCTATGTCGCCCAGGCTGGTCTCAAACTCCTGGGCTCAAGCGATCCTCCTGCCTTGGCCTCCCAAAGTGCTGGGATTACAGGCATGAGCTACCATGCCACTGCCTTCAGTATCTTCCTGGGGTCTTGGAGCTACCAAAGGCAGTGCCTGGGACTCCATCATTCACTCACTCTACTCTCTTGAATACCCAGAGTGCATCTTTCTCCTCCCTGCCTGGCAATGTTCTGAGCAAACAAGACATAGTTTTTGCCCTATAGGGAGTCTGGGGTCAAGTAGGTGCATCAGACATAGAGAATTAATAAAAAACTTCAAGTTGAAATAAGTGTTCAAAAGAACTTAAGGCCGGGCATGGTGGCTCATGCCTGTAATCCCAGCACTTTGGGAGGCTGAGGTGGGTGGATCACCTGAGGTCAGGAGTTTGAGACCAGCCTGACCAACATGGTGAAATTCCATCTCTACTAAAAACACAAAATTAGCCATGCGTGGTGGCAGATGTCTGTAATCCCAGCTACTCGGGAGGCTGAGGCAGGAGAATCGCTTGAACCCAGGAGGCAGAGGTTGCAGTGAGAGAGATCACGCCACTGCACTCCAGCCTGGGCAACAAGAGCGAGACTCCGTCTCAAAAAAAAAAAAAAAAAAAAAAGAATTTAAAAGCAGGTAGAAGAGGACGAAAAGAACGGAGCATAAGTCCCTCTTAGACAAGGTGGTAACAGGAGGGCCTCCCCAAGGTGACACCACCAAGACCTTAGGAAGTCAAAGAAATCCGCTACAGGGACTGGGTGCGGTGGCTCACGCCTGTAATCCCAGCACTTTGGATGGCCGAGACGGGCGATCACCTGAGGTCAGGAGTTCGAGACCAGCCTGGGCAACATGGCAAAACTCCGTCTCTACTAAAAATACAAAAATTAGCTGGGTGTGGTGGTGCATGCCAGCTACTTGGGAGGCTGAGGCAGGAGAATTGCCTTAACCCAGGAGAGGGAGTTGCAGTGAGTCAAGATAGTGCCACTGCACTCCACCCTGGACAACAGAGCAAGACTCCGTCTCAAGAAGAGAGGGGATCTGGGAGGCGTCTCGAAAATGGGGAGAGGGGAAAGGGGGGGAGGGGAGGGGAGGGGAGCCTGGGCAACAAGAGCAAACCTCTGTTTAAAAAAAAAAAAACGGACTGTAGTCCCAGCTACTCGGGAAGCTGAAGCAGAAGAATGGCGTGAACCCAGGAGGCGGAGCTTGCAGTGAGCCGAGATTGCGCCACTGCACTCCAGCCTGGGCGACAGAGCGAGACTCCAACTCAAAAAAAAAAAAAAAAAGAAAAAAAAAAAAACGGAGGCGGGAAGGGAAGGGAGGGAGAGGAGGGGAGGGGAATCAGCTATAGGAAGAAGTGTAGGAAGAGCATTCCAGACAGGAGTGGCAGCAACAAAGGTCGTGGGAGGGAACTAAATTCGGCATATTCTTGGACTCCAATCAAAAATCCTCAGTTCCTCAGTAAGTAAAACAGGATGACCATCTGACCCAGCAATTTCACTCCTAGCTATCTACCCTCAAAGAGTTAAAAACAGGTGTGAAGGGCCGGGCACTGTGGCTCACACCTGTAATCCCAGCACTTTGGGAAGTGGAGGCCTGCAGATCACTTGAGCCCAGGAGTTGGAGACCAGCCTCTCAAAAAAAAAAAAAAAAATTAGCCAGGTGTGGTTGCATGCCTATAGTCCCAGCTCCTAGGGAGGCTGAGTGATGGCTTGAGCCCAGGAAGTTGAGGCTGCAGTGAACTATGATTGCATCACTGCACTCCAGCCTTGGTAACAGAGCGAGACCCTGTATCAAAAAACAAAAACAGGCTGGGCACAGTGGCTCACGCCTGTAATCCCAGCACTTTGGGAGGCCGAGGTGGGCGGATCACTTGAGGTCAGGAGTTCAAGACCAGCCTGGCCAACATGGTGAAACCCCGTCTCTACTAAAAATACCAAAAAAATTAGCTGGGCGTAGTGGTGGGAGCCTGTAATCCCAGCTACTCGGGAGGCTGAGACAGGAGAATCAGTTGAACCCAGGAGGCGGAGGTTGCAGTGAGCTGAGATCGCGCCATTGCACTCCAGCGTGGGCAACAAGAGCAAAACTCCATCTCAAAAAACAACAAAACAAAACTAAACAAAACAAAAACGAAAGCAAGACAAAGGTTCCATCTGGGGCCTGACATTCCATCATCATGGAATCCCAGAGGGCCAATCCCAGAGGAGGTATCCTACCCTGTGGAGAGGAAACACTGGCATCCGGTTCAGGATTCACAGGCTCGGGGGTGCAGGGAAAGAGACTGAGGACCACAGTGTCTGAGCCATCTGCAGCCTCCTCTCCGGGGTCTTCAGGGTCCCCAAGTTCTGAGGCAAGGGGCTGCTGAGTCAGAATGAGGTCCTCTGCAGGCTGGGTAGGCTCCATGGGGAAAGCTGGTGGAGGTGTCAGAAGGGGAGAGATGACAATAATTATCAACAGTTATAATAAAGTAGGCACCGACTGCATACCTAGCCTTGCATTGTGAGGGTGGGTAAACTGAGGTCCAGGTTAATTACCAGAGCCAGGGAAATGAAAACCAGAGTCCATCTGCTTTCGAGGTCTACCGTTCCCCACCACCAAAGCACCTACAATGTGCAATGTTTAAAAGCCCGGGCTCTGGCCGGGCACGGTGGCTCACGGCTGCAATCCCAGCACTTTGGGAGGCCGAGGCAGGTGGATCATGAGGTCAGGAGTTCGAGACCAGCCTGGCCACCATGGTGAAACCCCATCTGTACTAAAAATACAAAAATTAGCCAGGCGCAGTGGCGGGCGCCTGTGATCCCAGCTACGCGGGCGCCGGTGATCCCAGCTACTCAGGAGGCTGAGGCAGGAGAATTGCTTGAACCTGGGAGGTGGAGGTTGCTGTCAGCAGAGATCGCACCACTGCACTCTAGCTTGGGCGACAGAGCAAGACTCCGTCTCAAAAAAAAAAAAGAAAAAAAAAAACCCGGGGCTCTGGGGTCAGCTGTCTGGGTTCGAATCCCTCAATTTATAGGCCGTGAGAACTTGGGCATGTGACTTAACCTTTGAGCCTCAGTTTCCTCCACGACAAAGTGTGGAAATGAGACCTACAACGAATTATGTCTGTATATAGCTTATCGGGGGGTCTACTAAGGGCGGAGCTCAATAAATATTCGCTATGGTTGTTGGGAGGGGCTCCCCAGAATGAGTGAGGGCTCAACTAAGGTGCGATTGGTCCCAGTCCCACCCGAGCCTCCTAAATCGATCCAGGAGGTCCACTCACCTCCCCACGGCCTCCTCTCACCCCCCGCGCGGAAAGCCCAGTTCTCTCAAAACTTGGGGGCCCAAGTCACAAACTTTTCTCTTCCAATGGATATAGCAGGAGGCAAGCTGGAGACTGGACCCTCAGCGCTCTGGCTTCCTCTGCCGGGACAGAAAGCAACTTGATACTCGACCGCTACCCCCACCCCTGAGCTCCCCCACTGCGCGTGCGCACCCCCGCCCCCCAAAAGTGAGGAAGGGCCCGAGCAGTAAGTGCTGCCTCTGGCCCTTTAAGACTTAGGGGAGGGCGTGGGTTCCGCTGGGGCCCTGGGAGGGCAGTTGCGCCTGCGCCTTCTTTTCCTCTCCTCACCGACTCAGAGGGAATGGGCGGGGCCTAAAGGGCTCTGAGAATTTCACTATGTCCGTGCCCGCTCACCTTTACCCTGCCCACAGATTTTTCCAGAGAGAGCCAATCGGCTCTGGCTTCGGGTAGATGGGCGGGGCTATCTCAAGAAGAAGTAGGGGTAGTACGCGGGCCGTCTAGAACTTAAAGGGGCAGCGTACTTTTGCTGTCCCGTTCCACAACAAGGTCCCTTCTGCGGTCTCAAAGGCTTATGAGCAAGGGCGGGGGCAGAGGGCTAAAGAAGGGAGTTTATGCGGCCCGAGTGGGTAATGCGTGGAGGACTCCCCCAACTCGTCTCTCAGGGAAAAAGGGGGTTCAGAAAGGGAGAGAGTTCTTCCCCCTCTCCTGCCTGGGTGTCGCTCCACCAGCCTCCGGGCCGTCGCGCCCCCTCCTCACCGCGCCACCCCCGGGTGTGCCTCCTTCCCTCCGTCTCACACAGCCCCTTTCCTGTCCGCAAAGACAGGAACGGGGAGAGCGGGCCCTCTGACACCGGAACTGGAGCCGTGCGGCGTCCGGTTTCAGCAGGGAAGGCTTAGGCGGCCGTCCCAGCCTCCGGGCTTCCGGTCCCGTTTCCAGGTTCGCTCGGCTACGGTCGCTATGGAGGAACCGGAGATGCAGCTCAAGGGGAAGAAAGGTGGTGCGGGCCTCCGGGCGGGACAGAGGGGGCCGGGAACTTGTGGAGGGGCGGTCTGACAAAGGCCGGGCGCGGAGGGACCGTGCGAGGAGCAGTGATTTAACTGCCGTCCAACCCCAGCTCTGCCGCTGACTAGTTTTGAAACCTGTAGAAAGGCTCCGTGTCTGCTTTAATTACCGTTCCCCCCAGGATTGTTTCAAGAATTCAGTAAATGAGGCTGGGAGTGGTGGCTTTGTAATCCCAGCACTTTGGGAGGCCTAGGCGGGAGGATCGCTTGAGCCGGAGACCAGCCTGGGTGACATAGTGAGACCTCGTCTCTAAAAAAATACAAAAATTAGCCGGGCGTGGTGGTGCACGCCTGTGTTGCCAGCTACTTGGGCGGCTGAGGTGGGAGGGTTGCTTGAGCCCGGGAGGTCAAGGCTGCACTGCAGTGGGCTACGATCCTGCCACTGCACCCCAGCCTGGGTGACAAGTGAGACCCTGAACAAACTCAACAACCTGATATTTGTAATGCGTTGGAAGAATCCCCGGGGCGTAGTAATCGCTGTGCGTGTTGTTTCCTTTTTTTTTTTTTTTTTTTTTTTTTTTTTTTTTTTTTTTTTTTGAGGCAAGGTATCACTCTGTCGCCCAGGCTGGGGTGCAGTGGCGCGATCATGGCTCACTGTAGCCTTGATCTCTCTGGCTCGGGCGATCCTCTTGCCTCAGCTTCTCCAGTAGCTGGGACTACAAGCGCACGCCACCACATCAGGCTAATTCTTTATTTTATTTTTATTTTTGACAGAGTCTCGCTCTGTCACCCAGACTGGAGTGCCATGGGGGGATCTCGGCTCACTGCAACCTCAGCCCCCTGAGTAGCTAGGATTACAGGCACACACCCCCATGCCCGGCTAATTCTTTTTTATTTTTAGTAGAGAGGGGGTTTCACCTTGTTGCTCAGGCTGGTTTCGAACTCCTGACCTCGAGTGATCCACCCACCTTAGCCTCCCAAAGTGCTGGGATTACAGGTGTGAACCACTGCACCCAGCTAATCCCCTATACTTTAAATCACTTCTAGATTACTCACATCTAGAGTACATAATACAGGCCTACACATCACTTCATCCACATGGATTCAAAGAAATGCTTAGTGTAGGGCAAATTGAAGTTTTGCTTTTTGAAACTTTGTGGATTTTTTTTTTTCCTATTTTCCATCCACGGTTGGTTGAATCCACAGATTCGGGAACCATGGATAATGGAGGGCATGAGTATGAGGCATGAGCCACCATGCCCTGTCTGTTATGCTCACTTTCTTCTTTTTTTTATTTTTTTATTTGAGACGGAGTTTCGCTCTTGTTGCCAAGGCTGGAGTGCAATGGCTTGATCTTGGCTCACGGCAACCTCCGCCTCCCGGGTTCAAGTGATTCTCCTGCCTCAGCCTCCCGAATAGCTGGGATTACAGGCATGCACCACCATGCCTGGCTAATTTTGTATTTTCAGTAGAGATGGGGTTTCTCCATGTTGGTCGGGCTGGTGTCGAACTCCCGACCTCAGGTGATCCTCCCGCTTCGGCCTCCCAAAATTCTGGGATTACAGGCATGGGCCACCGCCCCTGGCCGTTATGCTCACACTCAAAGCGAGGAGGCTTATCTGGTAAGAGGTCACACAGTTTGGAGGTGGCAGGCCGGGCTCTGGCACTCAAGGCACAGTGGTGAGATGGAGAGACTTGTGTTAGCCTCCTTTGACTCCCAGACATGCCTGGGTTCTCTCTCCTGAGCAGTCACCCTGGTGATGGCATTGGATTCATCTCTGTAGCAAACTTTGAGGCGGGTGCTGTTCTTTTTTTGCAGATGAGGAAGCTGAGGCTCAGAGAAGCCCTGCTCTCCCAAATCCAAGCTTTTAGCTTTTCCTGTGAACGTGTAACCTAATCAGTTGAAATTGGTATAAAGAGAAAGGAACAAAATGCCCGCCAAGGTCCTCAGTGAGGTGGAGGGGACATCTGTTAAGCTTGGTAGTCAGGGAGGGTCTTGCCCAGGAGGTGACATTTGAGCAGACGTGAGGGAAGGAGAGCCAGTGATGGAATGGTGTCCCTGGGTGGGAATAGCAGGTGCAAAGGCCTTGAGGTGACAAAGTGTTTAGAGCTCTGCTGTAATGAATAAAGGAGCAATTGGTCACATACGGGCATTTAATTTTTTTTTTTTTTTTTTTTTTTTTGAGATAGAGTCTCGCTCTGTTGTCCAGACTGGAGTGCAGTGTTATGATCATGGCTCACTGCAGCCTCCACCTGTCAGACCCAAGCAGTCCTCTCACCTCAGCCTCCTGAGTAGCTGGGACTACAGGTATAGATCACCATGGCCAGCTTATTTTTGTACTTTTTTGTAAAGGTGGGGTTTCACCATATCTCCCAGGCTGAATCCTGGGCTGAATCTTGAACTCCTAGGCTGAATCCATCCTCCTGCCAAAGTGCTGGGATTACAGGCGTGAGCCACCGCACCTGGTGTTGGTCTCAAATTCTTGTCCTCAAGTGATCTTCCTACCTCGTCCTCTCGGGCAGTGAGAAAGTTCTTCTGGGCAGTGCTGGGAGGTCCAAGGAAGAGCCAGGGGTGGAGGGCAAGGAAGGCAGGGAGGTCAAGAGCAGCTGGAACATGCAGGGCCTCATGGGCCATGGCAAGAAAGGCAGATTTTATTCTCTGGCAGGTGGGAGCCATGGAAGAGTTTAAAGCAAGGGTGGGAATAGATGATTTGTTCGTTTGGAGTTCGCCTCATCTGCTGCATGGAGGTTGGACTGTTGGCAGCAGGGGAAGCAGGGAGACCAGGGAGAAGGTGGGTCTGGCATCCAGGCAGGAGATGACCGTGCCTCGCTGTGTCTGGACTGGTGCGGGCAGTGTGGTATAATAGAACAGGTGAGACTAGAACCATCAGGATCTGCCCAAGAATGGGACAGGAAAGGTGGGCCCTGCTGGCTGGCTGGGAATGCCATTGTTGAAGCAGACCCTGTAATGAGGATTTGTGTGCAATTAATTTATCAGGGCCAGGCGCGGTGGCTCACTCCTGTAATCCCAGCACTTTGGGAGGCCGAGGTGGGCAGATCACTTGACGTCAGGAGTTCGAGACCAGCCTGGCCAACATGGTGAAACCCTGTCTCAACTAAAAATACAAAAGTTAGCCAGGTGTGGTGGTGGGTGCCTGTAATCCCAGCTACTCGGGAGGCTGAGGCAGGAGAATTGCCTGAACCCAGGAGGTGGAGGTTGCAGTGAGCCGAGATTACACCACTGCACTCCAGCCTGGACAACAGAGCAAGACTCTGTCTCAAAAAAAAAAAAAAAAATTTCATCAGGAGGCACCTGCAGGGGAGAAGGGGAAACAGGGCAGGGCTGGCTGGTGAGGAGGCTGAGCGAGGGGCACCTCAGGTAAAATCTGCAGAGGGAGGCCTCAGCCTGGGCCTGCACAGGAGCCCAGGGGGATGTTAGGCTCCGGGTTGTTCCAGTGCCCAGCGAGGGACACAGGTTTTCATATCCCTCACTGGTGAGTGGCAGCTGAGGGCCTCGGGGGATGTGAACTTCCAGGCACTTTAGGGTCCTGTGGGCATGCTCTGAAGAGTCCGGGGTGTGGTCACGGAGGCAAAAAGAATGCCAGGAAGTGCAGTAGGCAGCAGCGTCCACTACCAGTGGGTTTGGGAGGGAAACGTGAGAAGAGTTCACTGGGGGCCAGGCACAGTGGCTCATGCCTATAATCCCAGCACTTTGGGAGGCCGAGGCAGGAGGATCACTTGAGACCAAGAGTTCAGGACCAGCCTGGGCAACATAGCAAGACCTTGTCTCTATTTTAAAAAATGAGCCGGGCGCAGTGGCTCATGCCTGTAATCCCAGCACTTTGGGAGCCTGAGGCAGGCGGATCACGAGGTCAGGAGATGGAGACCATTCTGGTAACACAGTGAAACCGCGTCTCTACTAAAAAATACAAAAAGTTAGCCGGGCGTGGTGGCGGGCGCCTGTAGTCCCAGCTACGCGGGAGGCTGCGGCAGGAGAATGGCATGAACCCGGGAGGCGGAGCTTGCAGTGAGCCAAGATTGCGCCACTGCACTCCAGCCTGGGTGACAAGAGTGAGACTCTGTCTCAAAAATAAATAAATAAGTAAATAAATAAATAAATAAATGAAAAACTAGCCAGGCATGGTGGTTCACACCTGTAGTTCTAGCTCCTCGGGAGGCTGAGGTGTGATGATGGCTTGAGGCTGGGAGTTTTGAGGCTGCAGTCAGCTGTGATCGCACCACTGTACTCCAGCCTGGGCAACAGAGCGAGACCCTGTCTCTAAAAAAAAAAAGTTCAATCAAGCTGGCCAGGTGCAGTGGCTCACGCCTGTAATCCCAGCACTTTGGGAGGCTGTGGCAAGTGGATCACGAGGTCAGGAGATCGAGACCATCCTGACCAACATGGTGAAACCCTGTCTTCACTAAAAATATAAAAATTAGCTGGGCGTGGTGGTGCATGCCTGTAATCCCAGCTACTCAGGAGGCTGATGCAGGAGAATTACTTGAACCAGGGAGTTGGAGGTTGTGGTGAGCCGAGATTGCACCACTGTACTCCAGCCTGATGACAGAGCAAGACTCTGTCTCAAAAACAGAAAAAGTTTACTCCTTATGAACTCATCACTCGTTATGTCCTCTCATTAATGTCCTCTTTTTTTTTTTTTTTTTTTTTTTTTTTTTTTTTTTTTTTTTGAGATGGAGTTTTGCTCTTGTTGCCCAGGCTGGAGTGCAGTGGCATGACCTCAGCTCACTGCAACCTCCACCTCCCAGATTCAAGTGATTCTCCTGCCTCAGCCTCTAGAATAGCTGGGACTACAGGCTCCCGCCATCATGCCCGGCTAATTTTTGCATCTTTAGTAGAGATGGGTTTTACCATGTTGGCCTGGCTGGTCTTAAATTCCTGACTTCAGGTGATCTGCCCACCTCAGCCTCCAAAGTGCTAGGATTACAGATGTGAGCCACCACACCCGGCCTCATTAATGTCCTCTTGAGTGAGCCCTGCTGTGACCACTTCCTCCAGCCTGTCATGGGCAAGGGGTGACCTAGCTGCTGAGGGACACACCAGATGCCCCCTTGGCTCTGGCTGGGCTCAACACTTGAGCAATGAGGAGGCTAACGCTTTGTCTCCCCACACCTGCCCCACCCCTACCACCTGTATCTAGTCACGGACAAGTTCACTGAGAGTGTCTACGTCCTGGCCAACGAGCCGTCTGTGGCCCTGTACCGGCTGCAGGAGCATGTACGTCGCTCCCTCCCTGAGCTGGCCCAGCACAAGGTGAGCTGGGGCCTGCTGGGAGGAGCGGGGGCTGTCAGGGCAGGAGTCAAGGCTGGGACACCAGCAAGGAGGCATGTGGTGGCAGAGCCAGGTCAGAGGCGTGGTGGACAGATCTGGAGGATTAGATTTTGAAGGAGGTGGCAAGATGTGTGTATTAGTTCATTCTCATGCTGCCATCAGGACATAGCCAAGACTGGGTAATTTATAAAGAGGTTTCATTGACTCACAGTTCAACAGGGCTGGGGAGGCCTCAGGAAACTTACAATCATGGCAGAAAGGGAAGCAAACATGTACTTCCTCACATGGCAGCAAGAAGGAGAAGTATAAGTGCCCCGTGAAGGGGGAGGTCCCTTATTAAAACCACAAGATCTCATGAGAACTCACTTACCAGGAGAACAGGATGAGGGGAACCACCTCTATGATTCAGTTGTCTCCACCTGGTCCCTCTCACAACAGATAGGGATTATGGGAACTACAAGGTGAGATTTGGGTGGGGACACAGCCAAACTATACTATTCTGTTACAGTTATGACCCGCATGGCAAGGAGGCAGCCGTCTGACGATCTAAGGGAAGGATGTGCCAGGCAGTGGGAACAGCCTGTGCAAAGGCCCTGAGGCATGGTAGCCGGTGTTCACAGAAAGCCCAGATCTGTGAGGGAAGGGAGTTGCAGGAGGAAAGGTCTCTGCATCCACCATGAAGACTCAGGGGAACCCCAACCAAGAGAGCTGGGAGGAAGGCCCTCTAGGTGGGGGTGGCCTCCCTTGCCAAACATCTCCTGCGCCCCCTACAGGCAGACATGCAGCGTTGGGAGGAGCAGAGCCAGGGAGCCATCTACACTGTGGAGTACGCCTGCAGGTGAGCGCCACAGCCTCCCCGCTGCAGGGCCACCTTTTGCTGCTCTGGCCTCCTGGGCATTCAGGGGCATCCCAGCCAACTGCCCAGTAAGCCCCACCCTGCGAGGCCTACCCAAGTGGGTGTATGGGGTCTGTACCATGATTCACCTGGCCAGGGCCCCAGGTGGTCTCTTCCCTGTGCTGAGCCCCTCCCCAGCTGCCACAGGAAAGAGGGATAAGGATTCTGGAAGATGCCTCTGGGGACCAGCATTTCTCTCCCACAGCCAGGACCACAGATGTGCCAGTGGGGTGGATGGCAGCCAGGGGGAAGCCCAAAGCACAGATATGGCTGTTTCTTTTTAAATTTTTTTTTTGAGACAGAATCTTACTCTGTCAGCCAGGCTAGAGTGCAGTGGCATGATCTCAGTTCACTGCAACGTCTGCCTCTCAGGTCCAAGCAGTTCTCCCGCTTCAGCCTCCCGAGTAGCTGGGACTACAGGCGCCCACCACCTTGCCCGGCTAATTTTTGTATTTTTAGCAGAGATGGGGTTTCGCCATGTTGGCCAGGCTGGCCTTGAACTCCTGAGTGATCTACCCGCCTTAGCCTCCCAAAGTGCTCAGATTACAGATGAGAGCCACCACGCCCGGCCAGTGTTTCTTTTTGTTACTGAACCCTTGCCTCCTGTGCTTTGGTTCCATTCCTCATGACTGTATTCCCAAGCCTTATTCCGGTTGCCTCGGGTTGCCCAGTTGACCTTGGAAGTTCCTCGACTTTGCACAGATATGCTGTTTGCCCCTGACATGGGCTGTGGGCCATTTTGTTGGTGGCCGAATGATGCTCCCAGCAGTTCCCTTGGTGTGTTGCTGTTTAGTTGTGTGGGCGAAGGTGCCTAGACAAGAAATCCTGCTGCTGGGGCAGCATTCTGCCATTGGCAGCCTTGGCCCCCTTGGTGGGACAAGGGTTGACCAGACAGACAGTATCTTCCTTAGCTCAAGGAAAAGAAAAGAAATAGGAGTTTCTAGAGCTGGGCATGGTGGTGCACACCTATAGTTCCAGCTACTCAGGAGGCTGAGGTGGGAGGATGCCTTGAAAGGAGTTCAAGGTCAGCCTGCGTGATATAGCCAGACCTCTCCTCTAAAGAAAAAGGAAATATGGCCGGGTGTGGGGGCTTACGCCTGTACTCCCAGCACTTTGGGAGTCTGAGGGGGAGGATTGCTTCAGCCCAGGAGTTTGAGACCAGCCTGGGCAATCTGGTGAAACCCTGTTTCTACAAAAAATACAAAAACTAGCTGAGCCTGGTGGCACACACCTCTAGTCCCAGCTACTCGGGGTGCTGAGGTGGGAGGATTGCTTAAGCCTGGGAGATTGAGGCTGCAGTGAGTGGAGATTGCACCACTGCACTCCAGCCTGGGCAACAGAACAAGATCCTGTCTCAAAAAAAACAAAAAACAGGCCGGGCGCGGTGGCTCACACCTGGAATCCCAGCACTTTGGGAGGCCAAGGCAGGCGGATCATGAGCTCAGGAGATCGAGACCATCCTGGCTAACACGGTGAAACCGCGTCTTTACTAAAAATACAAAAAAATTAGCCGGGCGTGGTGGCGGGCGCCTGTAGTCCCAGCTACTCGGGAGGCTGAGGCAGGAGAATGGCGTGAACCCCGGAGGCGGAGCTTGCAGTGAGCCGAGATCGCGCCATTGCACTCCAGCCTGGGTGACAGAGCGAGACTCCATCTCAAAAAAAAAAAAAGAAAGAAAAAACAAAAACCAACAAAAAACCTATGCTTTCTTCTGCTTCCTCTAGCTGTGCCATCTAATCCAGGAACCTATGCCATGGGTGGCTAAGCACGCTTCAATTTTAACTCGTTAAAATGAAACTGGGGCCGGACGTGGTGGCTCACGCTTGTAATCCCAGCACTTTGGGAGGCCGAGGCGGGAGGATCACGAGGTCAGGAGATCGAGACCACGGTGAAACCCCGTCTCTACTAAAAATACAAAAAAAAAAAAAAATTAGCCGGGCGTGGTGGCAGGCGCCTGTAGTCCCAGCTACTCGGAGAGGCTGAGGCAGGAGAATGGCCTGAACCCGGGAGGCGGAGCTTGCAGTGAGCCGAGATTGCGCCACTGCACTCCAGCCTGGGCGACAGAGCAAGACTCCGTCTCAAAAAAAAAAAAAAAAAAAATGAAACTGGGTGCAGTGACTCACGCCAGTAATCCCAGCACTTTGGGAGGCCGAGGTGGGCAGATCACTTGCGGCCAGGAGTTAAGACCAGCCTGGCCAACATGGTGAAACCCTATCTCTACTAAAAATACAAAAATTAGCCAGGTGTGGTGGTGGGCACCTGTAATCACAGCTACTTGGGAGGCTGAGGCAGGAGAATTGTTTGAACCTGGGAGACAGAGGTTGCTGTGAGCCGAGATTCTGCTCAGTCTGGGCAAGAAAGTGAGACTTTGTCTCAAAAAAAAAAATTAAAATTAAAAAATTAGGCTGAGCACAGTGGCTCACACCTGTAATCCCAGCACTTTTGGAGGCCAAGGCAGGAGGATCACCTGAGGTCGGGAGTTTGAGACCAGCCTGACCAACATGTACTAAAAATACAAAAATTAGTCGGGTGTGGTGGTGCATACCTATAATCCCAGCTACTTGGGAGGCTGAGGCAGGAGAATCGTATGAACCTGGGAGGCGGAGGTTGCAGTGAGCCGAGATCACACCATTGCACTCCAGCCTGGGCAACAAGAGCAAAACTCCATCTCAAAAAAAAAGAAAATATTCAGCTCCCAAGTCCCTCTAGCCACATTCCAAGTGCCTCTCAGCCATCTCAATGGATAAAGAACATTTTCATCACCACAGAAGTTGCCCCAGATATCACTGGGCTAGGCGGGAGGCCAGCAAGCATTTGTCTATAGTGAAATGTGTATTTCTTTTTTTTTTGAGATGGGAGTCTCGCTCTGTCGCCCAGGCTGGAGTGCAGTGGCGCAATCTCGGCTCACTGCAAGCTCTGCCTCCTGGGTTCACGCCATTCTCCTGCCTCAGCCTCCCGAGTAGTTGGGACTACAGGCGCCCGCCACCACGCCCGGCTAATTTTTTTTATGTTTAGTAGAGATGGGGTTTCACCGTGTTAGCCAAGATGGGTTCGATCTCCTGACCTTGTGATCCGCCCGCCTCGGCCTCCCAAAGTGCTGGGATTACAGGCATGAACCACCGTGCCCGGCCTGTGTATTTCTTTTTAATTTAATTTTATGTATTATTATTTTTTTGAGACAGGGTCTTGTTCTGTCACCCAGGCTGGAGTGCAGTGGCACAATCACAGCCCCCTATAGCCTTGACCTCCTGGGCTCAAATGCTCCTCCTACCCCAGGCTCTTAAGTAGCTGGGACCACAGGCGAGTGCCACCATGCCTGGCTAATTTTTACATTTTTTGTAGAGATGGGACTTCACTATGTTGCCCAGGCTGGTGTCAAACTCCCAGGCTCAAATAATTCTCTTGCCTTGGCCTCCCAAAGTGTTGGGATTACAGTTTGAGCCACCACATCCAACTAGATTTTTACTTTCTTTTCTTTTTTTCTTTTTTTTTGAGATAGAGTCTCACTCTGTCGCCCAGGCTGGAGTGCAGTGGCACGATCTCAGCTCACTGCAAGCTCCGCCTCTCGGGTTCACACCATTCTCCTGCCTCGGCCTCTCACGTAGCTGGGACTACAGGCGCCCGTCACCATGCCTGGCTAATTTTTTTGTATTTTTAGTAGAGACAGAAGTTTCACCGTGGTAGCCAGGATGGTCTTGATCTCCCAACCTGGTGATCCACCTGACCCAGCCTCCCAGAGTGCTGGGATTACAGGCGTGAGCCACTGCGCCCAGCCCAGATTTTTCTTTTTAAGAGATGGGGTCTCGCTGTGTTGCCCAAGCTGGTCTCAACCTCCTGGGCTCAAGCCATCCTCTTGCCTTGGCCTCTTGAGTAGCTGGGATTACAGGTGTGAACCACAGTGCCCAGGTGTTTTTTCTTTCCTTTTTTTTACACCCCCATTATCAGCAGTAACAGCCAAGATTTTTTTTTTTTTTGAGACGGAGTCTCACTGTCGCCCAGGCTGGAGTGCAGCGGCGCGATTTCGGCTCACTGCAGGCTCCGCCCCCCGGGGTTCACACCATTCTCCTGCCTCAGCCTCTCGAGTAGCTGGGACTACAGGCGCCCGCCACCACGCCCGGCTAATTTTTTGTACTTTTAGTAGAGATGGGGTTTCACTGTGTTAGCTAGGATGGTCTCGATCTCCTGACCTCGTGATCCGCCTGCCTCAGCCTCCCAAAGTGCTAGGATTACAGGCGTGAGCCACCGCGCCTGGTGGCGGCCGAGGTATTTTTTATGACATCTTTATACACTGATCCCTCCTTCAAAACATTAGATGTTTCAGTGGCGGAGAAGTGAATGTGCTGTGTTGCACAGATGTCATCTAGTCGTAGCAGGGAAATCTAAAATGTAAGCCCACCGTGAGTCCTCGGGGAAGCCCGCAGAATCACTGAGGTACCCACCGAGCTCTGGTGGTGATCTCTAGTACTGGGGTGTGGGACAGTTACCTGCAGGTCCAGAGCGCTGACCAGGCCTGTCCTCCCGTTTCAGCGCCGTGAAGAACCTGGTGGACAGCAGCGTCTACTTCCGCAGTGTGGAGGGTCTGCTCAAACAGGCCATCAGCATCCGGGACCATATGAATGCCAGTGCCCAGGGCCACAGGTAGCTCCTGGGACCACCCACCCCCACTGCCACTCTCAGCTGCAAGGACCGTCTCTCAGCTGCGCTGGGAACCGCTGCTTCTCACTTATTAGAAAACTGTCTCTTTCGTCTTGTCCTGGTGTCTGGTGACCTCCTCTTGTCCTGTGGCGTCTATAACCTGAGTTCAGTCACTTAATACCCAGGTCCTGAGCTCTGCTGTGTGCCTGGCCCTGGGCTGGGCACTGGGGACATAGCAGTGACCGAGACAGACAGGCTCACAAGGAGACATACGACAACCAGGTAAACATGGCAGACAAGAGCATGTCAGATGCGCTGTGAAGAACACCGCGGGGCCCCTCCTAGGAGGTGGCATGAGTGACATGCAGACAGAGACGATCCGGGGGCAGACGAATTCCACCCGGGGCAGTGGTGAGGGCAGACGCTCTGGGGCTGGGATCCCTGGGAGTGTTCAAGAAGCACCGAGAAGGCTTCTGTGACTGGAGCGGGCCAGCTGGGGGAGATGGGGCCAGGGAGATGGCAGGGGCCTCTCCCTGTCCCAGGACCCAGAGCCAAGGGAGGCTTTAAGCCCAGGACCAGGGGTCTGAAAACGAAAAGCACTCACAGTCCTTGAACATTGGAAAGAGAGTTTTTGAAGAGGCTGCAACTCAGGAGCTGGGCCTCTGCTACAGACACTTAACAAATGATGTTTTTGTTGGCATTATAACTTAATAAACATGCTTATGAACACACACTCATGTGCCGGGAGCAGAAATGTCACCTTGGGATGCGTCTGGCTCCCACAGATTTGGGTTCTGGCAGGCCTGTCCCCCACTGGGCAAAAAGAAAGCATCTGTGTTGCTTAACTAAGACACGAGAATTGCAGAAACAAGACTTGAGTGTATGTGTAAGAATGGGAGTGTAGTAATCTTCCCTCAAACGGTAGCATGAAGGGTTTATCTGGGCTCTCTTGCATCTGAAGAGGAGCGGCATCTGGCTTCTCTGCCATAGGTTGGCATTGGCAGTTGGAACTAGACTTCACTGAAAAGCTATAGCTCTTACTGTCAACTCAGGGTTTCCAAAATGCTCTCATATGCCCTGTTTGTGCCTGCTGTTTCAAAAACGCAACACGCTCCTGAAAGACATTAGTAGCAGCTTGAGTTGCTGCTGACACCTCTCTTTGTAAGCCCTGTGGGTTTGAAGTGCCCAGTCCTGTGTGAGTGAGTTGCAGATGTGGCCTCTGGAGTGCCTCGTCCCACTTTTGAAAACATGTATTTCTTTAAATAGAGATGGGGTCATGATACATTCCCTGGGCTGGTCTCAAACTCCTGGGCTCAAGCAATCCTCTCGCCTCAGCCTCCCAAAGTGCTGGGATTACAGGCGTGACCCACCGGGCCCTGCCATTTGTCCCTTTTTTTTTTTTTTCAAGACAGAGTCTCACTCTGTCGCCAGGCTGGAGTGCATTGATGTGATCTTAGCTCACTCCAGCCTCCCTCTCTGGGTTCCAAGTGATTCTTGTGCCTCAGCCTCCCAAGTAGCTGGGATTACAGGCGGACGCCACCACACCTGGATAATTTTCGTATTTTTAGTAGAGACAGGGTTTCGCCATGTTGGCCAGGCTGGTCTTGAACTCCTGACCTCAGGCGATCCACCCACGTCAGCCTCCCAAAGTGCTGAGATTACAGGCATGAGCCACCGTGCCTGGCCCAGTCATCCCACTTTTAAGGAGGATGCCCCAGAAGCTCAAGCCAGAGGTCTTTGAGACCAGAGTGTCACCCAAACATGCACTCTAGCCAGCTGAGCAAGCCTTGTGGCCTCTGACCTTGGCCTCATGGATGCTGCACATATTTTGTTGCAGCCCGGAGGAACCACCGCCGCCCTCCTCAGCCTGATCCTGGAAGAGACTCGGGGCCCCCCAGCCTCCGCCAACCCAGGTCAGTGCCGAGGGTAGCCACGAGCCTCTCTCTCTGCTCTGAACTAACCAACCTGCCCACTTGGCAGCCAGGCAGGCACCTGCTTTGTCTAACCACTTGGGGTTTCTCACTGGGCTTGTGGGATGATTTCGGAGGTGGCAGGTGGAGGGGTGTCTGCAGGTCCAGAATGTTCCACCCTGCTGCTCAGGGACCATGTCAGCCCATCTCTCCCACTCTCTCTCCACCACCTTCCTCTCTCTTTTCCAGGCCATAGGCCCTAAATCCCAGAGATTTCCACCCCCCAAGACAGAGAAGGAGCCCACATTTCCTCTATCCTACCACATGCCAGCAGCCTGCTTTACCCGTACACAGTCTCTCAGGCAGCCCAGCATGGGCAATTACCCACCTATCTCTGGGACCTCCCCACCAATCTACTGCCTACCTGCTGTGTGACTGAGAAAATTCACTACCCTCTCTGGTCTCTGTGTTTACTTTCTGTAAAGGTGGCTCATCAGGTGACCGAGAGAGTGCAGGGCACAGTGACGGATGTGCTTTGGAGCAGTCAGCTATTGCTGCATAACACATCATCCCAAAACTTAGTGGTTTACAGCCCCAGTAATTAACCTACTCATGATTCTGCACTTTGGGCTGGGCTCAGCTGGGTGGTTCTGCTGCTCTCCCTGGGGCTCACCCATGTGGTGCTCATGGGAGCTCAGCTGCAGCTGCATAGTCAGGGGGGCCCTTGGCCAGGACTGTTGGCAGCAGGGGTCAGGTTTTCCTCGTGGCCTCTCCAGCAGGCCAGCCTGGGTTTCTCCTGGTGGCTGGGAGCCAGGAGAGCAGCTCCCATGCAGAGTGCCGGTTTCACATTTGTGGGTGGCCCATCCGTTGAGGCCAGTCACATGGCCAGGCCCAGGACCAGATGGGAGAGGACCACACAAGTGCAGCGTGAGCTGTGGGAGGTGTGGCTGACCACGCTTAGAGAGTATGGTGCCAGGAAAGATCTGATGTGTCACCATTCTGTATTCGTGATGGGCAGACACAGGCAGGTCAAAGGGGCCCCGGGGACTTACCGAGCCCCTGCCTATTGGCCAGGCACTGTGATTGTCCTCGGTGCTATGGAAGCCCTCTCAGAGGTCAAGGGGAGGCAGGTGGAGACAGAGCCTCTGTAGGCCTTTCAAGCTGTAGCCTCAGAGCCCAGAGGCAGCCGAATTCATGTGTCCAGTCAGAGAGCACTTAGTGGGCACTGCAGTCAATCAGAGAACGCTTATTGGACACCACAGGCAGCAAGCATTTATTGAGTACCTCTGGCAGTTGATGCACACTTCCTGAGCACCTGTTCATAGCAGGCTTAGCTCTGGATGTGGGTTGGTGAGGAATCCCACAGGCTGAGGGGTGGCCTGGGAGCTTTCTGGGGGGTCTGAAGCAGGAGGGGCTGCCTGAGTGGGTCAGCAGCCCAGCCCAGTGCCCTACGCAGCCCTGCCCACACCCCCAACCCAGCCTCTGTCTCCCCAGTCCCATCCCCCACACCCTGGTCCTTCCTACTTTGTGCCTCGAGGACACTGCCCCGCTGCCCTCCTCACTCCCCAGCATCTGCTGTCCCCTCCGCTGCTGCTCCCCGGCAGGATTGCTGTCTCATCCACATTTGTCCCTGCGGAGTCCCTCGCCTCTGCCCAGAACCTCCAGCCTCATGCTGCATCTCAGAGCCTTTTTTTTTCTCTTTTTTTTTTTTTTTGAGATGGAGTCTCACTCTGTCACCCAGGCTGGAGTGCGGTGACGCGATCTTGGCTCACTGTAACTTCTGTCTGTCAGGTTCAGGCGATTATCCTGCTTCAGCCTCCCAAGTAGGTGGGACGACAGGTGCCTGCCACCTCGCCTGGCTAATTTTTGTATTTTTAGTAGAGATGGAATTTCAGCATGTTGGTCAAGCAGGTCTCGAACTCCCGACCTCAGGTGATCTGCTCGCCTCGGCCTCCCAGAGTCCTGGGATTACAGGTGTGAGCCACTGTGCCCGGCCTCAGAGCCTTTCATTCCCACTTTCCCCCCAAAACTGCGCCTCTTGGGGTCATCAGTGACCTTCACCGGGTCAAGTTATCCCCCTCTCCTGTCCCAGGACCTTAAGCACTGCCCTGTTTTACGCAAGAGGAAACCGAGGCCCCGAGAGGTAAGGCAGCCAGCTCAGGGTCATCGCCAATGCCCAGAAATGCCGGGATTCCCACCTGGACCTCTGACCACCAAGATCCACCTTAGCCTGGCCCAAGTTCATCCCTCAGGTGCCACCTCATGACTTGGGTCTGCCTCTCAGACCACCCTGACCCTTGCCCCCGCTCCCCAGCCTGACCGAAGCTGGGCCAGGCAGAGACTGAAGACTGAATGAGTGTGGCCAGCATTCCTCCTGCACCTGCCCGGAGCCTCTAGTCCCAGCCATCAATGTTCCCAGAAGTGGCTTTGCTGCTCCTGGACTCTTACTGGCCCCCCATCGACCCTTGGACCAATAACTGCCATAAAAATAATCCTGATCCTGCAGCCGCAGAGATGTTGATGCCTAAGAAGAACCGGATTGCCATTTATGAACTCCTTTTTAAGGAGGGAGTCATGGTGGCCAAGAAGGATGTCCACATGCCTAAGCACCCGGAGCTGGCAGACAAGAATGTGCCCAACCTTCATGTCATGAAGGCCATGCAGTCTCTCAGTCCCGAGGCTACGTGAAGGAACAGTTTGCCTGGAGACATTTCTACTGGTACCTTACCAATGAGGGTATCCAGTATCTCCGTGATTACCTTCATCTGCCCCCGGAGATTGTGCCTGCCACCCTACGCCGTAGCCGTCCAGAGACTGGCAGGCCTCGGCCTAAAGGTCTGGAGGGTGAGCGACCTGCGAGACTCACAAGAGGGGAAGCTGACAGAGATACCTACAGACGGAGTGCTGTGCCACCTGGTGCCGACAAGAAAGCCGAGGCTGGGGCTGGGTCAGCAACCAAATTCCAGTTTAGAGGCGGATTTGGTCGTGGACGTGGTCAGCCACCTCAGTAAAATTGGAGAGGATTCTTTTGCATTGAATAAAACTTACAGCCAAAAAACCTTAAAAAAGAAAAATAATAATCCTGATTATGCACCTATCAAGTCCCTGGCCCTGGGCTGAAGTCTTCACAGGGGTCATCTCATTTCATCCTCAGACAGCCCCAAAAGGCAGGTCTCACCCCCAAATACATATGGACAAAAAGGTTCAGCCAGGCGTGGTGGCGGGCACCTGTAATCCCAGCTACTCAGGAGGTTGAGGCATGAGGATCGCTTGAACCCAGGAGGCAGAGGTTCCAGTGAGCCAAGATGGCGCCACTGCACTCCAGCCTGGGCGACAGAGCGAGACTTTGCACCCACCGCCCCCCACCAAAAAAAAAGGGCACAGTCAGAGAAGAGCAGAGCCTGGCCTGATTTGGTCCCAGCCCTGCCTGCCTCTGATGTGCTGTGTGACATAGGCCTGGTGCTGGCCCTCTCTGGGTCTCCCTTTCCTTTCTTTCTTCCTTTCTTTCTTTCCTTTCTTTCTTTCTTTCTTTCTTTCTTTCGACAGGATCTGGCTGTCATCCAGGCTGGAGTGCAGTAGCATGATCTCGGCTCACTGCAACCTCTGCCTCCTGGGCTCAAGTGATCCTCCTGTCTCAGCCTCCCAAGTAGCTGGGACTACAGTCGCACACCACCACCCCCCAGCTAATTTTTTGTATTTTTTGTAGAGACGGGGTTTCACCATTTTGGCTAGGCTTGTCTCAAACTCCTGAGCTCATGATCCTCCCGCCTCAGCCTCCCAAAGTGCTGGGATTGTAGGTGTGGGCCACTGCACCCAGCCTTGGTTCTCCCTTTCTTCATCTGGATAAGGAAGGCTGGACTGCACCTTCTCTACAGGCTGAGCTGGACACTCGCAGATCTGCCCTCCCAACCTGCATTCTGCCTCAAGCAGCAACACCCACCCCAGGCTCAGGCCACATGGAGAAGCCACCCCTAGTTCCAGAGGTGGATGTGGCATCTCGGCCTGGCCAATCAGAGCTCCCGTGTCCTAGGTTTCTAGTGACTGGTTTGAGATGGACACGTGACCCAATGAGCGGCCTTTCCTGGGAATTCTGCCAGGAGCATCAGGAAGGTTGAGCTGGGTGGATGGGAACAGGGCCAGGGCGGGGAGTTCCAGGGGGACCTGAGAACATTGCGTGGGGCCCTGGATCCAACTGTACCTGACACTAGCCAATTTCATTTCTTCAGTTTCATGGACCCCTAAATTATGATTTTTGCCAAAATGGCTTTGAGTCCGTTTCTGCTGCTGTTTGCAGAAGGGCCTGCACTGACCGCTGTGAATGCCAAGCCTGGGTGACCAGGCCTCCACAAGTTATGCATCTCCAAGGCCAGCTGTGTGCCAATGCAGTTACCCCAGAATCCCTTGTTCCAGTACAATGAATTAGGGAGGTCAGATAGAGCGGTTTGGGGTTGAGGCAGGTTCCAGTCCCACTGCTCTGGGAGGGTCCCTCAGCTTGGCACTGTGGGTTGGTTGATGGAGACGGATGGGAAGAGCAGGGGTGCCCTGAGGGGAGACAGAGGGCATCCTGCTGGGACATCAGGCCTGTCAAGGCTTCTGAAGGCCTGGAAAGGGGGTTCAGCCCTACCTCTCCTCCTCCTAGGGCACACTGGGGGGCCTGTCTGCCATTATCCCGCCTCTCCACTGTCCTACTCAGCTTAGGAGTGGGGAGGAGCCTAAAGCCACCCCATTTAGGGCCCTGATTGGTGTGTGGCTTCTTACCTGCTCTGAAGGCACTTCTCAATGTCCATCTGTCCTCCGTGCGACCATTTATCCAGCAAACACTGGTATTTGTGTGCCAGACAGGCCAGCCCTGTCTTGCTCAGACCTTCAGGAGAAACTGGCAGCAGAATGGGATTATCGCCTGCCTCCCAGGACGTGCCTAGGATGCCTGGGGCGCTAGGAGCTAGGGGTGAGGGAGGCAGGTGTGGGGGGCCCCACCAGACCCTTCTAGGGCTCTGAGTCACTCATAGCCCCTGGATGCAACCTCAGCCAGCGACTAACAGTCATCTCTCTGCTTTTTTTTTTTTTTTGAAATGGAGCCTCACTCTGTTGCCCAGGCTGGAGTGCAGTGGTGCAATCTCGGCTCACAATAACCTCTGCTGCCCAGGTTCAAGCCATTCTCCTACCTCAGCCTCCAGAGTAGCTGGGATTATAGACACCTGCCACTGCACCCGGCTAATTTTTGTATTTTTGTAGTTTTAGTAGAGACAGAGTTTCACCATCTTGGCCAGACTGGTCTTGAACCCCTGACCTCGTTCTCCCAAAGTGCTGGGATTACAGGTGTGAGCCACCGCGCCCAGCCCAGTCACCTCTTAAAAGGAGTCTAGGCCGGGTGCGGTGGCGGACGCTTGTAATCCCAGCACTTTGGGAAGTCAAGACTGGAGGAACCCCTGAGTCCAGGAGTTGGAGACCAGCCTGGGCAACATGGAGAGACCCTGTCTCTATAAAAAAACAAAATAGCTGGGCGTGGTGGCTCACGCTTGTAATCCCAGCACTTTGGGAGGCCGAGGCGGGCGGATCATGAGGTCAGGAGATCGAGACCACGGTGAAACCACATCTCTACTAAAAATACAAAAAATTAGCCGGGCATGGTGGCGGGCGCCTGTAGTCCCAGCTACTGGGAGAGGCTGAGGCAGGAGAATGGCGTGAACCCGGGAGGCGGAGCTTGCAGTGAGCCGAGATTGCGCCACTGCACTCCAGCCTGGGTGACAGAGCGAGACTCCGTCTCAAAAAAAAAACAAAAACAAAAACAAAATAGCTGAGCATGGTGGCTCACGCCTGTAATCCCAGCACTTTGGGAGGCTGAGGTGGGCAGATCACCTGAGGTCAGGGGTTCAAGACCAGCCTGACCAATATGGTGAAACCCTGTCTCTACCAAAAATATAAAAAATTAGCCGGGTGTGGTGGTGCGTGCCTCTAATTCCAGCTACTTGGGAAGCTGAGGCAGGAAAATTGCTTGAACCCGGGAGGCGGAGGTTGCAGTGAGCCGAGATGGAGCCACTACACTCCAGCCTGGGTGAGAGAGCAAGAATCTGTCTCAAAAAATAATAAATAAATAGATAAAAGGGGTCTGATCAAGACTCTGGGTTGTCAGACACCTCGTCACCCCGAGTCCAAGGGCTTGTGGGGGCGCTGGTTAATTTGCATCTCATTTGAATGCTCAATAGCCCTTTTTGCCTGGAGGGCGCCCCGCCCCCTCTAGCCGCCAGGGGGCGCAAGAGGCAAAGCGTTGGCAGGAAGTTCAGCCTCGAAGCGGTCATTGTCTGCCGTCCTGGCTGGCCCTGGTGGACACACTGTGACCCTCCACCCTTTTTCACCCTATATGCCCTCGCTCCCATTTTTCAGAGAGCAAACTGAGGTTCTGAGAGGCCAGAGGGCTCTGAGAACAAGAGCTCGCAGCCTCCCTTGTCAGGGTGAAGAGCAAGGGCACTCCTAGAGCTCATCAATAGCATTTACTGGCCAGGCGCGGGGGCTCACACCTGTAATCCCAGCGCTTTGGGAGGCCGAGGTTGGCGGATCACTTGACGTCAGGAGTTGGAGACCAGCCTGGCCAACATGGTGAAACCTCGTCTCTACTGAAAATACAAAAATTAGCTGGGTGCGGTGCATGCCTGTAATCCCTGGCTACTCTGGAGGCTGAGGCAGGAGAATCGCTTGAGCCTGGGAGGTGGAGATTGCGGTGAGCTGAGATCACGCCACTGCACTCCAGCGTGGGCGACAGCGGTAAACTCCATTTCAAAAAACACCCAGCTGGGCACAGTGGGTCACGCCTGTAATCCCAGCAATTTGGGAGCCCGAGGCGGGTGGATTACGAGGTCAGGAGATCGAGACCGTCGTGGCCAACATGGTGAAACCCCATCTCTACTAAAAATACAAAAATTAGCTGGCTGTGGTGGTGAGCGCCTGTAACCCTAGCTACTCAGGAGGCTGAGGCAGGAGAATGGCTTGAACCCGGGAGGTGGAGATTGCAGTGAGCCGAGATTGCGCCACTGCACTCCAGCCTGGCGACAGAGCAAGACTCCGTCTCAAAAAAAAAAAAAAAAATTTACTCCTGGCAGAACTCCAGAGATAGGTAGGCAGCTAGAAGAGAGACAGTGAGCTCTCTGTGCCATGGGGCATCCAAACAGGATCGTAGCGCTCACGAGGCTGGAGATCACCCAGACAGGATCCCAACCCTGATCTGCAGATGGGGTAAAAGGAGACCCATAGAGGGCAGCGACCTGTCCCCTGCCCCGTCCACAGTGGTTAGGACAAGAATCAGACTTCCACTGGGTTTTTGTCCTTAGCCCTTGGTCTGAGTCCTGGTTTTTATTTCAGACCTGCTCTGGGTGCCTGGAGAGTCCTGCACAACCAGGCCCCTGGAAAGCCTTTTTTTTTTTTTTTTTTTTTTTTCCCTATAGTATCCCTGAACAAGGCTTCTGGGTGCCCCAGGCTTATCCCCCACTCCCTTTCACTGCCTAGACCTTCTTTGAGATTCTCCAGTTCTTCAAGAAACCCATGGAGGCTGTACACAATGGCTCACACACTTGTAATCCCAGCACTTTTGGAGGCCAAGGCAGGAGGATCACTTAAGCCCAGGAGTTCGAGACCAGCCTGGGCAACAAGCAAGACACCCAGTGCACCTCAAAAAAAAAATTAAAAAATTAGCCAGGTGTGATAGTGCATGCCTATAGTCCTAGCTACTTGGGAGATGGAAGTGAGAGGATCACTTGAGCCCAGGAGTTCAAGGCTGCAGTGAGCCATGATTGCACCACTGCACTCCAGCCTGAGCAACAGAGCAACTCTGTCTCTAAAAAAGGAAAAGAAAGAAACCCATGGAGACACCCCTTTGGTGCCACCATGCACTGGGCCTGGGCCCAAGGAACCCCCAGGCTGGGGGAGACAGAACCAGCCACATACTCTACCCTGCCCCCTGGATCAGTGCTAAGCTGGAAGGAAGGATGGGGAGGTGGAAGGATCCTAAGTGGTAAGAGGATAGGAAGGCTTTTGGAAGAGGGAACATTGTGGGTGGGCCTTGAGGGCTCCTATTATCCCCACTTCTTCTTTTTTTTTTTTTTCTTTTTTGAGACGGAGTCTTGCTCTGTCACCCAGGCTGGAGTACAATGGTGCGATCTTGGCTCACTGCAACCTCCACCTTCCGGGTTCAAGCAATTCTCCTGCCTCAGCCTCCTGAGTAGCTGGGATTACAGGCATGTGCCACCATGCCTGGCTAATTTTTTTTTTTTTTTTTGAGACGGAGTCTCGCTCTGTTGCCCAGGTTGGAGTGCAGTGGCACGATCTTGGCTCACTGCAAGCTCTGCCTCCCAGGTTCACGCCATTCTCCTGCCTCAGCCTCCCGAGTAGCTAGGACTACAGGTGCCTGCCACCATGCCTGGCTAATTTTTTGTATTTTTAGTAGAGACAGGGTTTCACCGTGTTAGTCAGGATGTTCTCGATCTCCTGACCTCGTGATCCACCCGCCTCGGCCTCTCAAAGTGCTGGGATTACAGGCGTGAGCCACCGCGCTCAGCCTATCCACACTTCTCACATGAGCAAAGAGGCCCCAAGGGGTTCAGTGACCATCCTGAGGTCACACAGTGAGTGGGCGGCACAGCTGGGATGGGGACTCAGGGTTCTTTAACCTCGGGGCCCTCCCTACCCACTGGGTCACACATCCTTGCCATGGAAGGTCCTTCAAAGCCTTCCCCTGGGAGAGCGGAGAGAATCTGGGGGAGGGAGACAGAGCGGGGGCAGCTTCTCCACCTCCCCCAGCCTCCCACCCCAGCCTTCTCCTCCATCCCCCACCCACCACCTCCCCCATCTCCCAGACCCCCTTCCCAGGTCACTCTTCTCCCTCGCCACCCACTCTGGCCCCTTCTATCCCTTCCTCCTCACAACCTTCCCCTCTACCTTCCAACATCGTACTCTAGCAACTAAGGGTGTCCCTTCGTCTGAGAAGAATGAGGTTAAGACTCTTGGTGGCCCTGCTAGGGAACACAGTTAGTGGTTGGGGAAGGTATAGGATAGGAACAGAGGCAAAAGGACAGGGGACAGACTATGAATAACAAGATGGTGCCCACCAGAAGGAGGGGTCTGGGGAGTTGGGGTGCATAAGGGCCAGCCCCAGCCAGCTTCGCTCTGCCGGGCTAGCCCTTCCCCCAGAGCTGGCCCAGCTGCCGGCCTCACGTAACCAGAGCCTGCCTGTTGCATCAGAGGAGGGCGGGCGGCCTCGGGTAAACAGAGCAGCCCTCCGGGGGCCCAGGGCTCCCCAGCCACCTCCACACTCCCCAAGCCTTGTTCTGCACCATGGAGTGGAGGCAGAAGCCCCCAGCCTGGCCCAGGCCCTGGCGTGTCCTTGGGGCACCTGAATGTATGGCACTGGGCACTGGATGGGGACAGGAGGGACCCGCTGATGACACAGTGTGAACTCTATAGTTTTCATGTCCAAAGAGAAAGTTGTGCTCAGACTAGAGGCCCACATTGCCCATGTCACAGACGGGTAAACTGAGGTGTGGGGAGAGACACGAGCCTTCCAGGCCCCTTGTTCCCTGTCTCAGTGTCCCCCACACTCCAGCATATGCCACATGTCTCCCCCTGAGTTTGGGGGACCAGCCCCTCTCTTCTCTGGAGGAGATGGAGACCGCAGCTTTGCAGCCCCCCTGCTCTCCACCTGTATCTGCCCCTCCTCTTCACCCCCTGCCCACTGTACTGGCTTCACCTTCCTCATCTCCCCCGGCCAGAGAATGTTCTGTGCTCTTCCTCTACACTTTTGCAAGTGCTTTTCCCTCTTGAAAAAGCCCTTCTCGGGTCTTGTGTAGTGGCTCACACCTGTAATCTCAGCACCTTGGGAGGCTGAGGGGGAAGGATCTCTTAAGCCCAGGAGTTTGGGACCAGCCTGGGCAACATAGTGAGACATCCTCTCTAAAAAAAAAACAAAATTAGCTGGGCGTGGTGGTGGCCTACCTGTAGTCCCAGCTGCTGGGGAGGCTGAGTTGGGAGGATTGCTTGAGCCTAGGAGGTCGAGGCTGCAGTGAGCTATGATCATGCCACTGCACTCCAGCCTGGGCAACAGAGTGAGATCCTGCCTTGAAGAAAAAAAAACAAGAAAAACCTTTCTCCTAGTGGCAAACTCCTACACATACTTGAAAGCCCAGCACAAATGCCGCCTCTTCTGAGAAACCCTCCCAGACTCCTCTGGCACAGCCCTTGCCCCAATTCTGGCCTGTCCCAGCCTCCCATCCCTCCTCTGGCCCAAGCCTGACCCCACAGGGTTAGGGGAGTGCATGGATCCCCTGCCTGCCCCAGATGGGTGAGGGGCTTCTCCAGAAGTGCCCAGCCCAGAGCCATCTTTATCCTGTAATTATTTTCACATTGATACATTCACCAACCCCCACTCTGATCTTCTATGGGTCTGGCCTGTGCTCGGATCTCAGGGGAAGGGGTGGATTTAGAGGTCTGGGCTGGGGTCCAATCCTGGAAGGCCCCTCACAGCTGACCTTTGAAGTTTAGAAAACAGCCTCTAGCGGGGAGAGGGAAGGAGAGGGACGTGGTTGGTGGAAGCAATGTGGTTGTCTTGGACTGTGGAGAGGCAGGCGGTGCGGGGTCGAGGGACCAGTAGCTGCGGAGGGTCTGTCACTTCCTGTGGGGGCACATATCTGGCCTCAGGAGGCACAGTTGAGTGAGGCCACATAGGCCACCCCATAGCCCCGTCTTGCAGTCTTTCCATTCTAGCGAGCGCGAGGGTCAGCGTTGCCTGCGAGAAGAGCTTGGTTCCTCGGGCCGACGGGGTCCGGGATCGGAGTTCTATTTCACTCAGGATGGAATTAATCCAGGCAAGTTGGGCCGAGTTAGGAACAGGTTTAGAATTAGGGTTAGGGTCACAGTAGGGTCAGGGGTCGGCAGTAAGGTCAAGGGCGCCCAGTGAAGGCGGGGAAAGCCTGGCCAGTCTGATCCAGCCCCCTCCCTCTGTTCTACTTCTTCCTTATCCGCGCCCCAGCCCATGGCGCCCCAGCATCCTTTCGCGTCTGAATCCCAGGCCCATGAACTCCCGGGGCGGGGCCACGCCCAAGTGCCCGCCCATCGCCGTCTCCAGGGTGACGCCCTCTATGCAAATAAGCCCGTCTCGCCCAATCAGCTCCCGGGGGCAGGGCCGCCCGCTCCCAAGGCACCTGCGGCCGCGGGCCCCTGATCTTCGTGCAGCCGCCGCGGGTCCGTGCGCCCAGCGTCCCAGGGCCCAGGCCGAGCAGGTGCGTGTCATACCGGGTTGAGACTCCTGTGGTGTCCTCCGAACTGCTTCTGCGGGCTGCGTGGGTTTTGGAGGTCTGGGTGTACTGCTGGGCGTCCCAGGGTGGGGTGTGTGTCTAAAGGGGTGTGTGTCATGGGGTGGTGAGTCCCGGAGGTTGTGGTAGGAGGGGGTTGTGTCTCCAAGGGGTGTGTGTCTGAAGGGTGTGGCTCTGGAAGTTGTGTGTCCAAGGGCTCTGCGTCTGAGGTTTGGTGTGAGTTGGGGAGTTGGCGAGTTAGCTGCATGTCCAAAATCATGGTGCTGTGAGGCCCTATTATGTGTCTGTGAGCTCTATGATGTGGCATGCGATGTCCCTCTCTCCTGGTGTGCACTCCTTTAGCATTAGTGCATCCCCTGTACATAGCCCTATGCCTTCTTGCTGTGGGTGTACACTCGTTTGTCACAGCAGGATGGTAGGCACAAAACCTTGGAATGGGGGAGCAACAGCTGCCTGGGCCAACTCTCCTCCCTCTGCCTCAATGGGTACAGGAACAAGAGTCGCATCCCCGTGTGGTTGTTAGCACATGACAAGGTGGTGGCAGCATTACTTTCACGGTCACAGTCCTCCCTCCCTGTCTCTTTTGGGGTCCAGGGCTGCAGATATGGGTGACTTGGGTCCTTGGCCACCCTAACCCCTAGTCGCAGACCCAATTAGTCAGAAATAGCTGGCCGGGTGCGGGGGCTCATGCCTGTAATCCCAGCGCTTTGGGAGGCTGAGGCGGGAGCATCACTTGAGCCCAGTAGTTTGAGACCAGCCTGGGCAACATAGTGAGACCCCCATTTTTTTTTTTTTTTTTTTTGAGACAGGGTCTCATCCTGTCGCCCAGGCTGGAGTACAGTGGTGATCTTGGTTCACTGCAACCTCCAGCTCCCAGGCTCAAACAATTCTCCTCCCTCAGCCTTCCAAGTAGCTGGGATTACAGGCACGTGCCACTACCGCCTGGCTAGTTTTTGTATTTTTAGTAGAGATGGGCTTTCACCATGTTGGCCAGGCTGGTCTTGAACTCCAGACCTTAAATGATTCACCTGCCTCAACCTCCCAAAGTGCTGGGATTACAGGCGTGAGCCCCTGCGCCCAGCTTTAAAAAAATTTTTTTTTGAGACAGAGTCTCACTCTGTCACCCAGGCTGGAGCGCAGTGGCTCAATCTTGGCTCACTGCAACCTCGGCCTCAGCTGGGACTACAAGCGTATGCCACCATGACCAGCTAATTTTTGCATTTTTTGTAGAGATGGTATTTCACCATGTTTGCCAGGCTGGTCTCATGTGATCTGCCCGCCTCAGCCTCCCAAAGTGCTAGGATTGCAAGAGTAAGCCACCGCATCCAGCCAAAAAGAAATTTTTTTAAATTAGGCAGGTGTGGTGGCTTATGTGTATAGTCCCAGCTACTTGGGAGGCTGAGGCAGGAGGATCACTTGAGCCGAGGAGTTCGAGTCTGCAGTGAGCTATGACTGAGCTACTGCACTCCAGCCTGGGTGACAGAGCAAGATCCTGTCTCTAAAAGAAAAAAGAAAGAAAGAAAAGAAACAAAAAAATGGCCAGGCGCGGTGGCTCACACCTGTAATCCAAGCACTTTGGGAGGCTGAGGCGGGCAGATCACGAGATCAGGAGATCAAGACCATCCTGGCTAACACGGTGAAACTCCGTCTCTACTAAAAATACAAAAAAAAATTAGCCGGGCGTGGTGGCGGGTGCCTGTAGTCCCAGCTACTCAGGAGGCTGAGGCAGGAGAATCGCTTGAACCCGGGAGGCGGAGGTTGTGGTGAGCCAAGATCGTGCCATTGCACTCTAGCCTGGGCAACAAGAGTGAAACTCCGTCTCAAAAAAATAAAAAATAAAAAATAATCAAGGCCTCAGGCTAGTCCGGCCAAGAATCATCCCTGGGGAAGGGCAGGGCCCCTGGACCTTGGGCATTCGGGATAAGAACTCTCAGACTCTTGGAGTGAAGGAAACTGGATACAAAAAAGTATTTCGACTTCGGAGGACCAGTGTGTGAGGACTGATTTCCAGAGGTGAAAGGGGCTTTCTAAAAAGGCAGCCTTGTTCCCTCATGTCCCCTTCCTGTTGTGCAGTAAAGGGGGAAGCTTGGCCTCCAGCAAACAGAATTTCAGGACAGTTAGGATTTTGGGTTGTCATCATAGAGAGCAGGAAGCTGGTTTGCAGGAGGGAAAGCTGAGGCCAGGTAGTAACACTAGGCCCCTCAAAAAAGGATGGAGCTCAAGGCCATGCCTCAGTCCCCCAAGAGAACAGAGGCCGGGGGCACAGGGCCCAGCTTCCTCTCCGTCCTCTCTGTGTGACCCCCCAACAGGTGGCTGCCCCTCTCTGAACTTTGTGGCCGCTCCTGTGAGCCGAGCAAGTTGAACCCACTCTTGGCTTTCCCATCCCAACGAATGATTTATTTGGTTAAACTATGACCCAACCAGGTGGACATCTGGAAAATGCAAATTAAGAAGAGAAGGGGAATTTAAAACATTTGCTCACCCCAGCTTGGATGCAATGAGTGTAGACATGTTGGGTGTTTGGCCTTCTAGAAGAGGTTTTGTTTTTTCTTTCTTTATTTTTTTTTGTTTTTGAGACAGCATCTTGCTCTATTGCCCAGGCTAGAGTAAAGTGGTTTGATCTCAGCTCCCTGCAACCTCCACCTCCTGGGCTCAAGTGATCCTCCCGCCTCAGCCTCCTGAGGAGCTAGGAATACGTGCTCACACCAGCACACCCAGCTAAATTTTTTTTTTTTTTTGAGACAGAGTCTCACTCTGATGCCCAGGCTGGAGTGCAATGGCACAATCTCGGCTCACTGCAACCTCCACCTCCCAGGTTCAAGTGATTCTTCTGCCTCAGCCTCCTGAGTAGCTGGAATTACAGGTGCGTGCCACCATTCCCGGCTAATGTTTGTATTTTTAGTAGAGACAGGGTTTCACCATGTTGGCCAAGCTGGTCTCAAACTCCTGATCACAGGTGATCCACCTGCCTTGGCCTCCCAAAGTGCTTGGATTACAGGCGTGAGGCACCGTGGCTGACCTGTGACCAGCTAATTAAAAAAAAAAATTTATAAAGATGGCGTCTTGTCATGTTGCCCAGGCTGGTCTCGAACCCCTGGGCTCAAGCAATCAGCCCACCTTGGCCTCCCAAAGTTCTGGGATTATAGGCATGAGCCGCTGCACCTGGCCCACTTATTTATTTATTTATTTATTTATTTATTTATTTATTTATTTATTTATAAAGACAAGGTCTCCCTATGTTGCCCAGACGGGTCTTGAACTCCTGGGCTCAAGCAATCAGCCCACCTCAGCCTTCCAAAGTGCTAGGATTAGAGGCATGAGCCACCACGCCCTGCCCTTCTGGCAGATTCGAGGCACAGAGTGGTCTAGAGACAGATGTCTTTCTGTCTTTTTTTCCTTGAGTGTTGCAATCACGGCTCCCTGTGACCTTGAACTCCTGGGTTCAAGCGATCCTGTCACCTCAGTCTCTCGAGTAGCTGGGATTGTAGAGGAGTGCTACCATGTCTGGCTTTTCTTTTTTTTTTTTTTTAAGTAGAGATGGGGGTCTCCCTATGTTGCTCAGGCTGGTCTTGAACTCCTGGGCTCAAATGGTCCTCCTGCCTCAGCCTCCCAAAGTGCTGGGATTACAGGCATGAGCCCAGCCAGATGCCATTTTTCTGAGATGACTTAGAATGTGTCTGGGATCCCTTTTGGGGTCAAGGAACTTGCCACGGCCCTGGCCTGTGAATCCCTATGGGGTGTGCAAGGAAGTTAAATCCCATTTCTCAGCCCCCAAAGGGCCTCTCTGGGGCTGTATCTTGGGGGCTTGTGTGGTTACCCTGATACCCTGCGGCCCAGGATTGAGTTTCTTGGACCCTGTGACGGTGATTCTGGGCTGGACAAGCCCAGGCCCACTTCCCAGCCTGTGGTGGTGAGATTAAGGTGCCACGTGATGGCCCTCGGGTACAAGCCCAGGATTGGGTGGGGATCTGGAGGTCTCACCATGTGGCCCTGGAAGAAGCCTGCCCACTCCTGTGTAAAACAGGGCAACTATCGCTGCTTCCCTGGGGTGTCTGGGGGTCAGGCAGGTCTTATATGTAAATGAGGTGGGGTGTGGGCCCGGGCAGACAGTAAGGGCTCAATAACAGAAGGTCACATCTGGGCTGTGACCAAGCGGAGGTGTTTGTGAGCCCATCCAGGCCCTTTCCACCGTCTGCCAGGCGCTGTTTCCCTCCAAGCCCAGGTTCACCCAAGGTCAAGGTGGGGCCTGAGGAAGGGAGAAATGGAGGTGGATTGTAGTAAGAGTCATGGCTGCTCTGGGCATGGGCCTGCCTTGCCCACTGTTCCCACCTACGACCTGTGCCTGGTCCAAGCCCTACCATCCCTAGCTGGATGCTGGCCTGGCTTCCTGCTCCAAAAGGCCACAGGGTCTTCTGAAAATTCCGAATCAGACCACAGTCCTCCCCTCCTCACACACCTTCCATGGCTCCCTGTCACTCTACGGTCCACCCTCTGTCTGTCCCCCAATGCCTCTCTGACCTTCTGTGTCTCCGGCCACCCCTTGCTCGCTCCACCCCAGACGCGTGGGGTTTGCCTGCTCCTGGAAGCCACCTGTTTAGCACAATCCCACCTCAGGGCCTTTGCACCTGCCATTGTGTCCACCTGGCTCCCACCTCCCTGAGACACCTCAAAGACAGGGTCTTGCTCTGTCACCCAGGCTGGAGTGCAGTAGTGCGATCTCAGCTCACTGCAATCTCCACCTCCCGGGTTCAAGCAATTCTCATACCTCAGCCTCCTGAGTAGCTGGGACTGCAGGTGTGGCACCCCTACACGTCACCACCCTGTGGCTGGTGTCCTGTCCTCCTCGAGACCACTCCTCTTCAGAGAAGCCCTCCTGGATCCTCTGTCCAAAGCAGCTCTCTCCCTGCCACCCTCCACTGCCTACCCCTATTGAATTTCTTCCTTGAAGGCCTCCTTCCCAGATACAGTTATGTGGCCGCTGTTGCCTCCCCCATCAGACTGGGTAATGGGGGAGGCCTTGCTCTGCCCACCCCCTGCTCCTACATCCCCGGCACCTGATGGGCTCCCAGACATTTCTGCGGGAAGATATTGGGGACTGACAATGTCCTAAAGCCCCATCTCAGGGTCCCTGCTGGCTGCATCTTGGGGCTGCCGGGCTGTGGGCAGAGTCTCTTCTGCCCAGCGCTGACAGATGTGCTAATTTCCCAACCAGGGAGGCTGGGACATCTGGGGATAAATTTCTGAGGCCCCACAGGGAGAGCTTTCTCTGGAACAAAGAGAGGAAAACCTTGGGCTGTCCCTGCAGCCACTACTGTGGCTTAGGGGCCTGAGAGGGCCTTGGACTCTAGCCTGCACGGGACAGCAGCGTCAAATTCAGACTGTGGGGTCTCTCTTGGCTCCATGGGCTGGGTGACCTCTGACTCCTGGGTTCAAGTGATTCTCCTGCCTCAGCCTCCTGAGTAGCTGGGATTACAGGCACCCACCATCATGCCCGGCTAATTTTTGTATTTTCAGTAGAGATGGGGTTTCACTATGTTGGCCAGCCTGGTCTCAAACTCCTGACCTCAAGTGATCTGCCCACCTCGGCCTCCCAAAGTAGTGGGATTACAGGCGTGGGCCACTGCACCCGGCCTGGAACAGGCCTTCTTGGCAGGTGAGGGTGCCTGTGCCAGGTCAGGTTTGCCATGGATGGTCACCTGGACGTGGTTTTCTCCCAAGCTGGGCAGCGGGACCTTCAGAGGGCCAGTTCCTTGGCCTGAAAGGAGCATCAGCACTGTCCAATTGGCTGTTTTGCTGTGAAGGTTGTTTAGAGGAGGGGCCACAAACTGGCAGCCTGTGGGCCAAATGGGGCCTTAAATTTGTTGTGTGGACCATGAGGTGTTTCAATGAGAAGTGAACAAGTAGGGCCGGGCTCACGCCTGTAATCCCAGCACTTTGGGAGGCCGAGGTGGGTGGATCACCTGAGGTCAGGAGTTCGAGACCATTCTGACCAACATGGAGAAACCCTGTCTCTACTAAAAATACAAAATTAGCTGGGCATGGTGGGGGCGTGCCTGTGATCCCAGCTACTAGGGAGGCTGAGGCAGGAGAATTGCTTCAACCCGGGAGGCAGACGTTGCGGTGAGCTGAGATTGCACCACTGCACTTCAGCCTGGGCAACAAGAGCGAAACCCATCTCAAGAAAAAAACAAGTAGGGCTGGGTGTGGTGGCTCACCTCTATAATCCCAGAACTTTGGGAGGCCAAGGCAGGCGGATTGCTTGAGCTCAGGAGTTCAAGACCAGCCTGGGCAACCTAGTTAGACCCTGTCTCTACAAAAAATAAGATGTCAAAAAATAAAAAAATTAGCCATGTGGAGGGGCAGGCGCCTGCAGCCCCAGCTACTTGGGAGGCTGAGGCAAGAGATTGGCTTGAACCTGGGAGGCGGAGGTTGCAGTAAGCCCAGATTGTGCCATTACACTCCAGTCTAGGTGACAGACCAAGACCCCACCTCAAAAAAAGAAAAAAGAAAAACAGAAAACTGAGCAAGTTGCCAGTGTTTCTTCTGTTTGTGAAGCAGTTGTTTGCTCGTTGATTCAAGGAAGGGTGATTGACAGCCTTCTATGTACCAGGCGCTGGGGAGCCAGCAGGGCGAGATGCTCATTAAAGAAAGCAATAAACAAATACACACCAAAAAATCTGATAGGGCTGGGTGCTGCAGAAAGAGTTGAATTCGGCCGGGCATGGTGGCTTACACCTGTAATCTCAGCACTGTGGAAGACCGAGGCAGCAGGATCACTTGAGACCAGGAATTTGAGACCAGCCTGGGCAACATAGGGAGACCCCAGCTCTACAAAAAATACAAAAATTAGCTAGGTGTGGTGTTGTGCTACTCCTAGCTACTCCAGAGGCTGAGGTGGGATGATCGCTTGAGTCCGGGAGGGCCAGGCTGCAGTGAGTTGAGACCACACTACTGCACTCCAGCCCGCGTGACAGAATGAGACCCTGCCTGAAAAAATTAAAATAAACATTAAAAAAGATTGGTGCCTCCAGAAAGAGGGTTTTCTGCAGGTCTTTAGAGGACATGGAGACACTTCTGGACTTGGGCAAACCTAGAAGGGTGTCCCGGGGTTGGACACAGTCCGGGCAAAGGGAGAGTGATGGGCAAGTAGGGAATCCGTTTGGGGCTGGTGTTGCAGATGCCTCCAAAGGGGCAGAAGGTGGGCTGGGAGTCTGCTGGTAGATGACACCTTTTCAAGTGAGGGGAGAGGTGGGTGGGTACATGGGGAGTTTGCAGGGCCCCTGCAAACACAGGAAACCGAGGCTCAGAAAGCATCACGCAGTGGGCAAGTGGTGGGTTTAGGATTTGAATCCTGGACTGACTGGCCCACAGCCCCGGCCCTGGCCTCTCTGTGCATGGCCAAAATGGGATCCTGGAGCGAAGCAGAGGGGGCGTCCCACAGAGGGTCCCACACACCCTGGACTCCTGCCCCTCGAACAGGAGCTGTCCCTCCCAGGAGCAGGCCCGGGGAGAGGTGGGAAGGAGGGTCTGAGGGCTCCCCACTGGGCCTCACTTTCCCCATGGGTGCCAGAGGGACCTATGGAAAAAGGACCCCCATGGGGCCTTCTCCAGTTGGAACATTCTAAGATTCCTGGATTCAAACACTACCCATTCAAATGTAGCCTCAGATGCCCCCAGCCTGCATTTCACCCCTAGTGGGTGGAGACCACCCTGCCTTGGGAAGGAAGCCAGGCCTGTGTGGTGGCTCACACCTGTAATCCCAGCACTTAGGGAGGCTGAGGCAGGAGGATAGCTTGAGGCCGGAAGTTCAAGACCAGCCAGTGTGATAAAATTAAACGCCTTCTCTACAAAAATAAAAAAAATTAGCCTGGCATAGTCTGGTTAAAAATTAGGTGTGCGCTTGTAGCCCCAGCTACTGGGAAATCTGAGGTGGGAGGAATGCTTAAGCCCAGGAATTGGAGGCTGCAGTGAGCTATGATGGCACCACTGCACTCCAGCTTGGGCAACAGAGCGAGACCCCATCTCAAAAAATAATAATAATAATAATTAAAAAGAGGAAACCCAGCCAGGTATGGTGGTCTGTAATCCCAGCACTTTGGAAGGCTGAAGTAGGCAGATCACATGAGGCCAGGAGTTCAAGACCAGCCTGGCCAACATGGTGAAACTCCGTCTGTACTAAAAATACAAAAATTAGCTGTGTGTGGTAGTGCATGGCTGTAATCCCAGCTACTGGGGAGGCTGAGGCAGGATTGCTTGAACCCGGGAGGCAGAGGTTGCAGGGAGCAGCGAACACGCCACCGCACTCCAGCCTGGGTGACAAAGTGAGACTGTCTCACAAAAAACAAAAACAAAAAAGAAGAAAGCCAGAATGTGGGTGGTATCACTGCAGGGATGGGGGGCCCTACCTGTGTAATGGGGGACCAGCATGGATTGGGGGGAGTCTGTATATGTTTGGAAGAGTCTGCCTACATCTGGCAGGGGTGTCCACGTTGTTCAGGGGAAAGGGGTCTGTGTGTATTTGGGGGACATCCATGTGTTTAGGGAGATCTGTATGTGTCTGTGCGTTTGGGGGATTGGCGTGTGTTGGGGCATCTGGGTGTGTCTGAGTGTTTTCAGGGTCTGTCTATGCAGAGGGAACAGGACGTGTTTTGGGGATATGTGTGTTTGGAGAGCTGTGTGGGTTGGGGGGTTTGGCGTATCGTGAACTGCATGTATTTTGGGGACTTTCGCAGGAGGAATCCTTGTGTATTTGGGGGATTTGTTGTTTCGGGCATCTGTGGGTTTTCCGCGGCTCTGTTTGGGGGTCTCTGTGTGTGGGGAATATTTCTACCTTCCATTATGCCCATACAAGGATGGAGTGACCCCCAACCCCATCCGCCCCTGTCCCCCAGCACTCCACCAGGGACTTTTTGGGGCCCACAATCTGAGCTGGGTTCCCCCAGGATGGAGAGGTGACCCCAAGGCCTTCTGAGAGGCATCAGGGCCCATCGACCACAAACGCTCTCCGCATCTGTAAAACACCTTACTGTGAAGCCCCTTCCCTCAGTTCAGCCAGGTGGCCCCTGCTGCCCCCCAACTTTCCGGGGGAGGAAACTGAGTTCCAGAGAAGCTCAGCAACGGGGCAGTCACTGCCCGAGCCCACCCTCTCCCCTGAGTCCCTGAGGGCAGGTGCAGGGCTCCAGGGACCGCTGTGAACTGAGCCAGGCCGCCAGGTCACCTACATGCCCCCCAACCTGGGTACTACCTCCCTAGGCCCCCAGAGGAGGAGGCAGGCCCAGGGCTCTGGCTGGGGAGGGAGGGTCGCCTGCAGCTGGGGTCGGAGCCGCTGGAGCCCCCAGGAGAGGGGAGGGGGGGTCTTGGCTTTCCAAGGGGCTCTTCCTGTCGCCCATAATGAGGTACTTGGGGAGCAGGTGATGAAACCACAGCCTGGGTTGCGTGAGGCAGGGCAGCAGGCCTGATTCGCTGCAGGGCCCGAGAGCAGCGCCCCCTCCCCGCTTCACCGCCTCCCGCGGGCCCTCACCCCCACCCCCCCCAACCCACCTGCCTCTCACTTCTCCTTTCCCGGCCTGGGTTCCTCCGCCAAGCCGTGGCCTCCCTGCAGGCTCAGGGGTCTGGCGAAGTGACTCTGCAGCTCATCCCCTCAGTAAAGTCCCGCAGGGGTGCCAAGAAAGGGAACTTGACTTGTTCCTAATCTTTTCCCTTAAACCCATGCTGCAAAGCCTGTGAGGTTAGGATCCTGTGACCCATTTTACGGGAGAGGAAGCAGGTGACTGATGACAATATTTCAAGGTGGTCTTGCAGGATGCTGCACTGACTCAGCGCCCCCAGTTCCAAGACCCGGACCTTCTTCCTTTTGGTTTCCCAGAAGCGAGAAGAAAAGTTCAATAGAGGCCCCCGTTGCGGTGGCTCACACCTGTAATCCCAGCACTTTGGGAGGCCAAGGTGGGCAGATCACTTGAGGTCAGGAGTTCGAGACCAGACTGGCCAACATGCTGAAACCCCACCTCTACCAAAAATATAAAAAATTAGCTGGGTGTGGTGATGTGCACCTGTAATCCCAGCTACTCGGGAGTCTGAGGCAGGACAATCGCTTAAACCCGGGAAGCAGTGGTTGCAGGGAGCCGAGATCACGCCACTGCACTCCAGCCTGGGCAACAGAGCGAGACTCTGTCTCAAAAAAAAAAAAAAAAGGGTTCAGTAGACCCCTGCTCCCTACCCTCTCCCCATCTGGTGGGAGGATTCTCACTCCCAATTAACAGGTGAGAAAACCGAGTCCTACCACGCAGAGAGGCCAGAGGGGAAGGGTCAGTGGAAGGGTGGGATTCCCTCCAGCACCCCATCTCCATTATTGGGGGGCTAAGGGGCCTCGCCAGGCTGGGGAGATGATAATCTATGGCTTGAAGGACTTCAGGGTAATGTTTGTTGATTGACTTAGTGACCACAGATACTGCCAGAGAGTTTCTGATGCTTCCGCACTCCTGAACTCTTCTTGTGTCCTCCCAGTTCCCCCTCACCCCCACATCACTCAGGCCTGGGATCACCAGGCTCCTCTTCTATCCCAGGTCACCAGCACATCCTGCACCCTTTGGTCACCACTTCTGCCCAGGTGCCACCCCTGTCTCCATTCAAGCTCTGTATTTCCTACTGGCCCAGCCTCTTCCTGTCACCTCACTCTAGCCTGAACAGACACTGCTCCCCACAGCAGCCATAAGCAGCAGGGAGCTTTTTTATTTTTAGAGACAGGGTCTTTGTCACCCAGGCTGGAGTGCAGTGGCCCACTCATAGCTCACTGCAGCCTCCACCTCCTGGGCTCAAGTGATCCTCCCGCCTCAGCCTCCCAAGTAGCTGGGACTACAGGCAGGCACCACCATGCCCGGCTAGATTTAAATTTTTTTTTTTTTTTTTTTTTTAGATCACGCACCGTGGCTCACGCCTGTAATCCCAGCACTTTGGGAGGCCGAGACTGGTGGGTCACCTGAGGTTAGGAGGTCGAGACCAGCCTGGCCAACATGGTGAAACCCCTTCTCTACTAAAAATACAGAAATTAGCCGGGTGTAGTGGTGTGTGCCTGTAATCCCAGCTACTCAGGAGGCTGAGGCAGGAGAATCGCTTGAACTGGGGAGGAGGAGGTTTCAGTGAGCTGAGATTGCGCCATTGCACTCCAGCCTGGGCGACAAGAGCAAAACTCTGTCTCAAAAAAAAGAAAAAAAAATTTTTTTTGAGTCAGTCTTATAATGTTGCCCGGGCTGGAGTGCAGTAACAGGATCTCAGTTCACTGCAACCTCTGCCTCCCCTGCTCAAGTGATCCTCCCACTTCAGACTCCTGAGTAGCTGGGACTAAGGGGTGCACCACCACGCCTGGCTAAATTTTTTTATTTTTTTTAATTTATTTTTCTGAGACAGCATCTGGCTGTGTCACCCAGGCTGGAGTATAGTGGTGTGATCTTGGCTCACTGCAACCTCCACCTCCTGGGCTCAAGTGATTCTCCCACCTCAGCCTCCTGAGTAGCTGGGATCACAGGCATGCCACCACGCCTAGCTAATTTTTTTTTTTTCCTACAGACAGGGTTTTGCCATGTTGCCCAGGCTGGTCTTGAACTCCTGGGCTCAAGTGATCCTCCCATCTCAGCCTCCCAAAGCACTGGGATTACAGGTGTGAGCCACCGCGCCTGGCCCTAGTTGTTGGTTTTTTTGTTTTTGTTTTTGTTTTTGTTTTAGGGGCAGGGTCTCACTATGTTGCTCTGGCTGGAAGCTTTTTAAGAAATCTTCCTTTTGGGCCAGTTACCATGGCTCACGCCTGTAATCCCAGCACTTTGGGAAGCCGAGGTGGGCAGATCACCTGAGGCCAGGAGTTTAAGACCAGCCTGGCCAACATGGTGAAAACCCATCTCTAGTAAAAATGCAAAAATTAGCCGGGCACAGTGGCAGGCGCCTGTAATCCCAGCTACTTGGGAAGCTGAGACAGGAGAATCGCTTGAACCCGAGAGGTGGAGGTTTCACGCCACTGCACTCCAGTCTGGGTAACAGAGAGAGACTCCACCTCAAAAAAAAAAAAAAAAAAAAAAAAGAAATCTTCCTTTTGAAATAAATCACACGAAGAAAAATGCACAAACCACCAGAGTTGAGCTCAACACATTTGCACAAACTGAATACATCTGTGTACCCAAACCTTGGATCCAGGAACAGGACTTCCCCAGCCCCTGGGACTTCCCCCTTGGGCCACTGCCTAATCACAGCTTCTGCCCAGCGTGACCAAAGTGCTGTCTGATGTCCATCAGCCTCAGTGAGGGTTTTTTTGTTTTTTGTTTTTGACACAGAGTCTCGCTCTGTTGCCCAGGCTGGAGTGCAATGGCACAATCTTGGCTCACTGCAACCTCCGCCTCCTGGGTTCAAGCTATTCTCCTGCCTCAGCCTCCCAAGTAGCTAGGATTACAGGCACATGCCAGCAAGCCTGGCTAATTTTTGTATTTTTAGTAGAGATGGGGTTTCACCATGTTGGCCAGGCTGGTCTCAAACTCCTGACCTCAAGTGATCTGCCCACCTCGGCCTCCCAAAGTGCTGGGATTACAGGCTTGAGCCCCTGCGCTCAGCTGCATCAGTGAGTTTTGATTGTTCTGAAACTTCATGTAAATAAAATCACACAGTGCATCCTCTCGGTGGAGTCTGGGATCGTCGAATTGGCCAATGGTCTCTGAGATTCATCCACGTGGTTGTGTGCAGCGAGAGTGCACCCTTTTTCTGTGCTGTGCTATAACTGATCATAGAATCGACAAGAAAGTGTTGACCAACTCTCCCATTAAGGGCTTCCAGGTTGATTCCAGTTTGAGGCAATGATGTACGAAGCTGTAGAAAACATTCTTGTCTGTGTCCTCAGGTGTAACTTGGACCCATTTCTCTTGTGCAAATATTGAACATCGAGGAGCAGAATTGCTGGGTCACAGGGTAGGCATCTGTTCAGATTTAGTAGATGCCAGAGAATTATCCAAGTGCTTGTCCCTTTTTCTTCTGCCACCAGCAATGCACGAGAGCAGGAAGTGGAAGAGCTTGCAAGATCATCGCTCACTGTAACTTTGAACTCCTGGGCTCAAAGAATCCTCCCGCCTCAGGCTCCCACATAGCCGGGACTACAGGTGTGTGCCATGGTGTGCAGCTAATTTTTACTTTTTTTGCAGACAGGTTCTTGCTGTGTTGCCCAGACTGGTCTCCAATTTCTGGCCTCAAGCAGTCCTCCCACCTCGTCCTCTCAAGTAGCCGGAAGTATCTGGGAGTAGCCAGGAGTTTGAGACCAGCCTGGGCAACATAGCAAATCACCATCTCTATAAAAAGTTTTAAAAAATTTGCTGGGTGTGGTGACACATAGTTGTAATCCCAGCTACTCGGGATGCTGAGGCTGGAGGATCACTTGAGCCCAGGAGTTCAAGGCTACAGTGAGCTATAATTGCACCACTGAACTCCAGCCTGGGCGACAGAGGAAGACCCCATCTCAAAAACAAAAAAAGTGACTTGGCTAGATCTTGTCTATTTCAAATATCTAAGTTCATTGAAATAATGCTGCATTTTCCTGTTCTGTGAGATTTGAGAAAATAGCTGTAAAACCACCCGGGCCTATTGCCTTTAAACATGTTTTTTAGTTATTATTTTAATTTTGAAATTATTATTCTTTTTTAGAGACAGAGTCTCACTCTGTTGCCCTGGCTGGAGTGCAGTGGCTCAAAGCTCATTGCAACCTGGAACTGTATTGCCTTTAAACAAAAAAAATTTTTTTTTTTAGAGATAGGGATCTCGCTATGTTGCCTAGGCTGGTCTTGAACTGCTAGGCTCAAGCAATCCTCCCACCTCGGCCTCCCAAAGTGCTGGGATTACAAGTGTGAACCATAGTGCCCAGCCCACTTTATTACCTTTTTAATGGTAGGTCCTGAGTCACCTTTCTAATCTTCTATGGTTGTTGGTCTACTTAAGCTTTCTACTTCTTCTGAGGTCATCTTGGCTCGGTGATTTGCACAGGTTGATGCTTAATAAATGCTAAGTATGAGGGTGCAACAAAAGGAGTAGGAAGGTACTGGACTCTTAGCTTCAAATTCCCACCTCCCTCCCCTTCTACTCAGGCTCCCATCCAGCCTCTGCATCTACATCCAACTACATGCCTCCTCCCCCCAAGAAGCTCTCCTGGGTTTCTTCTCCTGTTCTTTCTTCTCTGCTCCATTCTTTGGTCAATAGGTCCACCTCTCTGCCTCTGCGCTGGACAGATGCCACAGCTCTCTGATTTCTGGCTGGACAAAGCAGGGAGGGTATGTGTGTGCGGAAGAGGCCTCCCCAAACCTCAGCTTCCCCCCTCATGCCTGGCACATTCAGCCTGTGCTGCCACCTCCCCCAGCAGTTCCGATCACACCAACATCTGGAGAATGGGCCACCAGGGTCTGTCTGCGGCTCTGGGCAGGGATTTGCATGTGACTACAAATATACATACACACTCTGGCCTGCCGCCTCCGCATTCTTTGCCTGGCCCTTCACACCTGGGCCCGAGACAGGTCAATGCTGAGTGGCTGGATTTGCATGCGCGTGTATTTCTGGGCAGGGTATCAGCTGGGGCAGTCTGAGAGGAAGTTGTTGAGGGAAGCTGTAGGGTTGTGGAGGGGGTCAGTGACATCTCTGTTGATCTATTCTGCTACCAAACCTTACTGTCCATTCCTGGCCCTGATCCAGAGGGGCTTTTAGTCTGGAGGAGACAAATCTGGATATATATACCCCCAATGCCATGGAATCTGACCTGGAGGAGGATGGTGATTCTGGGAGACCAGAAGAATGGCAGGGAGGACTTCCTAGAGAAATGGGTTTTTTGAACTGGGTTTTGACGTTTGGATAGGAGTTGGCTTGGTGAAAAAGGGGAAAGGGTCCTTCTAATCAGAGATATTTATCGAAGAGAGAGAAGCAGGCAAGAGCTGATTTGGGAAGAGGACTTGAATGCCAGGCTAGGTGCTAGAACTTTCTCATAAGGGCAGTGGGGAGCCATGGAGAGTGTGTGAGCAGGAGGGGGCCATGCTCAGAGCTGTGTTTGGTTGGGTAGATTCCCTCAGGGGCTAGAGTGGAGGATGGCTTTGGTTCCAAGGTCACTGGGGTTCAGGAGAGTGAAACTCCTGCATGAGTTCATCTGCACCTGACAGGCCTGGCTCCAGAGTTGGTGTAGGGCCTGCTGGCTTCTGGAGGACTAAAGCACTCTGGAGTACAGTGACTTAAAGTGCAAGGCACAGGCCTAGCACAGAGGGGGCCCTACCCCCAGTCTCTGTTAAGACGGACACAGCCCTTGCCTTCTCTCCAGCCGCCCATCATCTCCACCCCAGCCTCCAACAGACCTGCTCCCCATGGAAGCCATGAGCTGAGTCTTAAAATAATAAACCAAGCCCCATCCCTTCTCTGCTTAAAACCTTCTCATAGTGGCTCACGCCTGGAATCCCAGCACTTTGGGAGGCTGAGGCCAGCAGATCCCTTGAGGTCAGGAGTTCAAGATCAGCCTGGCCAACTTGGCAAAACCCTGTCTCTACTAAAAATATAAAAATTAGCCAGGCGTGGTGGTGCACACCTATAATCTCAGCTACTTGGGAGGCTGAAGCAGGAGAATTGCTTGAACCCAGGAGGTGAAGATTGCGCCACTGCACTCCAGCCTACGTGACAGAGCAAGACTCTGTCTCAAAAAATGAAATAAAAGGCTGGGCGTGGTGGCTCATGCCTGTAATCCCAGCACTTTGGGAGGCCAAGGCGGGTGGATCACGAGGTCAGGAGTTTGAGACCAGCCTGACCAATATGGTGAAGCACCGTCTCTACTAAAACTACAAAAATTAGCTGGGCATGGTGGCACGTGCCTGTAGTCCCAGCTACTTGGGAGGCTGAGGCAGAAGAATCATTTGAACCCGGTAGATAGAGGTTGCAGTAAGCTGAGATCACGTCACTGCACTTCAGCCTGGGTGACAGAGCAAGACTCCATCTCAAAAATATATATATATATTAAAAATAAAAATAAAATACAATAGGAAATAAAATAAAATATGCTCTCATAGCTCCACATCACTCTTAGACCAAAATCCACTGCCCTCCTCCAGCTCAGAAGGCCCACAGTGGGCCAGGTACAGTGGCTCACACCTGGAATCCCAGCACTTTGGGAGGTTGAGGCAGGAGGATCACTTCAAGCCAGGAGTTTGAGACCAACCTAGACAACATAGTGAGACTCCATCTCTACAAAAAGAAAACAAAAATTAGCAGGGCGTGGTGGCACTCACCTGTAGTCCCAGCTATTCAGGAGGCTGAGGTGGGAGGATTACTGGAGCCTGGGAGGTCAAGGCTACAGTGAGCTGAGATCGCACCACCGCACTCCAACCTGGGCAACAGAGCAAGACTCTGTCTCAAAAAAATAAATATGGCCAGGCGTGGTGGCTCACGCCTGTAATCTCAGCACTTTAGGAGGCCAAGGCAGGCAGATCACTTGAGGCCAGGAGTTTGAGACCAGCCTGGCCAACATGGTGAAACCCTATCTCTACTAAAAATACAAAAATTAGCCGGGTGTGGTGGCGCATGCCCGTAATCGCAGCTACTCGGGAGACTGAAACAGGAGAATCACTTGAACCCGGGAGGCGGAGGTTGCAGTGAGCCAAGATCATGCCACTGTACTCCAGCCTGGGCGACAGAGTGAGACTCTGTCTCAAAATAATGATAGTAATAATAAATTAAATTAAAAGAAGGAAACCCAAAAGAAGGAGGCCTAGAGTGGCCCATCCTCTGTGGCCTCATCCCCACCCTCCCTCCAACCTCATAGCTGTTTCTTGTCCCTTCTCAGGGCCCTGGCACCTGCTGTTCCTTCTGCCTGGAACTCACTTCCTATCTCAGCTCTCAGGGTCTCAGTGCAGAGAGAGACTTCCCAGTTCTCCCCCATCACGTGACCTCTGCCCTAGCCGTGGTGTCTACGTCTAAAATGGGGACAGACAGAGTGAGAAGAGGCTCGAGTCAGGTCTTCCAGGCTTAAGAGACTCAGGCCTAAGCCCCAGCCCTGCCGCTGCTCTCATGGGACCCTGGGCATCAGGGGCATTTCCGGAGTCATCTTGGCACTGGGACCTCCGGACCAAGGCCCCCGTCCACCCCCAGGGACCCATCAGGGTGGGGGCAACATATCCCAGTCGTGGGAACAGGCCCGATTCCGGCTGGGGATTAAAATTAGCCCTGGAGGTTAAATTTAGCAAGTCAAGCCGGAGCTGAGGGTCTGGGACCAACAGCCTGGGCTCTACATAGTTGTGGGGGCTCAGAGACCCAGTCCAGAGAGGGCAGAGGGTGTGCGTGGGGCCACACAGCATGCCATATATGCCAGCCGAGGTATCTGACACTTCTGGGCCCTGGGATAATGGAGGGCCTTGCCCAGACCTCTAGGGCAGGGGTCTGGGAAGCCCCTGTGGCCAGTCCCAGAGAACAATCTGGATTTCTTTCTTTCTTTTTTTGAGACGGAGTCTCACTCTGTTGCCTAGGCTGTCAAAATCTCGGGATCTCGGTTCACTGCAACCTCCACCTCCCAGGTTCAAGGGATTCTCCTGCCTCAGCATCCTGGGTCTACAGGCACCCACCACTATGCCTGGCTAATTTTTGTATTTTTAGTAGAGACGGGGTTTCGCCATGTTGGCCAGGCTGGTCTCGAACGCCTGACCTCGTGATCCACCCACCTCAGCCTCCCAAAATACTAGGATTACAGGCATGAGCCACCGCGCCCAGCCAGATTTCTTTTTCTTTTTCTTTTCTTTTTTTTTTTTTTTTTTTTTTGAGACAGAGTCTTGCTGTATCACCCAGGCTGGACTGCAGTGGCACTCCTGCCTCAGGCTCCCAAGTGGCTGGGACTACAGGTGTGCGCCACGACACCTGGTTAATTTTTGCATTTTTAACAGAGACGGGGTGGGTCAGATGCGGTGGTAATCCCAACACTTTGGGAGGCCAAGATGGGTGGATCGTGAGGTCAGGAGTTTGAGACCAGCCTGACCAACATGGTGAAACCTCGTCTCTATTAAAAATGCAAAAATTAGCTGGGCATAGTGGAGGGCACCTGTAATCCCAGCTACTCGGGAGGCTGAGGCAGGAGAATCACTTGAACCTGGGAGGCGGAGGTTTTAGTGAGCCGAGATCGCGCCACTGCACTCCAGCCTGGGCAACAAGAGTGAAACTCGTCTCAAAAAAAAAAAAAAAATAGAGATGGGGTTTTAGCATGTTGGCCAGGCTGGTCTCGAACTCCTGATCTCAAGTGATCTGCCTGCCTCGGCCTCCCAAAGTGCTGGGATTACAGGCATGAGCCACCGTGCCTGGCCTGATCTGGATTTCTTGATAACTTGTTGCCAAGCCTGGTGGTGGGTGCTCAGCATTTCATACCAGCCCATTCACCGAAGAGCAAACTGAGGCCTGGGGAAAGGGCCTTCTGTGCTGAGGGCTGCCCTGAGGGTCAGAGGGAAGGCCAGGCCCAAGAGCAGGTCCGCGTGACCCTGGAGAGGCCCCTTGCCTGAAGCCTCAGTCACCTGTGACATGGTAGAGGCTGGGAGGTGGAGTGTGGTCACACAGTTGGCGGAGCGGGGACGTCCCTTGTGGTGTCAGGGGACGTCTGTACAGAGGGCGGCAGCTGCAGGACAGGCCACGTGATTCAGTTATTCCTAGGAACCTCGCGTAGGGGTCTCTGGGGAAGGCCTGGACCCCAGCATAGTCCAGCAGTCTCCTCCTTCTGGGACCCCTACCAGGGCGATCTCACATCTCCTTGAGTGGGGTACAGGATTTCTTCCAAGTCACCAAGTGGATGCCAGGCCCACACCCTGGCCCAAGGACTCCGAGCTGGAGGCCTTTCCAGAGTGTGCCTGCATCCTCCTGCTAGAGCAGGAGGCTTTTCTATTGTTCTCTTTTCTTTTTCTTTTAAAGACAGGGTCTCACTGTGTTGCCCACCCTGGAGTGCAGTGGCAAGATCATAGTTCACTGCAGCCTCAACCTCCCCGGCTCAAGTGATCCTCCTACTTCAGCCACTGGAGTACCTGGGACTATAGACCTGTGCCACCATGCCTGGCTAATTTTTGCATTTTTTGTAGAGCCGGGGTTTCAACATGTTGCCCAGGCTGGCCTCAAACTCCTGGGCTCAAGTGATTCTCCCGCCTTGGCCTCCCAAAGTGCTAGGGATCACAGGTGTGAGCCACCATGCCCCATTTGGTCTAAACATGTTTATTGAGCCTCTACTGCATCCTCAGGCTGGCCGGGGGTGGGGTCTGTGACAGTGACCCAGCCTGCCTTGATTTTCCCCATCATCTTCCCCTCAGTGGCTGGCAGGGGCAGGCGGAGGAGAGGCGTGAGGCTGGGGTACCCCTCCCCACTCTCCACCCACTCACTCTGTCCTCCTCTCCCTCTTCTCCTCCTAGACAAAGATCGCTCCACTCAGCGTGGGACAATGGGGAGGAAAAAAATCCAGATCTCCCGTATCCTGGACCAAAGGAATCGGCAGGTGAGTTCACTGGGTGGAACAGTGGCTGGGAAAGACATTCCTAGCAGGGGGCATGGCCTAGGCAAGGGACTGACCTGACCAATTGAACTGCAGGGAAATGAGGAGGCATGAGGAGTCCTGATGCCGTGTCAGTGTTTCTTTTCTTTTTTTTTTTTTTTTTTGAGATGAAGTCTCACTCTATTGCCCAGGCTGGAGTGCAATGGTGCGATCTCAGCTTACTGCAACCTCTGCCTACCAGGTTTAGGTGGTTCTCCTGCCTCAGACTCCTGAGTAGCTGGGATTACAGGAGCACACCACCACGCCCAGCTAATTTTGCATTTTTAGTAGAGATGGGGTTTCACCATGTGGGCCAGGCTAGTCTCGAACTCCTGACCTCGTGATCTGCCCGCCTCGGCCTCCCAAAGTGCTGGGATTACAGGCGTGAGCCACCGTGCCCGGTCTGTCAGTGTTTCTTGTTTCCCCTCCCTCCCTCCTTCCCTCCCTCCTTCCCTCCCTCCTTCCCTCCCTCCTTGCCTCCCTCCTTCCCTCCTTCCTTCCTTCCTTCCGTCCTTCTTCTTTTTTTTTTTTTTTTTTTGAGATGGAGTTCACTTTGTCGCCCGGCTGGAGTGCAGTGGAGTGATCTTGGCTCACTGCAAGCTCCGCCTCCTGGGTTCAAGTGATTCTCCTGCCTCAGCTTTCTGAATAGCTGGGATTACAGGCGCCCACCACCACGCCCGGCTAGGCTGATTTTTGTAGTTTTAGTAGAGTCGGGGTCTCACCATGTTGCCCAGGCTTGCCTCGAACTCCTGACTTCAATCAATCCTCCTACCTCGGCCTCCCAAAGTGCTGGGACCTCAGGCTGAGCCACCGCGCCCGGCCTGCTCATTTTCATCATCATTTATTTATTTATTCTCCCTGATGACTGGAACCCCAGCCATAGGGGAGATGGAGCTTGACACAGCCACACCCAACTCAGAGAGCCAGACAGAGGGAGGCCCAGAACTGGGAAAGCCCAGAGAGAGCATGTGGGGCTCTGCCTGGGAAGCCAAGGCATACTTCTCAAAGGGGAGGAGACATTTGGGCTGGGTTTTGAAGCTCCAGTAGGAGTTTGCCAGGTTGTGACATGAGAATTACCAGCGCAGCCAGAAAGAATCCTGAGGCATGTTCAAGGAAGGGTTAGGCCCTGCCACTTCCCCCACACCACCCCACATTCATCTCTTCTTCTTCTCTCCCCTGCCGCTGCGGGTCCTGGGTCCAGGTGACATTCACCAAGCGGAAGTTCGGGCTGATGAAGAAGGCCTATGAGCTGAGCGTGCTCTGTGACTGTGAGATAGCCCTCATCATCTTCAACAGCGCCAACCGCCTCTTCCAGTACGCCAGCACGGACATGGACCGCGTGCTGCTGAAGTACACGGAGTACAGCGAGCCCCACGAGAGCCGCACCAACACTGACATCCTCGAGGTACCCCAGGTCCTCCTCCCCAGCCCCACGAGGCCCCGTGCACGCTGCTTTCTCAGAGCCCAGGGACTCTTGGTTTGCACAAAAGATGAGCATCTTCATCTGGCTTTGTGGTTGACGTGCTTTATTTCTGCTGTCCCTAGAAGGGCCCCTCCACTCCTCCAAACATTTGGGAGTGGGGAGCCCTTCTAGGGACAGCAGAAATAAAGCACATCGGGCAGGGCGCAGTGGCTCCCACCTGCAATCCCAGCACTTTGGGAGGTCAAGGCGGGCGGATCACTTGAGGTCAGCAATTCTAGACAAGCCTGGCCAACATGGCAAAACCCAGTCTCTACTAAAAATACCAAAATTAGCTGGGCGTGATGGCTCATGCCTCTAATCCCAGCTACTTGGGAGGCTGAAGTAGGAGAATTGCTTGAACCCAGGAGGTGGAGGTTGCGGTGAGCCGAGATCGCGCCACTGCACTCCAGCCTGGGCAACAGAACAAGACTCTGTCTCAAAAAAATAAATAAAATAAATAAATAAATAAATAAGACAGAGGAGTCTTCACTGGGATGGGAAGCTAAAGCCTAAGGGCTGCAGAAAGCAGCGGGCTGGGACTAGGCCTGGGAGTCCCCAGTGTTCTGGAAGTGTGGGGCAGAAGTTGGCAAAGAGGTTGGGGTCCAGGAGCATGCAGTTCTGTAGCCCCAGGAGAAGACAGCTCAGGAAATCTGCTGGCGTTTCTTTTTTTTTTTTTTTTTTTTTTGAGACAGAGTCTCACTGTCGCCCAGGCTGGAGTGCAGTGGCGCGATCTCGGCTCACTGCAGGCTCCGCCCCCCGGGGTTCACGCCATTCTCCTGCCTCAGCCTCCCGAGTAGCTGGGACTACAGGCGCCCACCACCTCGCCCGGCTAACTTTTTGTATTTTTAGTAGAGACTGGGTTTCACTGTGTTAGCCAGGATGGTCTCGATCTCCTGACCTCGTGATCCACCCGCCCAAAGTGCTGGGATTACAGGCGTGAGCCACTGCGCCCGGCTGCTGGCATTTCTTAAGCAGCTTTTTTCTTTTTTTTTTGAGAATGAGTCTCGCTTTGTCACCCACTCTGCAGTGCAGTGGCACAATCTCAGCTCACCGCAACCTCCGCCCCTCGGATTCAAGTGATTCTCCTGCCTCAGCCTCCCGAATAGCTCTGACCACAGGCATACGCCACCATGCCTGGCTAATTTTTATATTTTTAGTAGAGATGGAGGTCTTACCATGTTGGCCAGGCTGGTCTCAAACTCTTGACCTCAAGTGATCTGCCTGCCTCGGCCTCCCAAAGTGCCGGAATTATAGGCTTGAGCCACCGCACCCGGCCTCTTAAGCAGCTTTTGATGCCAGGCTATGAGGCTGCAAGTGGGGGCAGAATGGAGGTCCTGGAGTCATGTCAGGAGCAGCATTAGGACAGCGCCAACAGGCCTGAGTGGATCTCAGCTCCTGCTGTGTTGATCTGGGCAGGTCCTTGGGCTCTCCGGTCCCAGGGGAGGAAATTGCTAGATGGTAACTCACTGGGGTTTGGTCAGTGGGGTTTGGCTAGAGCAGGCCATGCCTGCATTCCTCCCCACTCACGGAGCTGGGTGGGGATGGTCTGTCCCCTCTCCCATAGAACTGGGTTCCCTGGCTGGGGTAGGGGTAAGGGTCTACCCTGTTGTCTCCTGTCCCCATAGACGCTGAAGCGGAGGGGCATTGGCCTTGATGGGCCAGAGCTGGAGCCAGACGAAGGGCCTGAGGAGCCAGGGGAGAAGTTTCGGAGGCTGGCAGGTGAAGGGGGTGATCCAGCCTTGCCCCGACCCCGGCTATATGTAAGTGACTCCCTGGCCCTGTGAATGAGGTGTTCCTCCTACTTCCTAGGCCCAAGTCGTTGAGGCTGGTACTGAGAGAGGGGCTTAGAGCCAGGGATCCTAGAGTTTGGAGGCAGGTCTCCACCTGGTTGGGCAGGAAAGGCTTCTTTGAGAAGTGGGCACTTTAGCTGGGGCTTTGAAGGATGAATAAGAGTTCAACAGGCAAACAGTTCCTTCCTTCATTTCATCTTTGACTCATCAAACACTCTGTGCCGCCCCCTCAGTGCCAACTCTACACTAAGTGAGAGGTCTTGGCTCTGGACCTACCTGTCAAGGACAGGCAGAGCCAGACAGAAGCTCCCCCAGCCTGTAGGGTTAGGGCAGGGGGAGGAGCAGGTAGGGAGCCTGGTGGGAGGTGCAGCAAAGGCTTCCTGAAGGTAGAGCTGGGCCCCTGAACTCATCAGGATTTTCTCCCTTGGACTTGGCACCCCCATCTGGCCTGGGGTCCTCTGACCCATCCCTTCTCTACCCACAGCCTGCAGCTCCTGCTATGCCCAGCCCAGATGTGGTGTACGGGGCCTTACCGCCACCAGGCTGTGACCCCAATGGGCTTGGGGAAGCACTGCCCGCCCAGAGCCGCCCATCTCCCTTCCGACCAGCAGCCCCCAAAGCCGGGCCCCCAGGTGAGCATGGGACAGTGGGGCAGGGGTGAGGTCCTGGGGGGCTGTTTGGGTGCATCTTGGCTCTGGCACTGCCGGGCTGCGTGCATCACCTCTAAACCTCAGACTTCATTAGTTGACATGGCCTGCCTGTCCTCTCTCTCTGGGGTCTCCTCTTCCCCAGGCCTGGTGCACCCTCTCTTCTCACCAAGCCACCTCACCAGCAAGACACCACCCCCACTGTACCTGCCAACGGAAGGGCGGAGGTCAGACCTGCCTGGTGGCCTGGCTGGGCCCCGAGGGGGACTAAACACCTCCGTGAGTGAGGGGAGGGTGTGGCAGGGCTGATGAGGGCAGGCAGGGCGACCTGGGTGTGGGCCTCAGTTTCCCCTTCACCCTCTCTCCGCACAGAGAAGCCTCTACAGTGGCCTGCAGAACCCCTGCTCCACTGCAACCCCCGGACCCCCTCTGGGGAGCTTCCCCTTCCTCCCCGGAGGCCCCCCAGGTACACCCCCTAACCTGCCCTGCCCCGCCTGGGAAGCATCCGCACTCCTGCCCTCTGGGGGTTCCACACTCTCTCACCCACCAGAACTCAAAACTGTCACTGGGGTGGTTAGGTTTGCAAGAGGCTTAAGGAGAGGCCCACGCCTCAGCCCCCAATTCCTGCCCACCAGAATATGGCCTGGGAGACCCTCCACCGCCCCCTGGCTTGTTGCAGCCCCCCACCCTGGCCCCCTGGCAGCCCTCGAGGGGTGATGGGCCCCCCGCCGTGCCCTCCCAGCCCAGGTAAGTGCCTTGACGACGGCAAGTCCCGGTCCTCCAAAGCCCCGGCCACTGATGACCCCTGGTGGCCATCCCTGGTACTGCGCACACTTCCGGTGCGGATGGGCAGCTATTTTGAGGCCCCAAGAGGGACCGCCACCCCCTCCTTTCCCAGGGTCCTCCTGCCAAGCCTTTGCCCACGCTGTGCCATCCCTTGGCTTCCTTCCCTTCCTCGCTGAGCTCACGTCCTCCCTCTCTCTTTCCCCCTGCAGTGGGGGCCGAAGCCTGGGCGAGGAGGGTCCCCCAACCCGCGGCGCCTCCCCGCCGACCCCCCCAGTCAGCATCAAGTCCGAGCGCCTCTCTCCGGCCCCCGGGGGCCCCGGCGACTTTCCTAAGACCTTCCCCTACCCCTTGCTCCTCGCCCGGTCCCTGGCAGAGCCTCTGCGGCCCGGGCCTGCCCTGCGCCGGCTGCCCTTGGCCGACGGCTGGCCCCGGTAGGAGACCACCCGGTGGCACCGGCCCAGAGCGCTCGCCAGGTACGGCGAGGGCACGTGGGGACCCTACCTCCCTCCAGGCCTCTTCAGAGAAGACCCAACAGTGACGCCCCCCTCCGCGGTGGGGGCTTGGAGGTGGGCGGCTGGACTCAATCCACCCTGGGGGGCTCCTTTCCTTCTTCTTATTTGTGTGTATACCCACAAATAAAACGCACGTGGCGTCCGTGGACCAGACTGACTGTGGCTGCTCAGAACTCGCCTCATTCTTGCCTAGTCTTGGCTTGGGGTGCCCCCTCCAGAAGCCCTGAGACGAGGACTCAAGAGCCCGTGGGGTGTCCGGGAGGGCTGCCAGGTGGAGGGGTGAGGAGGCGAGGCGGGAGGAGCCCTGCAGGGGACGCGCACGAGCAGCGAGCAGCGCAGCGAGTGCTTAGCCCGCGTGGGGGCGGGGGGTTCTGGGGACAGCATAGAGTGAGCGTGCACCTAGAATGGTCCCACTCCAGGGGTGAGGGCCCCGGTTCTTTCCACTCCAGGGCCAATGGCCAGGGCTGCTCCCGGCGCTGTGGGTCATGAGCTCAGGGGCAAGCCCGTAGGGCTGGGTCGTAGGGCTCCCAAAAGCAGCAGCTGGGAATCCTGAATGTCGGGCTCCCAGGGCACTGGGAGCGCCCCTGAACTGCTCATCTTCTTCTTTTTTATTTTATTATTTTAATTTTATTTCATTTGAGACAGAGGCTCCCTGTATCACCCAGGCTGGATTGCAGTGTTGCGATCTCGGCTCACTGCAACCTCCGCCTCCCAGGTTCAAGGGATTCTCCCGCCTCAGCCTCCGGAGTAGCTGGGACTACAAGCACCCGCCACCATGCTAATTTTTGTATTTTTAGTAGAGACGGGTTTCCCCATGTTGGTCAGGCTGGTCTCGAATTCCTGACCTCAGGTGGTCCGTCTGCCTCGGCCTCTCAAAGTTCTGGGATTACAGGTATGAGCCACCCAGCCGCGCCGACTGCTCATCTTTTGAATGGGTGTATCTCTTGAGCCGTTGACCCAGCAATTGATTCTACCCAAGGGACAAGAGAGCAGGGTGTTTATACACCCACTCCTGGGGTTGCAAACTGCCTCCACTCCGGCTTGTCCTGTGTGTGAAGACAGACTTGGGTGTCCTGGAGTCAGGGGTGCTCCCAGAAAATAGTTGAGGTGCAGCAGGGTCTATCTGGCCTCATGCACCCCAGGTGGTCTCAGTGGGATTTTTTTTTTTTTTTTTTTTTTTTTAGTTAGGGCCTCACTATGTTGCCTAGGCTGGTCTCAAACTCCTGGGCTCAAGCAATCCTCTCACCTCGGCCTCCAGAGTAGCTGGGACTACAGGTGCAAGCCACCATACATGGCATTCAGTGAGATCTTCATAATACTTAACATCTGACTTCTTACCGGGTGCGGTGGCCAACGCCTGTAATCCTAGCACTTTGGGAAGCCAAAGTGGATGGATGGCTTGGGCCCAGGAGTTTGAGACCAGCCTGGGCAACATAGTGACACCCCGATTGCTACAAAAAATTTAAAAAGAAATTAGCTGGGCATGGCTGGCACATTCCTGTAGTCCCAGATATTCAGGAGGCTGAGGTGGGAGAATCACCTGAGCATGGCAAGTGGAGGCTGCAGCGAGCTGTGATTGAGCCGTTGCACTCCACCGTGGGCAACAGAGCGAGACCCTATCTCAAAAACAACATCAATAACAACGACAACATAAAAAACTGACTTCTAGCCAGGCACGGTGACTCACACCTATAATCCTAGCACTTTGTGGGGCCAAGGCGGGCAGATCACTTGAGGCCAGAAATTTGAGACTGTCTCTACTAAAAATACAAAAATTAGCTGGGCCTGGTGGCCCATGCCTGTATTCCCAGCTACTTGGGAGGCCGAGGCATGAGAATCACTTGAACTCAAGAGGTGGAGGTTGCAGTCAGCTGAGATCGTGCCACTGCACTCCAGCCTGCACAACAGAGCAAGACTCTGTCTCAGAAAAAAAAAAAAAAAAATTACTCCTTGCCTGTAATCCCAGACCTTTGGGAGGCTGAGGAGGAAGGATGCCTTGAGCCCAGGAGTTGGAGGCTGCAGTGGGCTATTACCAGCCCACTGCAATCCAGCCTGAGTGACAGAACAAGACATTGTCTCTAAAAATAACAGTAATAAACTTGAAAAGATCTGCCTCTGCCCTGTTCTGTTCATCTCTTTGAAGCTTTCCCTCAGCCTTAGAAGGAAGCTGGGCTCCTCAGCTGCCCTACCCCACTCTGGCCTGGTCTCCTATCCCTGTCCCAGCCTCTCCAGTCCCTTAGGAATATTTGCAGTACCAACATGTGACCCTACTGGTCTTTCCTGGAGTGCCTCCCTCAACCCGCAACTTGCCTCCTTTTTAAACTCCTTCCCACCCTCCAAGGCCCAGCTCTGCCTCTCTTCCTCCAGGACTCCTTCTACACTGTCCCAAGCTGAGAAACACCTTTGTGAATTGGAGTTCACAGATTTGGACAGGAAGACGGAAAACATGAGTGTTGAGATCAAGACTTACGAGATCCGCCTCGGCCGGGCACAGTGGCTCACGCCTGTAATCCAAACACTTTGAGAGCCTGAGGTGGGAGGATGGCCTGAACTCAGGAGTTCGAGACTACTTGGGCAACATGGTGAATCCCATCTCTTAAAAAAAAAAAAAAAATTAGCCAGGCGTGGCGGTGCGCACCTCTAGTCCCAGCTACTCAGGAGGCTGAGGTGGGAGAATCACCTGAGCCCGGGAAGTCAAGGCTGCAGTGAGCTATGATTGAGCCACTGCACTCCAGCCTGGGCGACAGAGCAAAACACCATGTCTCAAAGAGTGAAAAAACAAAAACAGGCCGGGCACTCTGCCTCCTGCCTGTAATCCCAGCACTTTGGGAGGCTGAGGCAGGTGGATCACTTGAGGTCAGGAGTTCGAGACCAGCCTGACCAATGTTGTGAAACCTCTTCTCTATTAAAAATACAAAAATTAGCTGGGCGTGGTGGTGGGCGCCTGTAGTCCCAGCTACTCAGGAGGCTGAGGCAGGAGAATCGCTTGAACTTGGGAAGTGGAGGTTGTAGTGAGCCGAAATCGCGCCACTGCACTCCAGCCTGGGCAACAGAGCAAGACTCTATCCAAAAAACAAACAAACAAACTCACCTGCTTTCCAATCACTCTGCCAAGATCCAAAGCTGAGCTGATTGGTGCAGCTCAGCCAGAATGGGCGGGGTACCTTGACTGACAATTTCAAATTCCTTTCTGTCACTCAGCGCCCCAGGGAGAGATTTCTTCAGTAAAACCGAGCACCTTGCATTTCACCCTTAGCGCACACAGTCCTAGACAAGATGATGGGCGGGACACCTTTTAAGGGATAGGGAGACAAGACAAAGTATATAAGTGACATAACCCGGAAGGGGCACCCATTTATACGGTGGAGTATAGGGTGCCATCTGCACCCCAGACCCTAGCTAAGGTTTGTCCTACGTCATCTTCGCCACCCTCATCCCCAGTGAGGTGGGGGCTTTGGGGCCCCAGTTTCCAGGATAGGGATATGGCATGATCAAAGTGTGTAAAAGCCCCTCCCCAGGCTCCTGTGGCAGGAGGCATTGGGGGCTGCGGGGAGGCAGTGTCCCCTGGAATAATCACTCTCTGCGTGTGTGTGGAGGCAAACCCACCAGACTCCAGAATGGCTCGGAGGTGGAGATGAAGGGAAGAGGGTGCCGTGGGCAACTGGAAGCCCCCATTTCACCCTCTGTGCTGTGGAAGCTTGTGGGGAATGAGACTTGGATGGGGTGAACTCGAAGCCTCTGCGGAGTGTCCGAGTGCGGCTGGAGATTTCGCTCACCCAACCCAGACTCAGGTCTTTTTTCTTTTTCTTTTCTATTTACTTATTTTTATTATTTTGTTTTGTTTTTGTTTTTTGTTTTGAGATAGAGTCTCGCTCTGTCATGCAGGCTGGAGTGCAATGGCGCGATCTCGGCTCACTGCAGCCTCTGCCTCCCGGGTTCAAGCGCTTCTCCTGCCTCAGCCTCCTGAGTAGCTGGGACTACAGGTGCGTCCACCATGCCCAGCTAATTTTTTGTATCTTTAGTAGAGACAGGGTTTCACTATGTTGGCAAGGCTGGTCTCAAACTCCTGACCTCAGGTAATCCACTCACCTCGGTCTCCCAAAGTGCTGGGATTACAGGTGTGAGCCACCACTCCCAGCCTATTTTTTTTATTTTTATTACTCTTGTTTTTTTTTTGTTTTTTGTTTTGAGACAAAGTCTCACTCTGTTGCCCAGGCTGGAGTGCAGTGGCGGGATCTTGTCTCACTGCAGCTTCTGCCTCCCGGGTTCAAACGATTCTCGTGCTTCCCAAATAGCTTGGATTACAGGCGACTGCCACCACACTCGGCTAATTTTTGTATTTTCAGTAGAGATGGGGTTTCACCATGTTGGCCAGGCTGGTTTCGAACACCTGACCTCAAGTGATCCTCCCACCTCAGCCTCCCAAAATGCTGGGATTACAGGCATGAGCCACCGCACCCGGCCTATTTTTTATTTTTGAGGCAGGGGCTTGCCCTATTGCCCAGGCTGTACTGCAGTGGTGCAATCATAGCTCACTGCAGCCTTGATCTCATGGGTGCAAGAAATCCTCCTGCCTCAGACTCCCAAGTAACTGAGACTACAGGTGCACATCACCTTGCCTAGCTAGGCTGGAGTGCAGTGGCAAGATCTCGGCTCACTGCAACCTCTGCCTCCTGGGTTCAAGTGATTCTACTGCCTCAGCCTCCCCAGTAGCTGGGACTACAGGCGTTAGCCACAACACCCAGCTACTTTTTGTATTTTTAGTAGAGACAGGGTTTCACCATATTGGCCAGGATGGTCTCGATCTCTTGACCTTGTGATCCGCCCGCCTCAGCCTCCCAAAGTGCTGGGATTACAGGCGTGAGCCACTGTGCCCAGCCTGCCCAGCTAATTTTTGTATTTTTTGTATAGTCTGGGTTTCCTCATGTTGCCCAGGCTGGTCTGGAACTCCTGCATTTAAGCGATCTTCCCACTTTGGCCTCCCAAAGTTCTCGGATTACAGGCATGAGCCACTGCACCCAGCCTCTTTTTTTTTTCCTTGCCGTGTTGCCAGGGCTGGAGTGCTGTGGCATGATCATGACTCACTGCAGCCTCAAATTCCTGGGCTCAAGCAATCTTCCCACCTCAGCCTCCTGAGTAGCTGGGACTTACAGGCTTGAGCCACCACGTTGGGCTAATTTAACTTTTTTAAAATTTAACTTATTTTTTTTTAGAGATGGGGGTCTTGCTATGCTGCCCAGGCTGGTCTTAAAATTCTGGGCTCAAGCGATCCTCCAGCCTTAGCCTCCCAAGTAGCCGGGACTACAGGCATACGCCAAGCTACCATGCCTGGCTGGACTCAGGTCTTCAACACTTCCCACCTGGTCCCTTCTGTCCCTTCCCCACTCAGGAGGGGTGAGCCACGGTTCTCATGGCAGTGATCAATGGCTGTGGAGGTCCAGCTGAGCATGCAGCCCCTGCCACCTCCAGCAGTGCCACTGCCACATGCATAGTGTTACACACAGATGATGCAAACTCTTCACCCAGTTACCTACCCTTCTGTTCTGAGGACCTCACCGACGATGACCTGGACGTCCTTCCACATGGGCTGAAGAACTACCTACTCACTGGCACCCCAACCCCATACATCTGGACCAGGACCAGGGACTGAGCAGGAGGAAAAGGGTCAAAGTAGCGGGTACCCTGGGGGAAACTGAGGCATGGCCAGGGAGAAAGAGCCTTCCTAGCCTTTGGATCTCACCCTCACGGTGGACAAGAAGTCAGGCCAGTCCCTGATGTTAGTGCCCACAGGCTAAGCACCCAGTGTGAGGTCCATTAAACTATGGGCTGCTTTCTAAGGCTGGGAGCCCCCAAGGCCACAAGTGAGACTGGGCCGGCTTCTCCATCCCAGGGAGACTGCACTTTTGCCCTCCACCACGAGGTGGCGTGGGATGGTGCACTTAGGATTCAGCACTTGCCAGCCGAAGGTTAAAAAAATAAAATATAAACCAGGCCCGGTGGCTCACGCCTGTAATCTCAGCACTTTGGGAGGCCGAGGTGGGCGGATGACCTGAAGTCAGGAGTTCGAGACCAGCCTGATCAACATGGAGAAACCTCGTCTCTACTAAAAATACAAAATTAGCCAGGCGTGGTGGCGCATGCCTGTAATCCCAGCTGAGGCAGGAGAATCACTTGAATCCGGGAGGCAGAAGTTGCGGTGAGCCGAGATCGCACCATTGCACTCCAACCTGGGCAACAAGAGCAAAACTTCGTCTCAAGAAAAAAAAATTAATACATAAATACATAATAAAATGTAAAAATGAAAAGGTAATTACACGGGCCCCACACACAGGAACCCACCCCCATAAAGGTGCTCAGACACTCGGTCATACCCAATATATATCTACACTCAGGCAGACACACTCATCCACAGAAAAACAAATGGCAAAACCCAGGCACGAACACCAGAAGCCCTTTCCTCCTAGTGGTGAAATAAAGAACATCAGATCCCTGAAGCTGACATTTGGTCCTTGATCCAGCCATTCATGAAGCTGACACTACGGCTAGTATTTTCTGTCACATGAGCCAAAAACTTTCTTTTTTTGCTTGAACCCATTTTAGTTGATATTTTGTGGAGCACAGCCAGAGTCCTAGCTGATAGAGATGAATAAGGCACTTGCCAGGTGAAAAAGATTGAGGCATTCTTTTTTGGTTTTGTTTTGTTTTTATTTTAAGATTGAGGCATTCTTGAATGTAGGATATTTACAAAGGCCTGGAGGTATGAGAGAGCATGGTGGGTGCAAGTTGTACTACTATAGGGTGCACAATAGTGCTAGCAGCAGATTTAAGTCAGGCAGAAGGGTCTGAATTCAGTCTGAGTACTTAGCCTACTTTTTTTTTTTTATTAATTTTTTTTTGCACACAAAAACAATAAACATTTTCTAAAAAATACATACAAACAAAAAGATGCGTATCAAACATATTAGGAAGGTTGCACATGGGAAGTCGGGGAATAGAAATGGGGGGTGGGAGTTAAAATAAATGAGAGAGGGACTTTATATGGATCAGTGATAATAACTCAATCCTCTATTTGACAAAGAAGAGGGAGAAGGAAGAGGAAGAAAAAGAAAGTGGGATAAAGGATCAGAAAGGGAGGAAAATAGAAAAAATTAGAGTATGACTCCAGGGTAGACCTGTTTTGTTGTCACTGAGTTGGTTGGTTGGTTTGTCTGTTGTATTTTTCATGTTTCGCCAAGTTGGCCAGACTGGTCCCGAACTCCTAGCCCGAAGTGATCAACCCGCCTCGCCCCCCAGAGTGCCGGGCCCACAGGCGTGAGCCACCACGTCCAGCCCCCACATTGCTTCTGGCCTCCGTGGTAGACCTCCCAGACGGAGCGGCCGGGCAGAGACGCTCCTCACTTCTTCCCAGACGATAGGTGGCCGGGCAGAGGCGCTCCTCACTTCCCAGACGATGGGTGGCCGGGCAGAGGCGCTCCTCACTTCCTCCCAGATGGGGCGGCCGGGCAGAGGTGCTCCTCACCTCCCAGACGATAGGTGGCCGGGCAGAGGCGCTCCTCACTCCTTCCCGGACGGGGCGGCCGGGCAGAGGCGCTCCTCACTCCTTCCCGGACGGGGCGGCCGGGCAGAGGCGCTCCTCACTTCCTCCCGGACGGGGCGGCCGGGCAGAGGCGCTCCTCACCTCCCAGACGATAGGTGGCCGGGCAGAGGCGCTCCTCACCTCCCAGACGATAGGTGGCCGGGCAGAGGCGCTCCTCACTTCCCAGACGATGGGTGGCCGGGCAGAGGCGCTCCTCATTTCCAGACGGGGCTGCCGGGCAGAGGCGCTCCTCACCTCCCAGACGATGGGTGGCCGGGCAGAGGCGCTCCTCACCTCCCAGACGATGGGTGGCCGGGCAGAGGCGCTCCTCACTTCCCAGACGATGGGAGGCCGGGCAGAGGCGCTCCTCATTTCCAGACGGGGCTGCCGGGCAGAGGCGCTCCTCACTTCCCAGACGATGGGTGGCCGGGCAGAGGCGCTCCTCACTTCCCAGACGGTGGGTGGCCGGGCAGAGGCGCTCCTCACTTCCCAGACGATGGGTGGCCGGGCAGAGGCGCTCCTCACTTCCCAGACGATGGGTGGCCGGGCAGAGGCGCTCCTCACCTTCCAGACGATGGGTGGCCAGGCAGAGACGCTCCTCATTTCCAGACGGGGCTGCCGGGCAGAGGCGCTCCTCACTTCCCAGACGATGGGTGGCTGGGCAGAGGCGCTCCTCACCTCCCAGACGGGGCGGCCAGGCAGAGGCGCTCCTCACTTCCCAGACGGGGCGGCCGGGCAGAGGCGCTCCTCACTTCCCAGACAATGGGTGGCCGGGCAGAGGCGCTCCCCACTTCCCAGACGGGGCGGCCGGGCAGAGGCGCTCCTCACTTCCCAGACGATGGGTGGCCAGGCAGAGACGCTCCCCACTTCCCAGACCGGGCGGCAGCCGGGCAGGGGCTGCAATCCCAGCACCCTGGTAGGCCAAGGCAGGCGGCTGGGAGGCGGAGGCTGCCGCGAGGCCAGACCACGCCACCGCACTCCAGCCCGGGCAACACCGAATACCGGGTGAGCGAGACTCCGTCTGCAGTCCCAGCACCTCGGGAGGCGGAGGCGGGCAGAGTACTCGGCGGTAGGAGCTGGCGACCAGTGTGGCCAACATGGCGAACGCGTGCCTGCAGCGAAAGGAGCGCGACGGCAGTCCCAGGCAGTCCGCGGCGCGGGGAGCAGCGAGCCGAGTAGATTGCAGCGTGGGCCCCAGAGGGAGGGAAAAAAGAAAGAAAGAAAGGAAGGAAGGAAGGAAGGAAGGAAGGAAGGAAGGAAGGAAGGAAGGAAGGAAGGAAGGAAGGAAGGAAGGAAGGAAGGAAGGAAGGAAGCAGCCTACTTAATACTTAGGAGTAAGTACTAAGTACTTCGTCTACTAAGTGGGAGCCATTCAATGTTCTTGATGGGGGGAGGGAGTTCTACTCTCAGAAACGTCCCTTAGGTGGGAATAAATGCTTTCGCTGCAAACCTTTGAGATAACTGTAGGTAAGAGAAGACAGCCTTAAGAGAGGTCGGCCACGCAGGCCTCCCAGACATAATCTTGACTTTGATCGATCAGAACCAGCGTGTCTGAACCACAATTTCCGGCATGCAACGCGAGCGGCCTCCTCGTCTCTGATGATTTGCCGGCTCAAAACATGCTGATTGGCCGCGCGGGATGCTCGTCAGACCAGAGTCGGGCTCTAATTGGTCGAGTTCCCGCGGAGTGCCCGGAGCCCCAGGCCGGTGGGTCAGTGCACCGCGTTCTCGCACGCGTCATGGTGAGCGAGCGTCCTGCGAAGTGGGGGGCTCTGCAGGGCCGGGATCCAGCCGAGGGGGTGCAGGGAGACACTGAGGGAATGGAATGGGGTCTCTTCTTGGGGATTGGAGGCTCTGAGGGATTCGGGGGCACGCTGAAGGCCGTGTCCCTCTCTCTGGGGGCCCTGCTCTCGCTACAGGACCTCCGAGGGAGTCGGCGGGAGTCGTACGCAGGGGGACTGGAAGCCCCTAAGCGTTCTGGGGATTCTGCTCTCTGGAGACCTTTTAGGGGTCCTGCTGAGGGGTCGTGGTCCCACAGAGGAGACTGGGGACCCCAGCACATTTGGAACCTGGTTAAGGCGGTGTGGGGTCCTGTTGGGGGTCCACTCTGGGGACGGGGGTCCTGCAGAAAAGTGGGGGCCGCGCCAACAGGATCCATCGGGGATCCCTGCTATATTGGGGTGTGTGGAACGGGCAGGGGAAGCCGTGGGAGGTGGTCTCGGGGGTCTGGGTGGCCTCAGGGCGGGCAAGGTTCTCAGAGTGGGAGACAGGACAGTTGGAACCTTCAGGTCTCACGCGGCTCTGGGTCCAACCCATTGAGTATGTTCTTAAAACTTAGCCCAGCCCCTGGGGGTCAGGCTGGTGCAGGGAGATGGGGGACTCCCACAACCCTGACGGGACTGGCCTGGGCAGAGAGATGGACGTGGAACTGGAGGGTCCATGCCTGGGACCATCCCTGAGTAGGGGCGCTGGAGATCGCCCTGAAAGAAGGGCATTGATGGCCGGAATTATTGAAAGTGGGGCGTTGTCCCAGGCGGAGGTGCAGGACGCCGTAGGAGATGAGGACACGGGCTCCCGGGAATGAGATGGAGGGAGGTTGCATTGATTTTATCAGGGTTCTTGGGTTCGAGGATCGTAAATCCAGTGAAGAGAAAAGAAGGAGCTGATGGAAGACTCCAGAAAATCCTTGGAGATATCTGCAGAGCCCTGACCCTGAGACAGGAGGCTGGGTGGAGGGCAGGGCCATCAGAACATCCCTGGACAGATGTCTGGGAGCCTTAGGTGGAGAGATGCACCCCTCCACCACCTTTTCCCTTGGGGTGTTTTGGGGGGGGGGTCATTGATGAAGAGCCCAAAGGTCCAGGAAGACCTCTGAGACTCCCTGGGTGCAGGGAGGGCTGAGGAGAGAGCTGAGCCGTGGGGTGGTCTCTAGCTATGCCTGCAGGGTGCAGAACCGAGTTGGGGGCTGACTGTGAGACTGGGAAGGGCCTGAACCACCTGGAAGGGTATGGGATGATGGGTGTTGGGGTCTCCCAGGAGAGCCTGGAGGAGGCTACTGGTTGAGCTCAGCAGAGAGGTCTGGGCTGGAGGTGTCACTGTGCTGAGGTTGTGATAGGTTGGCTGATTAGGTGGTTAAAACCCCGGCAGGTCACAGGAGAGAGGTCGGAGAGAGAGGAGAAAAATAGACTGGGGGGTGGGAGGGCAGGGTCCTAGGGGAAGGGTGGGGCTTCAACAGCCCTGGCCCACTGGCTTGCAGGGGCCCATGGGCTGGCACCCATGGTCCTTAAGTGCCAGCCAGCCAGCCAGCTAGCCAGTCTGCACTAGGGTTCCAGGGAGGGTGAGCAATTGAGGATTTAGAGATGAGAAAAATGGCGCTACCAACCTCATTACTGAAAAAAGATTTCTGGTCTCAGTTTACAAGTCACAGGCACAGAGAAAATGTCCTATTAGTTTGTTATTTTATGTATTTTATTATTATTATTATTTTGTTTTGAGACAGAGTCCCACTCTGTTGCCCAGGCTGGAGTGCAGTGGCGCAATCTCAGCTCACTGCAACCTCTGCCTCCTAGGTTCAAGCAATTCTGCTGCCTCAGCCTCCCGAGTAGCTGGGATTACAGGTGCCCGCCACCATGTCTGGCTAATTTTTGTATTTTTAGTAGAGACAAGGTTTCATCATGTTGGCCAGGCTGGTCTCAAACTCCTGACCTCAAGTGATCAGCCCGCCTCAGCCTCCCAACGTGCTGGGATTACAGGCATGAGACACCGCACCTGGCCTCAGCAGTCATTTTGAATTACCGTGCTAGGGCCGGTACCCATCACGTTAGGGTTTTTCCGACTAAATTTAGCTTATTTATGCCTGATTAAAGGATTATTTTAATAATTAATTTTACTATTAAATAAACTTTATTTCATTTTGATGATAATACCAGAACACTAGTAGACAGCTCTCCTGAGCACATAATTTCACATAATTATGTAATTACTGGCAGCAAATGGGTATTTACTGCATTCAAGTAGGAAAACCCAGCTTCACCACAGACTGATTCTTCTAAAACGTTTAAAAATAAGTATATGAAAATGTGTTCTGAATTAAGAACTGGGTGAGAAAATTCCTAATTAAAAAAAACAGTCATAGCTGGGTGTGTTGGCACATGACTGTAGTCCTAACTGCTCGGTAGGTTGAGGTGGGAGGATCACTTGAACCCAGGAGTTTGAGACCAGCCTGGGCAACGTAGCAAGACCCCATCTCTAAAAATAAAAATAGGCCGGACACAGTGGCTCATGCCCGTAATCCCAACCATTTGGGAGGCCAAGGCGGGAGGATTGCTTGGGCCTAGGAGTTCAAGACCAGCCTGGGCAACATGGAGAAACCCTGTCTCTACAAAATAGACAAAAATTAGTTGGGTATGGTGGCAGGTGCCTGTAATCCCAGCTACTAGGGAGGCTGATGTGGGAGAATCACTTGAACCTGGGAGGTTGAGGCTGCAGTGAGCACCCCAGCGTGCCACTGCACTCCAGCCTGGGTGGCGGAGCAAGACCCTGTTCTCCCCACCACTCCCCTGCCAAAAATAAATAAATAAATAAATTAAAAATAAATAAATAAGCTCACCCCACTCAGACATGTAGGTCTTCACATCAAAACAGGAGGTGGCCAGGAGCATAGACGCCCTTTCAAGGAGTTAATTACAAAGGGAAGGAGAGGGAGGAGGGTGATGGAACCATCAGGGATCATTTAAGGTGGGAGACACTTAGGGGAAGGAGCTACCAGGTGAAGGAGAAAGCTAGAAGCTCAGCCGAGACTCAGTGGCTCCCTAAGTGGGAGTGCGGAGTACAGAAGGCAGTGGAAGCCGCTTTCACTGAGTGTGGCGGGCTCGTGGTTAGGGGCTGGAAGGTGGTGGTGAGGAATACAGGAGACTACATAGGAAGCACCCATTTCCAGATGAGAAAACTGAGACTCCGGGAAATTAATATTATACCTGAATCCATAGCGGAGGCGGGAGGCAAACCCCATGGTCTCCACTGCCCTACACTCCAGCTAGGTGGTGAGGGTGGGTGCTGATCTCTGACGTGGGAGGGCAGGGCCAGGCTAGGTGAGTCCAGGCTTACCCCAGGACTCTCCCCTAAGAAGCCGCTAGAGCCTAAGAGGCTCGCCCTTCCCCCATCCGGCCTGACTTCTCTATAAATAGCCTGGGTTCCTACGGAGGGAGGGAGCTTGTGACCCTCTGGCAGGTGCTGCCAGTCATGTCCCCTCCCCGCAGGCGGTCCTCGGAGTACAGCTGGTGGTGACCCTGCTCACTGCCACCCTCATGCACAGGCTGGCGCCACACTGCTCCTTCGCGCGCTGGCTGCTCTGCAACGGCAGGTGAGCCCCGCCCCGGCGGTGGGAGGGGCCCACGGAGTCACGCCCCCTTCTGGCTCCCCCCGCCCCGCCCCACAAATTGCACAGCCTTGATTTTGGTTGGTGGGTGGTGGGGGGAAAAACGTTGTTGAGGTGTAATTGAAGTACAACGAGCTGCATATATTTGTTTTTTCTTTTTCTTTTTAGAGACAGGGTCTCACTCTGTTACCGGGTCTGGAGTGCAGTGGCCTGATCATAGCTCACTGCAACCTCAACCTCCTGGGCTCAAGTGACTCCTGCCTCAACCTCCTGAGTAGCTGGGACTACAGGTGTGCGCCACCATGCCCAGATAATTTTTTAATTTTTAATAGAGATGGGGTCTTGCTAAGTTGCCCAGGCTGGTCTCAAACTCCTGGACTCAAGCAATCCTACCACTTTGGCCTCCCAAAGTGCTGGGATTACAGACGTGAGCCCCCATGCCTGACACAAACTGTATATATTTGAAGTACACAGTTGGACTTGTTTTGACAGATGTACACATGGGTGGAACCATCACCACACTCCCCGCATCCCTCACTCTTCCTGCCTCCCTGTAACCCAGCCTTCCTTCCACCCCTGCACCTGCTAGAGCTTGCCTGCTCTGGTTTTTGTCCCTGCGTGGGTCTCTGATGCTTTCTGAGAATCTGGTGGCAACTGAATTCTCTCCTGAGAAAAATGTATGTGACAAAAACAAAGGCAAAAAAACACGTCAGAGATGATGGCTCAGGCCCATAATCCCAACACTGGGGGAAGCCAAGGTGGGAGGATCACTTGACTCAGGAGTTTGAGACCAGCCTGGGCAACATGGCAAGACCCTGTCTCTACAAAATATTTTAAAAATTAGCCAGGTATGGTGGCTTACACCTGTGATCCCAGCTAATCAGGAGTCTGAGGCGGGAGGATCGTTTGAGCTCAGAAGGTCAAATCTGCAGTGAGCTGAGATGGTGCCACTGTACTCCAGCCTGGGCGACAGACCAAGGCCTTCTCTCAAAAACAAAAACAAAAACAAAGGCCAGGCAAGGTGGCTCACACCTGTAATTCCAGCCCTTTGGAAGGCCGAGGCGGGTGGATCACTTGAGGTCAGGAGTTTGACACCAGCCTGGCCAACATAGGGAAACCCTGTCTCTACTAAAAATACAAAAATTAGCTGGGCATGGTGGCGCATGCCTGTAGTCCCAGCTCCTCGGGAGGCTGAGGCAGGAGAATCACTTGAACCCGGGAAGTGGAGGTTGCAGTGAGCCAAGATCATGCCACTGCACTCCAGTCTGGGTGACAGAGCGAGACTCTGTCTCAAAAAGAAAAGGAAAAAGAAAATAAAAGTTGCACACACCTGACTTCCTCAGGAGAGTTAGCCAGCAGATTCAGGGGTATCCAAGCCCCCTGAGCCCACTCAGCCTAGATCTGTTGGCCTCACGATTTCCCCAGAATTTCCCCGTGCTGTACCCTCACCTACCTCCCAGTGTTCCCCTGGCCTAGGCTACCCTCTAACTAGAATCCCTGGATTTGAGGTTCACTGCCTCAACCTCCCAACCCCATGCCTGAGCTTCCCTGACTGCCTGTCCTTGCTCTCAGTTTGTTCCGATACAAGCACCCGTCTGAGGAGGAGCTTCGGGCCCTGGCGGGGAAGCCTAGGCCCAGAGGCAGGAAAGAGCGGTGAGTGAGCTGGGCCCCATCCCCAGCCTTGAGAGGGTGGCTTCTCCCCAGGAACGGCCTCACCCCTGCTGAGGGGGCTCCGGGCTCAGGCACACAGGACCGGCCCACCCATACTTCCAGGCGCTGATTGGGCACAGGTGAACCGGGAGACCCTAGTCCAAGGAGATGGTCACTGTCAAGTTAGCATCTGTTTCCTGGCAGTTTACTTTAGCCAGTTCTGTGGCCGGGGTGGGGGTTGGCACATCCCATTATGCAGAGGAGCCGAGGCTGTGGGAAGAGATGGTCTCCACGCCAGCTGCTCTGAGCTCTGAGGGTGGCTGGCCCCAGTGGAATGCGTGCTCACTGTCCCTCTTGCTTGTCACCATCCTCCCAGGTGGGCCAATGGCCTTAGTGAGGAGAAGCCACTGTCTGTGCCCCGAGATGCCCCGTTCCAGCTGGAGACCTGCCCCCTCACGACTGTGGATGCCCTGGGTAATAGCCCAGTCCTATCCCTAAACTCTACTCCTTCAGCCCTGAAGGTCCCCACACCCTCATGGGGATGGGGAGGATTTGAAAGAAGAGTGTTCTATGGGGAGGGGAGCGAGCTGGGCCCCAGGGCTTAGCAGAGTGCCCCCCGCAGTCCTGCGCTTCTTCCTGGAGTACCAGTGGTTTGTGGACTTTGCTGTGTACTCGGGCGGCGTGTACCTCTTCACGGAGGCCTACTACTACATGCTGGGCCCAGCCAAGGAGACTAACATCGCCGTGTTCTGGTGCCTGCTCACGGTGGCCTTCTCCATGTATCCTTCCTCTCTGCTCCCTGCCAGTGGGGTGGGTGGGAGCAGGACCTGAGCTTCCCTGGTTCCCCTAAACTGGTGTGGCAGTTTTCACCTGCTGTGCCACAAACTTCCCCAAGCTTGGTGGCGTGAAGCAGACATTTTATGTGCTCTGGCTCTGTGGGTGGACAGACTGGGCTGGGCTCAGCAGGTCGGTTCATCTCCACTCCACATGGTCATGCCCTTTGGTGGCAGTAGAAATGCCAGGAGGCAAGAGGGAGTGCCTTGCCCAAAGTCACCCACCCCATCCCTGTTCTTTCTACCACATTCTCCTTGTTTAAGGAAATCACCAGGCCAGTCCACAATCAGGGTCAAGAAAGATATGGTCCCTTGGCAAAATTTTAAAAAATATATACTCCAGCCACAGTGGCTCAAGCTTGTAATCCCAGCACTTTGGGAGGCTGAGGCAGGTGGATCGCCTGAGGTCTGGAGTTCGAGACCAGCCTGGCCAACATGGTGAAACCCCATCTCTACTAAAAATACAAAAATTAGCCAGGCGCAGTGGCTCATGCCTGTAATCCCAGCACTTTGGGAGGCCGAGGCAGGTGGATCACCTGAGGTCAGGAGTTCAAGACCAGCCTGACCAACATTGAGAAACCCCTTCTCTACTAAAAATACAAAAATTTCCCAGGGGTGGTGGCGCATACCTGTAATCCCAGCTACTCAGGAGCCTGAGGCAGGAGAATCGCTTGAACCCAGGAGGTGGAGGTTGCAGTGAGCCAAGATCACGCTATTGCACTCCAGCCTGGGTGACAAGAGCGAAACTCCGTCCCCCCCAAAAATTGTGTGTGTGTATATATATGTGTGTATACATATATATATATATACACACACACACGTATGTATGTATGTACATGTATATATATTTGTTGTTGAGACAGGATCTTGCTTTGTTGCCTAGGCTGGTCCTGACCGGCTTCAAGTGATTCTCCTGCCTTGGCCTCCCAAAGAGAACAAACACATGACTTTGGGGACCCAAGTCTGAGGAAGCACAGGAAGAATGCTACTCCTGTGACTTTTGGAGAGGGAAACCTGTCTCAAAATCCACTGGTTCCCCAAATTCCCATGCTTTTTTTTCTTTTTTTTTGAGATGGAGTTTTGCTCTTGTTTCCCAGGCTGGAGTGCAGTGGCATGACTTAGGCTCACTCCGTCTCCTGGGTTCAAGTGATTCTACTGCCTTAGCCTCCCAAGTAGCTGGGATTACATGCATGCGCCACCACGCCCGACTAATTTTTGTATTTTTAGTAGAGTCTGGGTTTCACTATGTTGGTCAGGGCTGGTCTCAAACTCCTGACCTCAGGTGATCTATCTGCCTCAGCCTCCCAAAGTGCTGGGATTACAGGCATGAGCCACTGCGCCTGGCCTGTTTTTGTTGTTCTTGTTGTTGTTGTTGTTTTTTGAGACAAGATATCCCTCTGTTGTGCAGGCTGGAATGCAGTGGTGCAATCAGGGCTCACTGCAGCTTCAAACTCCTGGGCTCAAGCTATCCTCCCACCTCAGGCTCCCCAGTAGCCAGGACCACAGGGGCTACCACCATGCCCAGCTAATTTTTAATTATTTTTTGTAGAGATGGGGGTCTCACTATGTTACCCAGGCTGGTCTTGAACTCCTGGGCTCAAGTGATCCTCCTGCCTTGGCCTCCCAAAGTGCTGGGATTACAGGCATGAGCCACCGTGTCTGGCCCCCATGCTGCATTTTGAGGGCAGATTGGAGATGAAGCCCTTCTATATCTGATTGCTTTTCCAAGGGATGTGAAGTAGGTGAGGTGGGTGAAAGAGGCAGGGTCACCCAGGGCGGAAGGCTGAACAGACATGGTGGCCTGATGAGGCCATCTCCCACTCAACAGGAACCCCCAGCCCACATCCAGATCTGGGATCCAGCACCCCAAAACTGAACTCCTCTAGGTCATCCCCAAGGCCTATTTGTGCAGCAGTGCTTGTTCCCTGGAGTTGCGGGGTCCCAGATGGGGTGTGGTGAAATGGGCAGGGTGGGGCAGTGGCACCTGAGGCCTCCTTAGCTCCAGCCTCCAGCAAGATGTTCCTGACAGTGACACGGCTGTACTTCAGTGCCGAGGAGGGGGGTGAGCGCTCTGTCTGCCTTACCTTTGCCTTCCTCTTCCTGCTGCTGGCCATGCTGGTGCAGGTGGTGCGGGAGGAGACCCTCGAGCTGGGCCTGGAGCCTGGTAAGTGCAGCCCCCAACGTGAGGCCACCGCAGCTGTCACTCCCTCATGTAATCTGACAAAGATGGTTTAACTGGCTCGATGTCCAGCACGAGTAGGCAAAGGAGTGGGCTCCTGGGGCGAAGGCAGTCCCCATTAGTGACCATCTCAGCTCCTGAACCTCGTTGGGCTTTGGGGAAGACAGGACATTCCCTTTCTCACTGTCTCTGATGGACACTCATGGCTATAGCTCTGTTTTCTTTTTTTTTTGAGATGGAGTTTCACTTTTGTCACCCAGGCAGGAGTTCGGTGGCACGATCTTGGCTCACTGCAACCTCCGCCTCCTGCATTCAAGTGATTCTCCTGCCTCAGCCTCCCAAGCTGGGATTATGGGTGCGCACCACCACGCCTGGCTAATTTTTGTATATTTAGTAAAGATGGGGCTTCACCATGTTGGCCAGGCTGGTCTCAAACTCCTGACCTCAGGTGATCCGCCCGCCTCAGCCTCCCCAAGTGCTGGGATTACAGGTGTGAGCCACTGTGTGTGGCCTCTTTTTTCATTTCTTAAAAAAAATATTTATTTATTTATTTTTATTGAGACAAGGTCTCACTATGTTGCCCAGGCTTGTCTCACACTCCTGAGCTCAAGCGATCTGCCTGCCTCAGCCTCCCAAAGTATTGGTATTATAGGTGTGAGCCACTGTGCCCGGCCTCTTAAATGATCCTTTTAACATATAATTTGGACCTCATCACTTTTCTGCCTGGCACCACACTCCCCAGGTCTTAGGAGAAAGACCATAGTCCTCACCGTGGCCCACATGACCCTGCTGACCACTTGAGTTTTACCTTCTCTAATTCTCCCTGCCTTTCAGTTTTTTAAATTATATATGTTTGATATATACAAAGAAGATGTGTATGTCAATTATAAAGCAAAATAATAATATGAGTACCTGCAAACCCACCCCTCAAATAATAAGTAGGTGGGGTAGTGACTGCACCAATCTCCCAGGGGGGCAGTAAGGTTTAAATGAATCAAGATCCGTGGCTAGGGCTTGATTTTTGCCAACCTAGCCCTCGTCACGTGGAATGATGCCCTCTGTGGCCTTTACATGCATTTCTCTGATTACCAAGGAAGTTGAGCACCTTTTCCTGTTTATTCATGATTCATGTCTCTTCTGTGAAATTTCTGTGAAATACCTGTTCACATTGTTGCCCATCTTTGTATCTTTTTTCTCTTTGAATCTTTTTTCATTGTGGTAAAATAGACAAAACAAAATTCACCACCTTAACCATTTTTAAATGTGCAGCTCAGAGGCATTAAGTATATTTAGATGGCCGAGCATGGTGGCTCATGCCTGTAATCCCAGCACTTCGGGAGGCTGAGGCGAGCTGATCACCTGAGGTCGGGAATTCGAGACCAGCCTGATCAACATGGAGAAACCCTGTCTCTACTAAAAATACAAAATTAGTCAGGCGTGGTGACACATGCCTGTAATCCCAGCTACTTGGAAGGCTGAGGCAGGAGAATTGCCTGAACCCGGGAAGCGGAGGTTGTGGTGAGCCAAGATCGAGCCATTGTACTCCAGCCTGGGCAACAAAAGTGAAACTCCGTCTCAAAAAAAAAAAAAAAAAAAAATGTAGGCCAGGCGTGGTGGCTCACATGTGTAATCCCAGCACTTTGGGAGGCCGAGGCAGGCAGATCACGAGGTCAGGAGATCGAGACCATCCTGACTAACATGGTGAAACCCCGTCTCTACTAAAAATACAAAAAATTAGCCAGGCGTGGTGGCTCACATCTATAGTCCCAGCTGCTTGGGAGGCTGAGGCAGGAGAATGGCGTGAACCCGGTAGGCAGAGCTTGCAGTGAGCCGAGAATGCGCCACTGCACTCCAGCCTGGGTGACAGAGCAAGACTCCATCTCAAAAAAAAAAAAAAAAAAAAGTCTATTTAGATTGTTGTGCAACCATCACCACCGTCCATCTCCACAACTCTTTGCTCTTGCAAAACTGAAACTCCAGCCCGTTAAACACTAACTCCCTGTTCCTCCTTCTGCAGCCCCTGACACCCACCATTTTATGTCCTGTCTCTGTGAATGTGACCACTGGGTTCCTCATATAAGTGGCATCATACAGTATTTGTCCTTTTGTGATGGGCTCGTTTCAGTTAGCACAGTGTCCTCAAGGCATATCCATGTTGTAGCAGGTGTTAAAGTTTTTTTTTTTTTTTCTTTTTTTGAGACAGGATCTCACTCTGTCACCTAGGCTGGAGTGCAGTGTTGCAATCACAACTCACCGCAGCCTTGACCACCAGGGCTCAAGTGATCCTCCCACCTCAGCCTTCCAAGTAGCTGGGACCACAAGCACGTGCCACCACGCCTGGCTAATTTTTAATTTTTATTTTTTTCTGTAGAGATGGGGTCTTGCTATGCTTCTTAGGTTGGTCTGAAACTCCTGGCCTTGAGCAGTCCTCTCACCTCAGCCTCTCAAAGTGCTGGGATGACAGGCGTGAGCCACTGGGCCCAGCCAGAATTCCATTTTTAAGACTGAACACGCCGGGCGCGGTGGCTCACGCCTGTAATCCCAGCACTTTGGGGGGCCGAGGTGGGTGGATCACCTGAGGTCGGGAGTTCGAGATCAGCCTGGCTAACATGGTGAAACCCTGTCTCTACTAAATATACAAAATTAACTGGGCGTGGTGGCACATGCCTGTAGTCCCAGCTACTCGGGAGGCTGAGGCAGGAGAATTGCTTGAACCCAGGAGGCAGAGGTTGCAGTGAGCTGGGATCACACCACTACACTCCAGCCTGGGTGACAAAGTGAGACTTTGTCTCCAAAAAAAAAAAAGACTGAACACTATTTCATTGTCTGGGTGGAACACATTTTCCTTATTTGTCCACAGATGAATGCATGGCTTGTTTCCAACTTTTGGCTTTTTGACTAATACTGCTGTGAACCTGAGGGTACAAGTATCTCTTTGAGACCTCATTTTCAATTTTGGAGGGTATATATCCAGAAGTGGAACTGCTAGATTATATGATAATTCTATTTTTAATTTTTTGAGGAACTGCCATACCATTTTATACAGCAGCTGAACCATTTTATTTTATTTTTGAGACAGAGTCTCATTCTGTTGCCCAGGCTGGAGTGCAGTGGTGGCATGATCTCCACTCACTGCAACCTTTGCCTCCCGGATTCAAGTGATTCTCATGCCTCAGGCTCCTGAGTAGCTGGGACTACAGGTGCCCACCACCACACCCAGCTAATAATTTTTTTTTTTTTTTTTTTGAGACAGAGTCTTGCTCTGTCACCCAGGCAGGAGTACAGTGGCATGATCTTGGCTCACTGCAACCTCCACCTTCCGGGCTCAAGTGATTCTCTTGCCTCAGCCTCCCTAGTAGCTGGGATTACAGGTGTGCGCCACCATGCCTGGCTAATTTTTGCATTTTTAGTAGAGATGGGGTTTCGCCATGTTGGCCAGGCTGGTCTTGAACTCCTGACCTCAGGTGATCTGCCCATTTTGGCCTCCCAATGTGCTGGGATTACAGGTGTGAGCCACCGCGCCTGACCACACCCAGATAATTTTTGTGTTTTTAATAGAGACGGATTTTGCCATGTTGCCCAGGCTAGTCTCGAACTCTTGAACTCAAGCAATCTGCCAGCCTCGGCCTTCCAAAAGTGCTGGGATTACAGGTGTGTACCACTGTGCCTGGCCCATTTTATATTTTATATTCCTAGCAGCAATGCACAAGTGTTCCAAATTTCTCCACTTCATTGCCAATACTTCTTTTCTTTTCATTTGACCACTATTTGCATTATTTTCTATCTGCATACATGCATCACACTTTCTTTGCTGAGCCATCGAATGTAGTTGTAAGCATAACCTCTAGTGTCTTGAAAAAATGGAAGTTGATTATTTTAGTTGATATTTGTCTTGAAAAATATCCTTCCCTAAAATCAGAAAGTCATTCTATATTTTCTTTTTTTTTTTTCTTTTCTTTTTTTTTCGAGACGGAGTATCGCTCTATACCCCAGGCTGGAGTGCAGTGGGCGATCTCGGCTCACTGCAAGCTCCGCCTCCCGGGTTCACGCCATTCTCCTGCCTCAGCCTCCCAAGTAGCTGGGACTACAGGTGCCCACCACTACGCCTGGCTAATTTTTTGTATTTTTAGTAGAGACGGGGTTTCACTGTGTTAGCCAGGATGGTCTCGATCTCCTGACCTCGTGATCCGCCCGTCTCAGCCTCCCAAAGTGCTGGGATTACAGGCATAAGCCACCACCCCCGGCCAGTCATTCTATATTTTCTTCTAAAATATTTCGGCCAGGCGTGGTCGCTCGCCCCCGTAATCCTAGCACTTTGGGAGGCTGAGGTGGGTAGATTGCCTGAGGTCTGGAGTTCCAGACCAGCCTGGTCAACATAGTGAAACCCCATCTCTAGTAAAAAATACAAAAAGTAGGCCGGGTGCGGTGGCTCACGCCTATAATCCCAGCACTTTGGGAGGCCGAGGCGGGTGGATCACGAGGTCAGAAGATCGAGACCATCCTGGCTAACACAGTGAAACCCCGTCTCTACTAAAAGTACAAAAAATTAGCCGGGCGTGTTGGCGGGCGCCTGTAGTCCCAACTACTCGGGGGGCTGAGGCTGGAGAATGGCGTGAACCCAGGAGGTGGAGCTTACAGTGAGCTGAGATCGCGCCACTGCACTCCAGCCTGGGCAACTGAGCAAGACTCCATTTCAAAAAAAAAAAAAAAAAGCTGAGTGAGGTGGTGTGAACCTGTAATCCCAGCTACCTGGGAGGCTGAGGCAGGAGAATCGCTTGAACCCTGGAGGCGGAGGTTGCAGTGAGCCAAAATCACACCATTGCACTCTAGCCTGGGCGACAAGAGCAAGACTCCATCTTAAAAATCAATAAATAAAATAAAATATTTCAACTTTTACATTTCATATAAGCTCCTAAACTCCTCACTGTTGCTGATGGACAGTGACATTAATTTCTGTGTTATCATATAGGGGTCAAATTTGAGCGTCTCCATGGACTAACCTTGCTAAAGAATTATATTTTTATTGAATTGCAGATTCTTTTTGGTTTTCTTTTGTCCTGTCTGATCCTTCCCCTTTGGTGTGGCTAGGACCTCTGGATTTTAGAACAGTACTGACGTACCTCCTTTTCTCGTTTCCAATTTCTCAGTTAGCTACTTGGCTCATAAATTTTCAGTCTTTGCTAATTTTATAGCATATATAGCATTTAATGCTGTATATATTTTACCAGGTCTCACTTTTGTTCACCTAGTTTTTTTTTGTTTTTGTTTTTGTTTTGAGATGGAGTTTTGCTCTTGTCACCCAGGCTGGAGTGCAATTGTGCAATCTCAGCTCACTGCAACCTCTGCCTCCTGGGTTCAAGCGATTCTCTTGCCTCAGCCTCCCGAGTAGCTGGGATTACAGGTGCATGCCACCACGCCTGGCTAATTTTTGTATTTTTAGTAGAGACGGGGTTTTACCATGTTGGCCAGGCTGGTCTCAAACTTCTAACCTCAGGTGATCCACCAACCTCGGCCTCCCAAAGTGCTGGGATTACAGGTGTGAGCCATCAATGCCTGGCAGTTCACCCAAGTTTTGACTGATATTTTTTATTATTCTGTTTGGGGTGTTTTAACATTTCCCTTCTGATTTCTGTAGAGATGGGGTCTTGCTATGCTTTGACCTATGGATTATTAAATATTTTTAAATTTTTCAACCATAGACCTTTAAAAAATACATATTTATTTCTAGCTCAATTGCACAGATGGTCTATTTGAAATAATTTCTTTAAAATTTGGTAAGATTTGGCCTATGGCCTGGAATGTGATCAGATTTTGTAACTATTCCATGTTTTCTTGAAGGACATATTCCGTTGTTGTTGTTGTTTGCCTTTTTTCACATGTTCTAATTGAAGGACATATTCCCTGGCTCTATGAGTTTAATAAATTCAAATCTCCATCTTGCCTAACCTTTTGTCTGTGACTTATCAGTCAGCAGAAGTTAATCTCCCTCTGGGACAATAGAGCTCTCAATTTCCCTATCAATTCTGTCAGTGTTTTCTTTATATATTTTGCAGCCTATTCACAAGGTGTTCACAGATTTAGAACTGCTACATTTTCCTGGTGAATCAGCCATTTTATCATGATGTATGGAACCCTTCTATCTTCTAATACTACCTTTTTTTTTTTTTTTTTTTTTTGAGACAGAGTTTTGCTCTTGTTGGCCAGGCTGGAGTGCAATGGCATGATCTCGGCTCACTGCAACCTCCACCTCCTGGGTTCAAGCAATTCTCCTGCCTCAGCCTCCCAAGTAGCTGGTATTACCTGCCACCACGCCCAGCTAATTTTTGTATTTTTAGTAGAGAAGGGTTTTACCATGTTGGCCAGGCTGGTCTCGAACTCCTGACCTTGTGATCCACCCGTCTTGGCCTCCCAAAGTGCTGGGATTACAGGTGTGAGCCACCGTGCCTGGCCTATTCTAATACTACTTCTTAGTCTAGTTTGGCTGGTAGTAGTATAGCCTTTCTAGCTTGCGTTCTTTTGGTTAGTATTTGCTGTATCTTTTTAACATCCCTTTACTTTCAATCTTCCAGTGACTTTATGTCAAGGTATGTCATCCTTTAAAAAACATGTAGCTGGATATTTTCAATGTAGTCTGACAGTCTTTGTCATTTAACTTTAAAGTTTAGTCTATTTACATTTATTGTGATTACTGACATATTTGACTTTGTTTCTACCATCTTACTTTTTTGCTTTCTATTTGTTCCTTTTCTGTTGTTGCAGTTGACATTGGCTGTCAGCCTAATTGTTGTTCCTTTATAGGTGATCTGTCTTAACTCCCTGGCTGCTTTGTGATTTTTTTGTTTTTGGTGTTCTGCAGTTTCACTCCATTGTGTCTAGGTATGGATTTCTTTTTATTTACATGGTTTGATATACTTTGTGTGTGTCTTTCATTCTGCAAATTTCTCAACCATTCTCTTCCAGTAATTCCTTTTATTCTTCATTCCTTCTCTCCCTTCCCTCTGGGGCTCTGATTTGATTTGCGTTGGGCTTTCTGTTCTGTCTTCCTTATCTCTTAGCCTCTCTTCATATTTCTCACCTACTTTTTTTTTGAGTTGGAATCTGAGTGATTTCTTCAGATGTGTCTTCCAGTTCATCAGTTCCTTCTTTGGCTGTTCCTAATGTGCTGCTTAACAACCTATTATTTCAATACTTACATTTTCCCTTTAGAAGAGTTTAATTTGGTTCCTTTGCAACTCTACCCAGTCATCTGAAGGAAGTCTCATGTCACCTGTTCTGTGATTACAGCTTTCATTTCCTTAGTCATTTAACACATAATTGACAGCACCAATTTCTGAAGTCTTTGAGACCTAAACTTGACTGTTGTTTTTCTGTTAACTCTCCTTTATGGTGATTTGTTTCCTTATGCATTTGGTGATTTTGCCTGTGAGCTCATATGAATTTGCTCCTTTTTTTTTTTTTTTTTTTTTTTTTGACAAGGTCTCGCTCTGTGCTGGAGTGCAGTGGCATGATCTCAGCTCACTGTAACCTCCACATCCTGGGCTCAACCCATCCTCCCACCTCAGCCTTCACAGTAGCTGGGACTACAGGCGTGCACCACCACCCCTGGTTTTGTAGTTTTTGTAGAGGTGGGGGTTTTGCCATGTTGCCCAGGCTGGTCTCAAACTTGTGAGCTCAAACCATCCACCCACCTTGGCCTCCCAAAGTGCTGAGACTTACAGGTGCGAGCCACTGCACCCAGCCCTGCTCTTAATTTTTGGAAAATCTTGGGTCCTGAATTGAGGATTCCTTCCTCCAGGAGGACTTTGGTTTTCTCCTGCAGGAGTCCTTCATCCCCCTCTAGATTCCTTCTATAACCTAGGGAGCTCAGGCTCAACAGGTACCCCTGAATGTTCCCAGCCCAATCAGGAGTGTCTGTCTGGTACATTCTGTTTCTTTTTCTTTGAGACTGAATTTCACTCTTGTGCCCCAGGCTAGAGTGCAATGGTGCAGTCTCGGCCCACCGCAACCTCCGCTCCCCATGTTCAAGCCATTCTACTGCCTCAGCCTCTCAAGTAGCTGGGATTACAGGCACCCGCTACCACGCCCGGATAATTTTTGTATTTTTAGTAGAGATGGGGTTTCACTATGTTGGCCAGGCTGGTCTCAAACTCCTGACCTCAGGTGATCCGCCTGCCTCGGCCTCCCAAAGTGCTGGGACTACAGGCGTGAGCCACCGCTCCAACCTTGTTTCTTATGAAGAGTGCTGTGTAACTAGAGCACAAAATTGTCCTTGTGCCTGGCTCAGGGCCTGGCAGACCCTTGTGCAATCCTACCTGGGGAGCAAACGGATGCCTGAGGGATGGGGGGTTAGGGAACAGAGTGGCCTTAGAGACTAGGAATTCACTCTACTCGGTCCTCTTCTTATTGTCCCCAGGTCTGGCCAGCATGACCCAGAACTTAGAGCCACTTCTGAAGAAGCAGGGCTGGGACTGGGCGTGAGTCCTGGGAATGGGGGAGAGGGGCAAGGGCAGGCTGGGACCGTCCCAGGGTCCCCCAGGCAGGCTCGTGACCTGGTGTTCTCCTAGGCTCCCTGTGGCCAAGCTGGCTATCCGCATGGGGCTGGCGGTGGTGGGCTCTGTGCTGGGTGCCTTCCTCACCTTCCCAGGCCTGCGGCTGGCCCAGACCCACCGGGACGCGCTGACCATGTCGGAGGACCGGCCCATGCTGCAGTTAAGTGGGTCGCTTGGTGGGTGGGGGGATTAGGAAGCTTAAGGGAGAGACTGGAGGAGAGGGGGTGCCCAGGCCTCACTCTCTCATGCCCTCACCCCCCAGGTTCCTCCTGCACACCAGCTTCCTGTCTCCTCTGTTCATCCTGTGGCTCTGGACAAAGCCCATTGCACGGGACTTCTTGCACCAGCCGCCGTTTGGGGAGACGCGTTTCTCCCTGTGCGTATTGGGTGGGGCTAGGAGGTAACTGGGACTCCCCTGGGTGCCCCAGCCTCTGAGATTCAGGGAGGAGCCTGGGGAAGATTCTGGGGATCGGAGGCGGCCTTCTTAGTCCCTTGCCCCCGCCCCTCTCCGCACAGGCTGTCCGACTCTGCCTTCGACTCCGGGCGCCTCTGGTTGCTGGTGGTGCTGTGCCTGCTGCGGCTGGCGGTGACCCGGCCCCACCTGCAGGCCTACCTGTGCCTGGCCAAGGCCCGCGTGGAGCAGCTGCGAAGGGAGGCTGGCCGCATCGAAGCCCGTGAAATCCAGCGGAGGGTATGGACGCCCCGATGACCTAGGCCAGCGGGAACTTGGGGCTCAGGGTGGGGTTCCTGGTCCTTTGGGCGTGGAGTCGTCCTAAACTCAGAAGGCCTCCTGTGCAGCCACCCCCGCTACCTGCCCACAGGTGGTCCGAGTCTACTGCTATGTGACCGTGGTGAGCTTGCAGTACCTGACGCCGCTCATCCTCACCCTCAACTGCACGCTTCTGCTTAAGACGCTGGGTGAGATGCTACGGTGTGGGGGTGGAGGAGGGGCGGGGCTGGAAGATAAAACGAGTGGAGGTGGAGTCTGGCGGGGCCCGGAGGAGGAGGCGGGGCCTGGGCAGGAGGCGGGGACTGTGGTGAGGCAGGGTCTGAGCAGGAGGTGGAGTTTGGGATGGGGTTTGCCTTAGGAGGTGGAGCCTGGGAAGGGGTTGGGTCTTGGCAGGAGGTGGGGCCTGGGGAAGGGGCAGGGCATGTAGTGAGGTGGGATCTGAGCAGGAGGTGGGGCCTAAGGTAGGGCTTGCCTTGGACAGGGGGCAGCGCCTGAGGGGGTAGAGGTTGGGCAGGAGGTGGAGTCTGAGACAGGGGTGGGAGTGTCTGGAGGAATGGGCCCGGACCCCCAAGCCAGCCCTGTCCCTCGCCCCCTCCCCCGTTTCTCCGCTCATACCTCGCTTCATCCTCTTCTCCTAGGAGGCTATTCCTGGGGCCTGGGCCCAGCTCCTCTACTATCCCCCGACCCATCCTCAGCCAGCGCTGCCCCCATCGGCTCCGGGGAGGACGAAGTCCAGCAGACTGCAGCGCGGATCGCCGGGGCTCTGGGTGGCCTGCTTACGCCCCTCTTCCTCCGTGGCGTCCTGGCCTACCTCATCTGGTGGACGGCTGCCTGCCAGCTGCTCTCCAGCCTGTTTGGCCTCTACTTCCACCAGCACTTGGCAGGCTCCTAGCTGCCTGCAGACCTTCCTGGGGCCCTGAGGTCTGGTCCTGGGGCAGCGGGACACTAGCCTGCCCCCTCTGTGTGTGCCCCCGTGTCCCCAGCTGCAAGGTGGGGCCGGACTCCCCGGCGTTCCCTTCACTGCAGTGCCTGAGCCGCGGCCTCCCTTGGACGCCGAGTTTCTGCCTCAGAACTGTCTCTCCTGGGCCCAGCAGCATGAGGGTCCCAAGGCCATTGTTTCTGAAGCCTGTGTGCCAGGTTTGAGTGGTGAGGGTGATGCTGGCTGCTCTTCTGAACAAATAAAGGAGCACGCCGATTTTTACAAACACGGTCCGTGTGGTTTGGGACTCGGGTGTGTGCAGGGTGGTAGCTGCCTTGCACGTCCCTGTGGCACCTGCCCGGGTGCAGGATGGGGGCCGCCCGGGAGGGAGAGAGGAGCAGGACTGAGAGGGGAGCAAAGGTCTGGGAGGAGAAAGGAAAGCGAGAAGGAGGCCAGGCTCGGCGGCTCATGACCGTAATCCCAAATCCCAGCACTTTGGGAGGCCAAGGCGGGCAGATCACTTGAGGCCAGCAGTTCGAGACCAGACTGGTCAACGCATGGTGAAACCCGGTCTTTACTAAAAATACAAAAATTAGGCATGGTGGCGCATGCCTGTAGTTCCAGCTACTGAGAAGGATGAGCCAGAAGAGTCTCTTGAACCTGAGAGGTGGAGGCTGCAGTGAGCCGAGATCATGTCACACTCCAGCCTGGGTGACAGAGTGAAACTCTGTCTCAAAAAAAAAAAAAAAGAGGAAAAGGAGGAAAAAGAGAAGAAATACAAGTGTCCCAGGTAAAGTCCAAAAGCAGGATGGAAGAGACCAGAAATCAGGGGAAGGTGGAGTCCCAGCTGAGAGGGCAGGTTGCCTGGGATGGGAGGGCAGGTGAGAGAAACGCACCATGAGGGAGTGCCAGGAGGTCAGATGGGCAGGGAAACCTCAGAGGAAAATCAGTTTGAGGAAATGGGAGGGCGGGGAGCCCATGGTGATGCCAGCGTCTGCCACAGGTATGCAGGTGACTTTGCATAGAGGTCACACACAGGGAGGGGCATATTGAGGCCTTGGTGACCCAGGGAAGGGATGTGGGGCCATCGTGGACTCTGAAATTGTCCTGTAGCTGTGACTCCAGGGTGTGTGCACATGTGTGTTATAATGTAAGGTGCAGGCTGGGCGCCGTGGCTCACACCTGTAACCCAACACTTTGGGAGGCCGAGGCAGTCCGATCACCTGAGGTCAGGAGTTCAAGACCAGCCTGGCCAACATGGTGAAACCCTGTCTCTACTAAAATACAAAAAAAATTAGCCAGGCGTGGTGGCACGCACTTGTAATCCCAGCCTCTCAGGAGGCTGAGACAGGAGAATCGCTTGAACCTGGGAGGCGGAGGTTGCAGTGAGCCAAGATCATGCCATTGCACTCCAGTCTGGGTGACAGAGTGAGACTCTGCCTCAAAAACAAAGACAATGTAAGGTGCATATGTAACCTTTTTGTATAAGTAAGATGTATACAGACAGTTCCCTGACTTAGAACGGTTTACGATTTTTCTTTTTTAAAAATTTCATCAGGCTGGGTATGGTGGCTCACATCTGTAATCCCAGCACTTTGGGAGGCCGAGGCAGTGGATCAAGGTCAAGAGTTTCAGCTCAGCCTGGCCAACATGGTGAAACCTCATCCCTACTAAAAATACAAAAATTAGCCGGGTGTGGTGGCAGGTGCCTGTAATCCCAGCTACTCAGGAGGCTGAGGCAGGGGAATCGCTTGAACCCCAGAGGCAGAGGTTGCAGTGAGCCGAGATCGTGCCATTGCACTCCAGCCTGGGTGACAGAGCGAGACTCTGTCTCAAAATAAATAAATAAATAAATAAAAATAGGAAAGATAGAAGGGGGTGGTTGAGGTCTTTGTGTGTGGCTCAGAGGGAAGATAAATAATTTTTGTGTGTGTGTATTTTTTTTTTTTTTTTTTTTGAGACGGAGTCTCGCTCTGTCACCCAGGCTGAAGTGCAGTGGTGCGATCTCGGCTTACTGCAAGCTCTGCCTCTCAGGTTCATGCCATTCTCCTGCCTCAGCCTCCCGAGTAGCTGGGACTACAGGTGCCCGCCACCACACCCGGCTAATTTTTTGTATTTGTAGTAGAGATGGGGTTTCACCGTGTTAGCCAGGATGGTCTCGATCTCCTGACCTCGTGATCCACCCTTCTTGGCCTCCCAAAGTGCTGGGATTACAGGCGTGAGCCACTGTACCCAGCCAAACATTTTAATTTTTGTTGATGTATCCATTGTAACCACCACATCCGTGCCTCTCACAGGAGGGGGTGGTTCTGCTCCAAAGGAACACATGTTGATGTCTGGAGACATTTTTTAGTTGTCACCACAAGGGGTGGAGGTGTTGCTCTTGGTGTCTGAAGAGTGGAGGTCAGAGATGCTGCTTAACACCGTGTGGTGCCCAGGATGGCCTCACCCCAGGGATGATCAGCGCCAAATGTCAGCAGTGCTGATGTCGTGAAGCCCTATGTGTGAAGAAACGGAATGTACCATTTCCAGACAAGCTGAAACAAAAAGGGGAAATAAAACTCATAGAAAAAACAAAACAAAACAAAATACAACCTTCAACTTTTAAAATATTAAAATAAGTTTTTAAATTATTTGTAGAGGGCCGGGTAAAGTGGCTCACGCCTGTAATTCCAGCACTTTGAGAAGTCGAGGTGGGCAGATCTTTTGAGCCCAGGAGTTGAACATCAGCCTGGGCAACATAGCGAGACCCCATCTCTACAAAATATAAAAAATTAGCCAGGTGTAGTGGCCCACGCCTGTAGTCCCAGCTACTCGGGACGCTGAGGTGGGAGAATCACTTGACCCTGGGAGGTTGAGGCTGTAGTCAGCTGTGATTGTGCCACCGTACCCTAGCCTGGGTGACAGAGTGAGAACCCTGTCCCACCAAAAAAAATTATTTGTAGAGACAAACTCCAGGTCTCAAGTGATCCTCCTGCCTCAGCTTTCCAAAAAGCTGGGATTACAGGTGTGAGCCACCATGCCTGGCCATAAATTAGCTGATTTGTTGTTGTTGTTGTTTTGCGACAAGGTCTGGTTCTATCACCCATGCTGGGATGCAGTGGTGCCATCTCGACTCACTGCAACCTCCACCTCCCAGACTCAAGCCATCCTCCCACCTCAGCCTCCTGAGTAGTGGGGATTACAGGCACATGCCACCATGCCCGGTATTTTTTGTAGAGACGGTTTCACCATGCTATACAGGCTGGTCTTGAACTCGGAGCTCAAGTGATCCAACTGCCTTGGCCTCCCAAAGTGCTGGGATAACAGGTGTGAACCACTGCACCCAGCCTGCAAACGAGCTATTCTTGAAAGAGCTCTAAGCTAGACCGGACGAAAAAAAACAGTCAACTAGGCCAGGCATGGTGGCTCACACCTGTCATCCCAGCACTTTGGGAGGCTGAGGTGGGTGGATCACCTGAGGTCGAGAGTTCGAGACCAGCCTAACCAAAATGGAGAAATTCTGTCTCTACTAAAAATACAAAATTAGCCAGGCGTAGTGGTGCATGCCCTGTGATCCCACCTACTCGGGAGGCTGTGGCAGGAGAATCACTTGAACCCAGGAGGCGGAGGTTGCAGTGAGCCGAGATCACACCATTGCACTCCAGCCTGGGCAACAAGAGTGAAACTCCATCTCAAAACAAAACAAAACAAAAACAAACAAACAAAAAACCCAACTGACCAGCCAACCAATCAGGTAAGATACCTTTTTTTTTTTTTTTTGAGACGGAGTCTTGCTCCGTCACCCAGGCTGGAGTGCAGTGGTGAGATCTTGGCTCACTGCAACCTCCGCCTCCCGGGTTCAAGCGATTCTCCTGTCTCAGCCTCTCGAGTAGCTGGGATTACAGGCTCCTAGCATCATGCTCAGCTAATTTTTGTATTTTTAGTACAGACGGGGTTTCACCATATTGGCCAGGCTGGTCTCGAAGTCTTGACCTCAAGTGATCTGCCCGCCTCAGCCTCCCAAAGTGCGGAGATTAAAGGCATGAACCACCACACTCGGCTGAGATACCATTTTTTACTTGTCAGATTATGGAAGATCAAATATGGGTGAGAGTATGTGGTGTAAATCTATATGATCTATTTGCAGGTATACCTGGCATTCCTATTCTTTTTTGGATAGGTTCCCCCCAAAGATGACCCCAAAAGGACTTAGAGCTAGTGGTTTACCTGGGAGGTGTCCCCAGGCAGCCCCCATGGCGGGTGAGACCTGAGACAAGGAGGGAAGGTGCCCTGCAGGGGGCACCAATGAGCAGGTGACACTGTGGGCAACCCAGGCTCAGTCCTGCTGGGGGCCTTAGGGGGGCAGTGTAGAGCAATTATCTCAGGATGATCCCACGTCTGGGCATGGGTTAAGCTACTTAGACACCTACCTTCAGTCATCGGCCGCCAGTTGCACCTGGGGTACCGTGTTGTGTTTCTTCAGGACACTCCTAGGCTGCGCAGAATTGCTAATAGCAAAAAGCATTTGGTGGCCAGGTGTGGTGGCTCACGTGTGTAATCCCAGCACTTTGGGAGGCCAAAGCGGGCAGATCACCTGAGGTCAGGAGTTCAAGACCAGCCTGGCCAACATGGTGAAACCCCGTCTCTCCTAAAAATATAAAAATTAGCTGGGCGTGGTGGCGGGCACCTGTAATCCCAGCTACTTGTGAGGCTGAGGCAGGAGAATCACTTGAACCTCGGAGGCGGAGCTTGCAGTGAGCTGAGATCGCACCACTGCACTCCAGCCTGAGCAACAGAGCAAGACTCTGTCTCAAAAAAAAGAGGACGAGAGTCTCCTGAAGCTCTTCTTGGACGCAGCTAGCAAACATCTTCTTCACTGTCACTAGTCTAGACAGGTCCACGGGCTCACCTCTATACTGTTAGGAGATGCCACAGTGGTGGGCGGGAGAGGGGAGAGGTTGACCAAGGTTCAGGGGCTGGTGTGAAACATGGAACTTAGATCAGAAATCTGGGCGGGATGTCAGAGGCGGGGTGCAGATGAGTTCAGCAGCCCCCACCAAATTGCTATCACATTGTCATGGCAATACCTAACAACCTAATTGCCCATCCATAAGGGGAACTGAGGGCTCACCTGATTAGACCTACCAATCTTAACTTACCTCACTTGTTTTTAGTTGATTATAAACCCCATATTGTTAAAAGTCACTCAGCTAAACAATATATAGCTAAACTCCCAGGCCAGGTGTGGTGGCTCATGCCTGTCATCCCAGCACTTTGGGAGGCCAAGGCAGGCAGATAGATCACTTGAGCCAGGAGTTAGAGACCAGCCTGAGAAATATGGTGAGACCCCATCTCTACAAAAAATACAAAAAGTAGCCAGGCATGGTGGCATGTACCTGTAGTCCCAGTTCCTAGAGGGGCTAAGGTAGGAGGATTGCTTGAGCCCAGGAGTTGGAGGCTACAGTGAGCCACGGTAGTGTCACTGCACTCCAGCCTGGGCAATAGAGTGAGACCCTGTCTCAAAAAAAAAAAAAAAAAAAAAAAAAAGAAAAAGAAAAGAAAAGAAAGAAAGAAAGAAAAATAGGCTGGACACGGTGACTCAAGCCTGTAATCCCAGCACTTTGGGAGGCTGAGGCAGGTGAATCACCTGAGGTCAGGAGCTTGAGAGCAGCCTGGCCAACATGGTTAAACCCCATCTCTACTAAAAATACAAAAAATTAGCCGGGTGTGGTGGCAGGCGCTTGTAGTCCCAGCTACTTAGGAGGCTGAGGCAGGAGAATCGCTTGAACCCGGGAGGCTGAGGTTGCAGTAAGCCGAGATCATGCCATTGCTATCCAGCCTGGGCAAAAAGAGCAACACTCCGTTTCAAAAACAAACAAACAAAAAAAAACCCCAAACAAACAAAAAAACTCCCACTAGTTTCCTTATAGATAACGTCTCTATGTACAGGCCACCATGGTAATGGTTGCTTAAGTTGTTCTTCAGGAACAGGATCAGTTCTTGTCCAGTCCAAATGGGCTGAGAGCCAAACCTTCACCTTGGCCTGTGTGTATTTAGGTGGTGACCTTTGACGTTAGAGGGCCAAACACTCCACCCCCAGATCATGATAACAATGTCATTTTGTGAACACACATCCTATGGAAAAGCCATGAAGCTTGACTACACATGCACGGTTCCCCGACTGCCCCACTTTTCCCCACGTCTCTGACCAACTTGCTCCTCTATCCTTTAAATATCCCTAAAACCCTATCTTCAGGGAGGTGGATTTGAGATCTGTTCTCCTGTCTCCTCACTCGGCTGCCTCGTGAATAAACTCTTTGATGCAAAACCTGTCATCTCTGTTGGCATACTGATGGGCAGAACAAGCCTGGTTTGGTAACATAAGGGATGCGTGAATTTCTGAGTAGCTGGGACTACAGGCACACATCTCCAAGACTGGCTAATTAAAAAAAAAATTATTTTTCGAGACGGAGACTTGCTCAGTCACTCAGGCTGGAGTGCAGTGGCTCACTGCAACCTCTGCCTCCCAGGTTCAAGCGATTCTCCGGCCTCAGCCTCCTGAGTAGCTAGGATTTTTGTACTTTTAGTAGAGATGGGGGTTTCAGCATGTTGGCCAGGCTGGTCTCGAACTCCTGACCTCAAGTGATCCACCTGCCCTGGCCTCCCAAAGTGATGGGATTAAAGGCGTGAGCCACTGTGTCCGGCCTAATTTTTCTATTTTTTTGTAGAGATGGGGGTCTCGCTATGTTGCCTAGGCTGGTCTCAAACTCCTGAGCTCAAGCAATCCACCTGCCTCAGTCTCCCAAAGTGCTGGGATTACAGGCATGAGCCACCGCACCCACCCTGGTAAATTTCATCATGGGGATCCTCTAGGAGAAAACTGCACAGCTGCTAAACAATGTGCACAACGGAGATCAACTCAAAAGAAATCCTGTTGCACGTGAGCAGATTGGAGAGCAGTAGGGGGTCAGCGCAGTGGAACTTGTTCCTACTCCCACCCCAACAAGAGCACCAGGCCTGTGCCGGCCCAGCTGCCCCTCCTCTCCGGGCACGCAGAGGCTCCCACTTCTGGCCTGGTGGTGGGTGGGCCCTGCAAGTTGCTCTGGCCAATGGGCTGCAGGCGAAGTGAGCCGGGATTGCCATTGGAGACCCTCTGGTGGCTGCCCCTGCAGATGGTGACTGACGTTCAGGCCTGAAGCCTCAGCCAGCCCCAGAGTGCAGGGCTCTTGGGAAGGAAGGCCATGTTCAAGCCCATGAGACTTTGGGCTGTGCTGGCTGCACAGAGACGGCCCCTCCTGCCTTTGTGGGTGGCCACATATATCCTGAAAGGGATGAGTGTATGCACAGAATCTCTGTGGGAGGAGACAGGAGAAAATGGTCACAGGAGGCCCCCTGCAGAGGGAACTGTTCACCTACTTTTCACTGTAAACCCTTGTGGACAGCTGGTGTTTTCTGGAAAATTGTGGTATGTATTAATTCAAACAACAATTGCATTTAAAAACTTTATTCAAGACTTTTATTCAGAACTTTTATCACAAATGTGTCAAAAGCACTTCAACCCTGTTTGGGGGTTCATGGGGAAGATGGGGGGGGTCAGAGCCAAAGAAGAGCCAGGAGCAGGAGAAGAAGTCATTTAAATTTTTATTAAATATACTCTCTTGGCACAAATCTTTAAAATATATAAACATTAGATATAAACAATGTCTTCATGGCATCAAAATATAACTCCAGACCAGGACCAGCGACCAACAGGGAGGGGAGTGACCGCAGAGCCTCGAGGGCCTGGCTGTGTGCAGGGGTGGGGGACAGCACTGTCCCCAACTCCTGCCGGGTCCCACTCAGCTGGGAGCCATATCTGGGGAGACACACTGGGGTCAGCAGGGCCTGGCGGACCCTCCCACCTACCCCTTGTCTCTCCTGCCTAGCCTGTGGCCCCAAATCCACTCATTTGGTCTCACCCACCTGGGGCAGACCCCCAATTCCTACTGCTGTTGCATGCTTGTGGGAGTTGGGTGCCCTCCCATCTCCCTGTGAGGGTTGCCTTGCCTCTCCTGCCAAGTCTGGCTGCTGGGTAAGGGATACCCACCCAGTGGGACAGCCCCTCACAGCCATCATAGGCTGCCTGGGCCTCTGAGGACAAGATCAGGGATGGCTGGTGGCCACATGCAAGGAAGGCAGAGACAGCGGTCTGCACACCCGCAGGTCCAAGGCAAGAACAGGAGGAGGACGGAAGGAAGGGAAATGAAGTCACAACTGGAGATGAACAAGCTCAGATCCCTTCACACAGCATGTGCTCAGCCAGCCGTGGAAAGCAACACTCACGATCACGCTCACCCTGGCACTAGGCGGACCGGTCAGGGGTTCGATGTGAATAGATCATAGACCCGGGGTCAGCCAAGTTGAAAACCAAAACCAAAAAAAAAAAAAAAAAAGAAATCAAGAAACTCACCATGTCATTAGGAAATGAGTCCCTGTGATATCTGGCGGGCCCTGGGGGACTCCTCTGAGAGACCAGTTAGCTGGGGGTTCCCCTGGGTACCTCAGCTCTTCCTCACCTCCCACCCCCAAGCTATACTCTGTCATGAGGCTCCCACTTCGGGGGATTGAGGCTACCAGGCGCCCCATGCTCCATTTCATAGAAACTGAACAACCCCTGTGGGCTTTAAATTGCTCCATATCCCAGCCAAGTGCCTGTTCAAGTGGGGACCCAGGGACCCGCTGGATACCACAGCTGGGTAGAGGGTTGGGGCACTGAGACGCTAGGCCTGGGGGGCAGGAGCTTCTGGGCCAAAGGAGGTGGCTTGGGTGCTCACATTTCAGCAGATGCCCCAGGCTGCAGGTCTGACCCAAACCTGAGGCAGTTTTGTGTCATGGCCTGGGCCTCGAGCCCTGCTGTGCAGAGCAAGCATGATTCTCCTGGGAAGGTTACAAAGCAGGTGGGCATGGGCAGGCAACTCTAGGGGGAGATGCGCTCTTGGGGACCCAGCTGCTTGCAGGGTCTAGGATAGATATGAGGCTCTGGGGGACACTGTTCCCAGCAGGAGGCTCTAGTGATTGAGGAGTCGTGGCCACGTGGGAAATACTGGAGAAGGCAGGGCCGGCAGGGTGGGTCAGGGGCTGCATTTGTGGCCAAAGCTGAGCACGAGGCTGGCCCCATCCTGGGCAGGGTCCACCTGCAGGAAAGGCGCCCCCGCACCCTGGAGGCCGGGCAGGCACGTGGAGTCAGAACAAGAAGGGCCAGGCGCTGTCTGGCTCTGAGCTTGGTGGGGACAGGGGTCACTAGAATCAGCAGCATGTCGGAGGATACACAGGATCAGGAGGTGGAGCCGACCACGCACCACTAGGGCCTTTTGGGCAACACCTCCGGCAGACAGCGCCCGCCTCTGCAGAGGAAGGAAGAGGGGAGCTGCGGGACCCCCCATACCATCGCCCCAACACTGCACTTCCAGGGCTGCCAGCTTTGCGTTTGGATGTGGACTCTGAGCCCAGGCCCCTCAGGCCCACCTGCTCGTTCCACAAAGCACCCCATGTGGCTCCTGAAGTGGAATCAAGCGCATCCCCGGTTCCATGGGCCCAGAATACAACGGGGTCACCGGTCCACCATCCTGAGAGCAGCTCAGGGTCCTCTAGCTCTGCAGGTGCCGCAGCAGGATCTGCATGAGGTCGAAGGTGGTGAAGCTGATGCCCACGGCGATGGGACCCTTGACCCAGTTCATGCTCAAGCCTTTGTAGAGGCCGCGCACGGCGCCCTCCTCCCGCACGATGGTGCGCAGCGTGCAGGCGATGGAGGCGCGCGGGTAGCCCGTGACGCCGGCCGTCTGCATGCGCCGCCGCACCACATCCAGCGGGTACGAGGCCGACTGCCCGATGAGGCCAGCGCAGGCGCCGAAGATCATGCGCTCGAAGGGGTAGGGCTGCCGGCGGCCGCTGTACTCTGCAGGGCGAGGGGCGGGAGGGCCATGAGGGCGCCGCGAGGGGGCGCGCACCCCGCACCCGTGTGCGAGCCTTTGTACCCCTAGGAGCAACCTGCGTGCACATATACACATGCACTTGCACCCCCACGTGTGTTCGCACTCATGCGCACCCACACGCCCCACTGCCTCACCTCCGGGTCGCTCCTTTCACTCAAACTCGAGAAATAAAATTTCTTTTTTTTTTTTGAGATAGAGTTTCACTCTTGTTGCCCAGGCTGGAGTGCAATGGCCCAATCTCGGCTCACTGCACCCTCCTCCTCCCGGGTTCAAGCAATTCTCCTGTCTCAACCTCCCGAGTAGCTGGGAATACAGGCATGCACCACCACGCCTGGCTAATGTTGTATTTTTAGTAGAGACGGGGTTTCTCCATGTTGGTCAGGCTGGTCTCAAACTCCTGACCTCAGGTGATCTGCCTGCCTGCCTCGGCCTCCCAAAGTGCTGGGATTACAGGCATGAGCCACAGAGCCCGGCCGAGAAATAAAATTTCTTTTTTTTTTTTTTTTTTTTTTGAGACGGAGTCTCGCTCTGTCGCCCAGGCTGGAGTGCAGTGGCGCAATCTTGGCTCACTGCAAGCTCCGCCTCCCAGGTTCACGCCATTCTCCTGCCTCAGCCTCTCCGAGTAGCTGGGACTACAGACGCCCACCACCACGCCCGGCTAATTTTTTGTATTTTTAGGAGACGGGGTTTCACCGTGGTCTCGATCTCCTGACCTTGTGATCCGCCCGCCTTGGCCTCCCAAAGTGCTGCGATTACAAGTGTGAACCACCGCACCGGGCTGAGAAATAAAATTTCTTAAAAGGCAGAAACACACAGAGAATCATAGAACCAACTCCTAGAGCCACTGCTCACATCTAATCAGCTCTACTCCACGTCTAGTAAAGGAACATTCTGGGTGCTCCCGTGCCTGGTCCCCGACCTGCGCCCTCCCTGGGGAGCCCCTGCGAGCTGTTGCACAGAGTGAACATAAATGACCATGAACTTCACCCCGCTCTGTCTTGCGGGTCTAAATGGAGTGTGTGGGTGTGGAGGAGGAAGGAGCAGCAACAGGTCAGTAGGGGTTCTTTAAACATTTGTAATAGTAAATTTAGAACTAGGAATTTAAAACAGCCAAGGCTGGGTGCAGTGACTCACGCCTGTAATCTCAGCACTTTGGGAAGCCAAGGCAGGTGGATCACTTGAGCCCAGGAATTGGAGACCAGCCTGGCCAACATGGAAAAACCCTGTCTCTACCAAAAACACACAAAAATTAGCCAGGTATGGTGGTGGGTGCCTGTGATCCCAGCTACTCAGGAGGCTGAGGCAGGAGAATGGCTTGAATCCAGGAAGTGGAGGTTGCAGTGAGCTGAGATCGTTCCACTGCACTACAGCCTGGGCGACAGAGACTCTGTCTCAAAAAAAAACAGCCAGACAGGAGACACTGTGATCTGCTCACCAGGTGGGCAAAAACAAGGGGTCTGATGGCATCATGTGGGGTGAGAACGTGGGGACAAGGGGCTGGGAAGCACTCCAGAAACACTGAAAATAGGGTTTTACAGTCACACAAGGAGACGAGCTCCTGGATGTCGGCTGATCACAGAAAACCTGGCAACAGCCAAAGCGCACCCCAAGAAGGTAAGGCCCACTGTGCAGCCACTGAAAGGGCGGAACAGAGCACAGATGCTGGTGGATGCACCCCAAACCAGCTGAGCTGGGAGCTGCACTCCCGGGTGAGCTGACTCCACTCGGAGCATTTTTTATACCTGTGAAAGGTGACATGGTTTTGTTCATGCCACAGATAAATACACACAGAAGTATTTTCAAAGCAGTCTTGAGGGGTGCAACCCTCACTTCTAATAAGAGGCCTCAGGAGAGAGACTTGGGCCCTCAACATTATCCCTAACATTTCTTTGACAAAAAATGTCTAGGAGTGGGCTGAGCGCAGTGGCTCACACCTTTAATCCCAGCACTTTGGGAGGCCAAGGCAGGAGGATCGCTTGAGCCCAGGAGTTGGAGACCAACTTGGGCAACAGAGGGAGATCCCGTCTCTACAAAAAAGAAAAAAAAAAACAAAATATCTGGGAGCAAATGTAGCAAAGTGTTAATGCCTGTTCACATGCGGTGGCAGGTATGAGTATTATATCATTCTTTGTACTTTTTTATTTTCTCCCAACTACCAAAACAAGCAAGAGTACTTCCCTTCCATCTGGGCTTTACCCATATGCTTTGCATGTGTGCTTGTGAAGAGGTGAGGTGGCTGTCAATGCTCCGGGTAACACACTGGGCTTCCCAGAGTCGCTTTTATTTCTTGAGACAGGATCTCACTTTGACACCTAGGCTGGTGTGCAGCGGTGAGATCACAGCTCACTGCGCCTTGACCTCCCAGGCTTGGGTGATCCTCCCACCTCAGCCTCTCCAGTAGCTGGGACCACAGGCATGTGCCACCATGCCTAATTTTTTTGTATCTTTGGTAGAGACAGGGTTTCGCCATGTTGCCCAGGCTGGTCTGGAACTCCTGACCTCAAGTGATCTGCCCACCTCAGCCTCCCAAAGTGCTGGGATTACAGGCACGAGCCGTGGCACTGGCCAGAGTTCCTCTCACATAGGCATTTAAGTCAGTGAGTCCAGGTTCCTCAGTGGCGGCTGCACACAGTGTGTTTTCTCCCGATTTGGATGTGGGTCTACAGCCTGCCCCACCCAGGGGTTGTACCCCACTCCGCCTGGTCTCCAGGTCTATGTGACCCAGGTGGAGCTGTGGTCCCCAGGGAATGCTTCCTGAACGTCCCCTCCCCATGCTCCCAGCTCTCCTTACCTCTGTGCAAGCTCTTAAGCGTCTCATAGGTGAAGAAGCTCAGGCCAGCGTAGGGAATGACCCCCAGCACGGTGGGCATAAATCCATGGTAGAGAGTCTTCATCCCCTCTTCTCTCGAGATGCGGATGAAGACATGAAAGATGTTGCTGTACCTGCCAGGACAGAGCAGCCCAGCAGGTGGGAGTCAGGCCTCCCAGGCACAGGGAGGAACCACAGAGGCTCTCGGCTCCTCCCACAGCCGGCTGGGCCTGGGTGTGTCTGGATGTTGATGTTTTCCTTCTTCAAGACATATAACCCCATCGCCCAAGCTTTGTTATTAGAGGGGAAATGCATGCATAAGCCCAGACTCCACCTTCGCCACGGGAAGCAAGTGCTCAGCCCTGGTCTTTTTTTTGTTTCTTTGTTTTTGTTTTGAGATAGTCCCCCTCTGTTGCCCAGGCTACAGTGTAGTGTCACAGTCTCGGCTCACTGCAACCTCTGCCTCCTGGGTTCAAGTGATTCTCCTGCTTCAGCCTCCCAAGTAGCTGGGATTACAGATATATGCCAGCAGACATGGCTAATTTTTGTATTTTTAGTAGAAATAGAGTTTTGCCATGTTGACCAGGCTGGTCTTGAACTCCTGACCTCAGGTGATCCACCCACCTAAGCCTCTCAAAGTGCTGGAATTACAGGCGTGAGCCACCATGCCCGGCCTCCATTCTTACACTTTTTTCGTCTTTTTTTTTTTTTTTTTTGGAGACAGGGTCTCACTCTCTGGCCTGGCTGGAGTGCAGTGACATGATCATGGCTCACTGCAGCCTCAAGCTGCCAGACTCAAGCAATCCTCCTCCCTCGGCCTCTGGAGCAACTGGGACCACAGGCGTATGCCACCACATCAGGCTACTATTTCAGTTTTTGTAGAGATGGGGTCTTGCTATGTTGCCAAGGCTGGTCTCAAACTCCTGGGCGCAAGCAATCCTCCTGCCTTGGCCTCCCAAAGTGCTGGGATTACAGGCATGAGCCACCGCACCCGGGCCCAAGCCCGGTCTATTCTTACACATTTTTCATGATCATGGTATCTTTCCTGAATTAAGCATTCCAGTCTCACACTTTTTTTTTTTTTTTTTTTTTTTTTTTGAGAGACAGAGTCTGGCTCTATTGCCCACGCTGGAGTGCAGTGGCTCGATCTCGGCTCACTGCAACCTCTGCCTCCCGGGTTCAAGCAATTCTCCTGCCTCAGCCTCCCAGGTAGCTGGGAATACAGGTGCGTGTCACCATGCCCGGCTAATTTTTGTATTTTTAGTAAAGGCGGGGTTTCACCATGTTGCCCAAGCTGGTCTCAAACTCCTGACCTCAAGTGAGCCACCCACCTCGGCCTCCCAAAGTGTTGGGATTACAGGCATGAGCCACCGCGCCCAGCCATATTCTTACATTTTATTATTTTTTTTTTTGAGATGGAGTCTCGCTCTGTCGCCCAGGCTGGAGTGCAGTGGCGCAATCTCGGCTCACCGCAAGCTCCGCCTCCCGGGTTCACGCCATTCTCCTGCCTTAGCCTCCCGAGTAGCTGGGACTACAGGCGCCCGCCACCATGCCCGGCTAATTTTTTGTATTTTTAGTAGAGACGGGGTTTCACCGTCTTAGCCAGGATGGTCTCGATCTCCTGACCTCGTGATCTGCCCGTCTCGGCCTCCCAAAGTGCTGGGATTACAGGCGTGAGCCACCGCGCCCAGCCATATTCTTACATATTTTTAATGCATCTGTGCCCAGTTCAAAATGAAGACTCTTAGTTTGATCTAAGCAGAAAGTGACCCCCAGGCTAAGAGAACAAATTGCTGCCTTTCTGGAACAGCTGCAGAATGACACACCAGGCCTGCCCTGTGGACACAGAGGCCCAGATGCAAACCCCAGGGGCCCGATAGAGGGATTCCGACCTGGGAGCCCCCGAGACACAGAGCCCCCGAGACACAGAGCCCCCGGGGCTGATGCGCATCACCGATGTGAGGACTCACATTTCTTTCGGGGTTACGGCCATCCGCGCTCTGACCAGGTCCAGGGGGTAGGTCAGTGAAGCGGCTGTCGTTCCAGCCAGTGCACCGGCGAAGAGGCGAGGCCAAGGGGGCAGGGCTCTGAACAGGGCAGGAGGAGAAGGCGAGACGGCAGTGAGGGGGCTGCAGATGCACAGAGGCCCAGCCTGGAGCACCCGCACGTCTCTGCTGGGGCGGGGACAGGGGTGGGGACCGAGGAACACGAGGCGGGTTTGGCTTCCTCGTGGCCAAGCTGATGGAGTCTCTGGAGTGGGCCTCATTTTGAGGTTTACATGGCTGCCTTCCCTTCCCCACTGCTGGCATAAATTAATGATGCGTATTTTCCCTACGGCCCTGGGGGCACAGTAGCCCGACCCTCTGGGATTTATGTGGGGGGGTGGAGAAACGTCTGGAGAAAAACGGGCAAAGGAGAGGAGCTCTGAAGACAGAATAGGGCATGTAACAGAGTCAGGGGGCGCCTCAGGAGGGCCTGGGTGAGGAGTCTCCCGGTGTTTCCTTGTTGGAAGAGGGAAGGCAGGGCTAGGTGCAAGGCACGAAGAGGAAAACGCGGAGGGGGCGGGGCATAGGGAGGGCAGGGGGCGGGGCGTCAGAAGAAAGAGGGGAGGGTGTGGGCGGGGCGACTCTGGGGCGGGGCGGGGCAGGGCGGGGCCTCACTCTCCGCGGAAGCCATAGTAGCTGCCCAGGATGCGCTTGTACTCCTCGTGTGCGCTGAACTGGATGGCGGCGTAGGGCACCACGCGCACCATGGTGGCCGAGTTCCCGCGCCACAAGCTGAGAAAGCCCTCGTTGAGGTAGGTGTAGTAGAGGACCCGGAAGGCCTCCTGGAGATAAGCAGGGAGGTCAACATCCCTCTGCCTATGCCTGCCCTCCCTGCGCGCCTCTGTGACCAGCAGAGCGCCGAAAGTGCGGAGGCGGGGCCGGGGTGACCCCATCTCCATGCACAGTACACAACCCCACCCCCATGTGAGGGCCCCACCCCGATTTGTCCAGACTGACATTATCAACCCCAGCCCCGTCCCTCCTCCCTATGTTTTCTGGGCCTCCCACCCCAGCAAGTTCTCTTGGGGACTGCAAAGCGAACCGGACTGCAAAGCGAACCAGGCTGCAAAGCAGCTCGGAGCCCTGCCCAAGGGCATGTCTGTTGGTGTTTGGCATTCTAGCTTTTACAGTTTATCTTTTTCTTTATTAAGAAGGTAGCACCTGCTCTGTGTTTAACAAGAAATCAAACATGAAAAGGTTGTTTTAGAGCTGTTGAGTCTCCCCACCCCACTGCCGGAAGGACACTCGGGATGTCCCGTCAGTTCCCAGGCTGGGCTGTGTGCAGGGAGAGCTGGGGATGGGAAGACAGGTAGTCCTGTCCTCACCCCTGAGACTCTCCTCAGACCACCTGCCTAACTCCTGCCAGCCCATCAGGGTAGTGGTGACTGTCCCCAGGCTGGGGCGGTGACATAGTGGCTCACCTTTGCAGAAAATCTTTTTGAAGACACTGGAAAAAAACAAAAGCACAAAAGCCACTGAGATGCAAAGGACAGAACCTCCCATCTGCGTGGCCCCACCCCCGGCACCCCCTAGCAGAGTCACCCTCCTCTTCCTCCCTAATCTTGTCCCAGGAATGGGAGCTGAGCTGACACCCAACCCCCAGAATAGTGAGGGTCTCCAGTGAGAGGAGAACGTGTCTGAGATGGGTTGACACTCAGCACCCTGTCCCTGGACTAGACTACCATTCACCCAAACCCCTGCAGGGAAGGTGTCCCAGCCTCCAGGCACTTGGGCCTCAGCTGAGAAGCCCTGGCTCTCAGAACAAGGCCTGCAGGGATCTATCCTCTCTCCCGGACATGCCCCTCCCAGGGCCCCAGCACAGGAACCGCTATCCTGCCTCTCCCACCCCCTGTGGCTGCCGAGTTCCCTTTCTGGCTCTGTGCTGCCTTTGGGCATGGGGGACCCGAGCCATGGTGGGCCATGAGCACTCTTGGGAGAGACCCAGAAAAACAGGCCACAAATGGTCACCAGGAGCCTCTGACGTGGTCTGGCAGCCGGCCTCCCTCACCCCTCACCACCCACCGCTTGTGTGTGCAACGTGCATGCGTGCCTGCTGCCTCCAGGGTTGAACCCCAGTTCCCTGCAGAACACAACACCCTGCACCTGCTGATGTGCACTTAAAGGGGCCTGCCCTGGCCAGGTGCAGTGGCTCAAACCTGTAATCCCAGCACTCTGGGAGGCTGAGGCAGGTGGATCACCTGAGGTCAGGAGTTCGAGACCAGCCTGGCCAACATGGCGAAACGCTGACTCTACTAAAAAAAAGTACAAAAAAATTAGCCAGGCATGGTGGCAGACTCCTGCAATCCCAGTTACTCGGGAGGCTAAGGCAGGACAATTGCTTAAATCCAGGAGGTGGAGGTTGTGGTGAGCCGAGATCACACTACTGCACTCCAGCCAGGGGGACAGAGAGAGACTCTGTCTCTAAATAAATAAATAAATAAATAAATAAATAAATAAATAAATGGGGCTGTCCCTTTCGAAGGCCTGCCAGCTCACTGGATGCCCGTGACAGCCAAGGAGGAGGCAGATATCCATGCCTCCACTTTATGGAAGAGGAAACTGGGACACAGAGAGGGTAGGGGATCGGCTCAAGGTGGTGGGAAGGGCCTGGCTCAAGCCTGCAGATTCTTCCCAAACAGCTGAGGGGCAGAGGGCCCGGGCCATAACCATCTTGCTTCTGGGCCCTAGGCAGGAACTGGTAACTGTTTGAAGGGGGCAAAGGCCACCTCTTCAGAGGACCCTGTGACTGTTTAACCCTAGGGAGGGAGGGCGAGGGTTTCTGTTGAGGGTTTAATTTCTGTCCTCTGAAAAGCTATGTCTGAGTTCTAACCCCTAGACCCCAAGAAGGTGACCTTATCTGAAAGCAGGGCCTTTGCAGATATAACAGAGCTAAGGTAAGGTCATACTGGGTTAGGGTGGGCCCTAAATGCGAATTGGTGTCTTTATAAGAAGAGAAAACAGGCCGGGCGCGGTGGCTCATGCCCATAATCCCAGCACTTTGGGAGGCCAAGACGGGTGGATCACTTGAGGCCAGGAATTCAAGACCAGCGGGGCCAACATGGCGAAACCTGTCTCTACTAAAAATACAAAAAAATTAGCCAGGCGTGGTGGTGCGTGCCTGTAGTGCCTGTAGTCCCAGCTACTCGGGAGGCTAAGGCAGGAGAATTGCTTGAACTGGGGAGATGGAGGTTGCAGTGAGCCAAGATCACACCACTGAACTCCAGCCTGGGTGACAGAGCGAAACTCTATCTCAAAAACAAACAAACAAACAAACAAAACTAAATAAATGGGAGAGAGAGAAAACACACACACACACACAGAGGAGAAGGCCACGTGATGACAGAGGCAGAAATTGGAGCCATGCAGCCACAAGCCAAGGAGAACCAGGAGCCCCCAGAAGCCGGAAGAAGCAAGGAAAGATCCTCCCCTAGAGCCTCTGGAGGGAACACAGCCCTGCCCACACCTTCACTTCAGACTTCTGGCCCTGGGACTGTGAGAGAAGAAATTCCTGTTGTTTGAGGCCACCTGGTTTGTGGTGCTTTCTGACAGCAGCCCCAGGAAACTCGTACAGATTCGAAGTGGATTTTATTATTTATTTATTTATTTATTTATTTATTTATTTATTTATTTATTTATTTTTGAGACAGAGTCTCTCTGTCACCCAGGCTGGAGTGCAATGGCGCGATCTTGGCTCACTGCAACCTCTGCCTCCCAGGTTCAAGCGATTCTCCTGACTCAGCCTCCAGAGTAGCTGGGATTGCAGGTGCCCGCCACCATGTCCAGCTAATTTTTGTATTTTTAGTAGAGGCGGGGTTTCACCATGTTGGCCAGGCTGCTCTCAAACTCCTGACCTCAAGTGATCTGCCCGCCTTGGCCTCCCAAAGTGCTGGGATTACAGGCAAGAGCCACTGCGCCAGGGCCTCTGAGTGTATTTTAAAGAGGCATTAAAAAAATCCAGTTGAGTGCAGTGGAGCACACCCATAGTCCCAGCTACTTAGGAGGCTTAGGCAGGAGGATCACTTGAGCCCAGGACTTTGAGGCCAGCCTGGGCAACAGAGAAAAACCTCATTTCTGGCCAGGCACGGTGGCTCAAGCCTGTAATCCCAGCACTTTGGGAGGCCGAGGCAGGCGGATTACGAGGTCAGGATATCGAGACCATCCTGTCTAACATGGTGAAACCCTGTCTGTACTAAAAATACAAAAAAAATTAGCCGGGCGTGGTGGCGCATGCCTGTAGTCCCAGCTACTCAGGAGGCTGAGGCAGGAGAATGGCGTGAACCCGGGAGGCAGAGCTTGCGGTGAGCCGAGATTGCACCACTGCACTCCAGCCTGGGTGACAGAGCAAGACTCCATCTCAAAAACAAAACAAAACAAAACAAAACCTTATTTCTAAAATAAATCTAAAAATAAAAACCAATTTGAAGCATGGTTTGGGGGCCATGAAGGAGGAGGTGACCGCCTGGCAGCTTCTCTATCACATGGGGACGACCAACATTTACCTTGAAAGATGATTTTGGTTCGGTCCAGGGGGGCTACTGCTGTTTTGGCAAGGGCGCCAGCCAGGGCCCCGGACAGCAGGGAGCTGAGCACTTGCCTGTGGTCACGCTGCAACAGAACATGTGATCAGAGGTCAGAGGGCAGGGTCTGCTCCGCAGAGGACCTTGCCCCAGAAGTGCCTTCCTTACACCCTCTGGGCCAGGGCCGAGGGATGTACCCCACCCTGAGTGTGTTGGCCTTGGTTGATTCTGGGTGATCTGTGGTGGGTCCACAGGCCACAGAGCCTACTGGAGACACAGTGAAAACCTCCCAGGATGACAGGGACCATCCACGTTGGAGGTGAGGTGTGCAGGTTTCACATTCTCAGAGACAGGCTCACAATAGGACTGGCCCACGTGCAAACTTCAGTTCCCTCCACAGCCTGCGTGCACCTGACTACGGCACTGTGGCATTTTAGGTACACAGGGACTGAAAACAGGCACCAGGGACCGTTGGCGTCGGGGGGTTGGCAGTGGGTATCAGGCAAGCAGACCCTGACTCTCTGCCAGCGTGTCCCTTCCCACAACTTCCAATCAGGACTCCAGAGGTAGGCATCTATGACTCTTCATCCAGCCCAGCTGAGGGGGTGACAGCAACATTGATGATGGCTGCCAACCCGCATTGACTGCTCCCATGCCAGCCTGAGAACCATCGCTTTCTGGAGTCCTCTGGAGCTTCCCAAGTCCCCTGCTCCCCCATAGCCCTCCCTCCTTCCCTGGAAGGTCATGCCGCACAGCAGTGTGTCCGAGCCCTGTGGGATCCCACAGGCACCACCTGCCCATCAGGTTGGAGTTTCCATTTCCCCTGCTGACTCGGCCACGGGACTCTCACTGAGAAGTGGCAGAGAGCATTCTGGAAAGTTCTGGACGGGAGGTGCTCTGATTCCATTTCCCCAATGGACTCGGCCATGGGACTCACTGAGAAGTGGGGGAGAGCATTCTTCTGCCTCAGCCTGCAATGCTTTGCTGTCTGAATGTAACGTGGATGGGCAGGTTATTCAGTGACTGCCAGGAATCTGCGAAGTCCCACCAGGCATAGGCATCCTGAAGGGCCTGGAGCCCCACAGTGCAGGGTGGGGGTGTGTGCAAGACCCTTCCTGTCCCCGTGGTGCCACTGGTCCAAACAGAAAGCCAGATGCCAACAGAATCATCAGATGAATGCAAATACAGCCACCCATCGGGAAGGTGCCGCGAGGAGGTGGCCCAGGGTTCTGCAAGAACTCTGGGTTTGGGGGTGACAGGCTGAGCTTGAAGGATGAGGTGCAAGTCACTTTGGGGGTGTGTGTCATAGTATTAGGTGGGGAGGAATGAATACTCGGAGGCTAGGGTGAAAAGGAGCAGGGGACCCTGGGGGACCACAAGGAGGGCAGATTTGCTGGCATAGGGAAAGGGAGGGGGTCCAGAGAAGAGAAAGGAGATGGGAAAGAGAGGTAGGTGCTAGACCCTATAAAGCCTGGCAAGGAGGCTGATCTTTGCCCAAATAAATGAGTTATTTTTATTTTTATTTTTTTTGAGGCACAGTCTCGCTCTGTCACCCAGGCTGGAATACAGTGGTGTGATCTCAGCTCACTGCAACCTTTGCCTCTCAGGTTCAAGCGATTCTTCTCCCTCAGCCTCCCGAGTAGCTGGAATTACAGGCAAGCACCACCACGCCTGGCTAATTTTTGTATTTTTAGTAGAGATGGAGTTTCGCCATGTTGGCCAGGCTGGTCTCGAATTCCTGACCTCAAGTGATCTGCCTGCCTCAGCTTCCTGAAATGCTGGGATTACAGGCATGAGATACCATGCCCGGCCGAAATGGGCCATTTTTAATATGACCAGAGTGGGGCCGGGCACTGTGGCTCATGCCTATAATCTCAGCACTTTGGAAGGCCGAGGCAGGCAGATCACCTGAGGTCAGGAGTTCGAGACCAGCGTGCCCAACGTGGTGAAACCCCATCTCTACTAAAAATATGAAAATTAGCCGGGCATGGTGGTGGCTGCCTGTAATCCTAGTTACTCAGAAAACTGAGGCAGAAGAATCGCTTGAACCCGGGATGCCAAGGTTGCAGTGAGCTGTGATTGCACAACTGTTCTCCAGACAGGGTGACAGAGTGTCTGAAAAAATAAAAAATAAGGCCGGGCGCGGTGGCTCACGCCTGTAATCCCAGCACTTTGGGAGGCCGAGGCGGGCGGATCACGAGGTCAGGAGATCGAGACCATCCTGGCTAACACGGTGAAACCCCGTCTCTACTAAAAATACAAAAAATTAGCCGGGCGAGGTGGCAGGCGCCTGTAGTCCCAGCTACGCAGGAGGCTGAGGCAGGAGAATGGCATGAACCCCAGGGGGCGGAGCCTGCAGTGAGCCGAGATCGCGCCACTGCACTCCAGCCTGGGTGAAAGAGCGAGACTCCGTCTCAAAAAAAAATAAAATAAAATAAAATAAAATAAAAAATAAAAATAGTGACCAGGGTAGAAGCGGCTCCTGCAGAAACCCAGGATAGATATGGTGGAGGCTGGAGATGGGGAAGGGATGTGGGAGCACTTCTCAGGTGTAACAGGCAGCCGGAGTCGGACTGAGCATGGCTGCCCCCACCTTCGGAATTTGCTCAGCTCAGTGGGTGGTCCGGGGTAAAGGGCCGGGCCTGAGTCTGTCCACACACCTGGCCTAAATCCCAGCTCTGCCCCGACTGAGCTCAGGTAGAGGGTGCCCTCTTTGGTCTCCCAGTCATATCTTTGAAATGGCAAGGTGCCAGCTCTCAGACCCTCTCCCACATGTCCTGGGCTACCCAGCAGCCTTGTACCCCCAGTCTGGTTCCATAGAACACAGCCTCCTTTTCCTCAATGCCCCCAGGGTCCCCTCCACCAGCCCAGCCCTCCCTTCCTCAAAGGGACAGATTGCACATCGATTTTGTTTCTGAGGCCAAACTTCACCATGGGGTTTGATCTTCTCCTAGCTTCTCGGAGGCTGTCTTTGGGGACCTCTGCCTTTTCTGGGACATGCAGCCAGGTTGCAGACGTCTGGTTCCATGAGCTTTGAGAAATGCGGGCGCTTGGTGCTGGTCCCAGCAGCAGTCCAAGGCCTTACCAGCTCCGGGCCAGTTTCTTCTCTGAATCAGTCGGACCAGCTGCTCCCCTCTGGAATGGGCCTCTGTGTGCAAATGGAATATTCCCTGGAGAGTGCCTCCCTGCACCCTGCTGGAGACACAGAGTTCTTCCACCTCCTCCATTCGGTGGTTATCTCCTATCAGTTTGTCGTTTTGTTTGTTTGTTTTTTGAGACAGAGTCTCGCTCTGTCCACCAGGCTGGAGTGCAGTGGCGCAATTTTGGCTCACTGCAACCTCTGCCTCCCTGGGTTCAAGTGGTTGTCCTGCCTCAGCCTTCCCAGTAGCTGGGATCACAGGTGCGCGCCACCCTGCCTGGCTAATTTTTGTATTTTTAGCAGAGATGGGGTTTCTCCACGTTGCCCAGGCTGGTCTCGAACCCGAGGCTCAGGTGATCCGCCTGTCTCGGCCTCCCAAAGTGTTGGGATTACATGTGTGAGCCAGCAGGCCCAGCCGAGGCTCTTAATGTTACAGAGCCAACTCTGTGTTGTTTTTTTGAGATAGGATCCCACTCTGCCACCAGACTGGAGTGCAAGCGTATGATCATAGCTCACTGCAGCCATGACCTCTTGGGTTCAGGTGATCCTCCCACCTCAGCCTCCTCAGTAGCTGAGACCACAGATGTGTGCCACCACACCCAGCTAATTTTATTTTTTTGCAAAGACAAGGTCTTGCTATGTTACCCAGGCTGTTCTCAAACTCCTGGGTTCAAGCAATCCTCCCGTCTTGGCCTGCCAAAAGTGCTGGGATCTCTGGTGTGAGTCACCATGCCTGGCCAGTGCTAAATCTTAGTATCAGGAACACACATCCATAAACTGCACCTCTCAAGGTGGCCACCAGTGGCACCTGGAGGACATGTGTTGGGGCCAGTTCACATGCTCAGTGGAGGCTGCTGCCTCTGGCTGACACTTCCAGCTCCTCTCTAACACAAACACCTTATTATCCAAAGAGCTGGGAGCAGGCATCACTGAGGGGTCAAAGTTTCAAGATCCATCATGTGGGGAGATCCTACGAAAGAAGAATTTGTCAGCCAGGCAGCTGAAGAGAAAGTGGGCAATCCCAGATTGGGATGCATGTTGGCCATAAACACCATGGGAAGAGACTCAGTGTTTTTTGTTTGTTTGTTTTTTTCTGAGACAGGATCTCACTCTGTTGCCTAGGCTGGAGTGCAGTGGCATGATCTCAGCTCACTGCAACCTCCACCTCCTCAGTTCAAGCAATTCTCCCACTTCAACCTCATGGGGAGCTGGGATTACAGGTGCATGCCACCATGCCTGGCTGATTTTTGTATTTTTAGTAGAGACGGGGTTTCACCATGTTGGCCAGGCTGGTCTCGAACTCCTGACCTCAAGCAATCCTCCCACCTGGGCCTCCCAGAGTGCAGGGATTACATGTGTGAGCCACCATGCCCAGCCAAGGCTCAGCTTCTTCACCAAAGAAAAGAGACTTTGCAGAGTGAGTCCCTCCCACCTTGGGGCTGGCCAGGTGGACCAAGAGCAATGTTGTCGGGGCCTGCCAACACAGAGAATGGGCATGTGTGTGTGATGCCCAGCAAGTGACCGGTACTGGCGCATTTCTGCATGTGGTTCAGCAGCCACCGCTGCCTCAAGCTTGTCCACGTGGCGGGATCCACGTTGCAGACCCCCTCCTCTCCGGCATGCAGAGCAACAGCCATATCCAGGTGTTCTTCCAGCTCTGTTGGGACCTTCACTAAACTTCAAGGCACGTGCGTGCCCTGTGCCTCAGTCACCTGGTGGTGACCCCGGTGAATGAGTCCTCCTGCCTGCCTGCTGCTCTGAGATGCCACCTGGAATCCGGGGAAAGGTCGGGAGGCCTGGAAAATGACGCCACCTCAGCCTTTGACCCCATGGACTTTGAAAACTGCCTGTGCGGTTGGCCTGAGTCAGGCCCTGGGAGCGCAATGATTTCTGCGTGGGGCTGGGTCGGTCTGTGTTTCAGGTTCAGCTGAGAGGACTTAGGGGCCAGTGGGGGGTTCTGGTTTCTATGGTGAACAACAGGGCTGACCCAATTGCTTTGAGAGAATATCTTTTCTTCAGTGGAATTGTGGACTTAAGAGGTGAACTTGGAAACACAGAGTAAAGACCAAGCATGCCCACCCCCTTTAGCTCTCTGCATTTGGCTTTTTTTTTTTTTTTTTTTTTTTGAGACAGGCTTTCACCCTGTCGCTCAGGCTGGGGTGCAGTGGCACAATCTTGGCTCACTGCAACCTCTGCCTCCCAGGTTCAAGCGATTCAACTGCTTCAGCCTCCCAAGTAGCTGGGATTACAAGTGTGTGTCATCACGCCTTGCTAATTTTTATATTTTTAGTAGAGATGGGGTTTCACCATGTTGCCCAGGCTGGTCTCAAACTCCTGGTCTCATATGATCCTCCCACCTCAGCCTCCCAGAGTGCTGGGATTATAGGCATGAGCCACCATGACTGGCCTTGGCTAATTCCTTAGTGTTCCAAAATCTGAGGGAGAAAATGGCGCTCCAAGACATGTCTGATACCTCAGGCTACCCACCCCATGCTGGCACTGGGTTTGGTTTTGGCCTCTTACCAGGCGGCTGGGCTGGTTGGATTCACATCACAAGTGGGGCTTTCGGTGGAATAGAGGGTGGCTGGCGTCCTCCATCCCATGATCTTACAGTATCTGGGGCCGTGGGAGCAGAGAGGCTCCACCACTCCACCCTCAGCCCAGGTAGGCAGGGGTACCAACATGCACATCCTAGGTGCAGGGTGATTTGTGATGGGGTGCATGGAGCACAGGAGAGGGATCCCTGAGCCTGTTTGGAGGGGGCGCAGAGGTTGGGAGGAGGGGGCGGGGAGCCTGGGAGTGGGGGTGGGGAGGCTGGGGCTCCAGGAGAACACCCATCCCAGGAGGCCGGGGTACTTGCCTTTGATGAGACGGACGAGGACAGGACAGCCTCGGCATCCTCATGCAATCGCACCGGGCCTTCCTTCACACCATTACCCATACCAGGCCTGCTCGGAATGGCAGGAGACTCGGTCCTGGGGGGGTAAGGGGAGGTGGTAAGATACGGCGAGATCCTGAGAGATGGTGGGTGTTCCACCAGCCTTTTCCTATCCCGGTTTCTGGCTCCCCGCGTGGAGAGGGATGCCCTCAACTGCATTCCGCAGCCACGGTCCCATGTGTACTGCTTAATCATTTACAAAAGCCTTTCTTGTTGGCACTGGAATGTAATCCTCACAAACAGTCTGTTCTTTTTCCAAATCGGGTGCCCAGGGAGCAAACAGGCTCAGAGAAGTTAAGCAGCCAGCCAAGGTCACACAGCTACCAGCGGGTTGTGGGGCCAGCGTGGCCAAGGTGCTCAGTGCTCGGTGCCAACACCACTGTCAGGCCAAACATCCAGTGGGCTTGTGTCAGCTTGGACCCGAGGGTCTCTGTCCACCAAAATACTCTATTTTTTATTTATTTTTTTGAGACGGGGTCTCACTCTGTCACCCAGGCTGGAGTGCAGTGGCACGATCTTGGCTCACTGCAACCTCCACCTCCCAGGTTTAAGCAATTCTTGTGCTTCAGCCTCCCAAGTAGCTGGGACTACAGGTGCCCACTACCACACCCAGCTAATTTTTTTATTTTTAGTAGAGATGGGGTTTCACCATGTTGGCCAGGCTAGTCTCGAACTCCTGACCTCAGATGATCTGCCTGCCTTGGCCTCCCAAAGTGATAGGATTACAGGCAGGAGCCACCGCACCCGGCCTTTTTTTTTTTTTTTTTTTTTTTCCCCACCCAGGCTCGAGTGCAGTAGAACAATCATAGCTCACTGCAGCCTCAAATTCCTGAGCCCAAGTGATCCTCCCACTTGGTCAGCTAAGGGTGTTTTTTTTTTGTTTTTGTTTTTGCTTTGACAGAATCTCCCTCTGTAGCCCAGGCTGGAATGCAGTGGCATGATCTCGGCTCACTGCAGCCTCCGCCTTCCAGGTTCAAGTGATTCTTATGCCTCAGCCTCTCAAGTACCTGGGATTACAGACATTTACTACCAAACCCAGCTATTTTTTTTTTTATTTTTAGTAGAGCTAGGGTTTTGCCATGTTGGCCAGGCTGGTTTTGAATTCCTGGCCTCATGTGATCCTCCTGCTGTGGCCTCCCAAAGTGCTGGGATTACAAGCGTGAGCCACCGCGTCCGACTGGGTTGGCTAATTTTTATTTTTCATTTTATATTTTGTAGAGACAGGGACTCACTATGTTGCCCAGGCTGGTCTGGAACTCCTGGGCTCAAGCGATTCTCTGGCCTCAGCCTCCCAAAATGTTGGGATTCCAGACATGGCCACTGTGCCTGGTTAGTTTCCATGCTTTAAAATCATCCAGTAAATGAAAACGCATTACTGCAAAGTGACGCAAAGGGTGCAGAGGCCCCAGAGCAGGCATCAGTGCCGGTGAGTGACGCTGTACAAAGTGCACTTGGGATTCTGCTACACCAGCCTCCACTGCTGACTCTCCTAGTGAACATGGACCCATGGGCACGGGCTCTGGGAGAAACACCTGCTTCAAAGATGGGGCCGGAGAGAAAGGATGAGCCTGGAGCACATACGTGGAGGTGCCAGTCATGGAGGGCATGCTCACAAACAGAAACTAAAGCAGATGGGTGTGGCGAGGGGGTCATGGGCACCCACCGAAAGAACGCTTGATGGCCAAAGCTGGAACAGTTTGAATAGAAATGGAAAAAAACATAAAGCAGTCATGGATGAAAGCCTGAACTATAAAATAACCATGAGTCCATATAATATAAAGAAATGACAGAATAAGTAAGTACATGGTAGGGAAGAGACAAATCTCCCAGGCAAAGGATTCCCAAATAGCTCAGCAGCTCGGACCTCCAGGAGGGGCCATGCTTGCTGCCCTCAGATGTGGCTGCGCTTAGCGGCTTCTTTCCAAAGAGTGCAGTCTGGAAAGGGGGCTGTCAGTGACTGCAGCACAGAAACCTGATGGATCCCAGCTGGGCTAGGTGATCCAGGGCAACGCTGGCTGGGATAAGTCAGGTGGACGCATGTGCCTCTGATGGAGTGTGACGACTAGGGTCTTCCTCCCCCAGATCCATCACCCCATCTGACCATGAGAAAAACATCAGGCTGGGCGCAGTAGCTCATACCTGTAATCCCAGCACTTTGGGAGGCTGAGGCGGGCAGATCATGAGGTCAGGAGTTTAAGACCAGCCTGGCCAACCTGGCAAAATCCCATCTCTACTAGAAATACAAAAATTGGCCGGGCATGGTCGCGGGCGCCTGTAATCTCAGCTACTCGGGAGGCTGAGTCAGGAGAATCACTTGAACCCAGGAGGTGGAGGTTGCAGTGAGCTGAGATCACACCACTGCATTCCAGCCTGGGTGACACAGCGAGACTCTGTCTCAAAAGAAAGAAAAGGAAAAAACATCAGACACATCCCACCGGAGGGGCATTCTCCAGCACCCCTGACCACTGCTCCCCAAAACTGTCACAGTCACCAAAAACAAAGACAGCCTGAGAAACCGTCTCAGCCCAGAGGAGTCTAAAGAGATGTGAGGACTAAAGGTCAGGTGGGATCCTTGGACAGAGAAAGGACATTCAGGAAAAATGGAGGAGCGTGAATAAAGTATGGAGCTCCATTAATATTAACACCGTCTCAGCACTTGTTCATTAATGAGGCAAATGCAGCACAGTGCTGTGAGAGGTTATGCGTAAGGGACACTAGATGTGTGCGGTGTCAGGGAACTTGGCACAGCCTTTGCAATTTTTCTGTAGATCTAAAACTGCTCTCAGCTGGGCGTGGTGGCATGCACCTGGAATCCCAGTACTTTGGGAGGCTGAGGTAGGATAATCGCTTGAGCCCAGGAGTTTGAGACAAGCCTGGGCAACATAGTGAGACCCCGTCTCTAGAGAAAAAAATTAGCTGGATGTGGTGGCATGCACCTGTGATCCCAGGTACTCAAGAGGCTGAGGTGAGAAGGTCACCTGAGCCCAGGAGGTTGAGGCTTCAATGAGCCGTGATTTCAGCAGTACACTCCAGCCTGGGTGCCAGAGCAAGACTGGGTCTCAAAAAATAAAAATAAACAAAACTGCTCTCAAGCAGACAGAAACCAGGTCCTAAAGACCTTTACCAGCCGGTTGCTGGGGGTCGGCATCCTTCATCATCAGCCCGTGGGATGTGCTGCGTCTGTTTCACCCTCCCCTGCTACAATTAGCCATGTCCGACTGCTGCCCAGCACCACCCCTGCCGCTACAGACCCTGGGGGCTGTCCTTGCACTTGGGCACTCGGGTGAGAACGGCGCAGCCTCTCTACTCCTCGATTCCTAGAATCGAGGTGCTGGGTCAGGTGGCCTGGACACATTCTGCAAAGTCGCCTTCCCCAGAAAGGATTCAGCCATTTGCCATCCCCCAACAGTGGGTGAGGTGCCCGAGGCCTGGGTCCTGGCCGAAGGGGGTCCCTCCCGCCCTCCTGTGGGCTCTTGCTCTGAGCTCCTCAGGAGGTCACAGTCCTGTGAGGAACAGTCTCTCCAGAAGGACACTGCGGCCTCAGACCCTCCCTTGGCTACACCTGCCCAGCCTTTGTGAACAAGAAGAGCCACCAGCCAGGGCTGCCTGCAGTGCCCATGGTACCATCCTTCACTGGATCACCTGCCCGGGGCCAGGGCTCAGCCTTGAGTGGCACCCACAGACATAGACAAAGTCACTGCACAACCTGGCCGGAACTACACAAGGGTACTAGGCCCTGCAGGTGACAGAGCACTGAGGGCAGCTGGGACTGGGGGACGTAACTGGAGGGGGTGGAACGATGGCCCCTGAAAGATACACCCTGTCCCCAGAACCTGTGAATGTGACGCTTTTAGGAAAAAGGGTCTGTGCAGATGTGATTAAGACAATATCTCTAGATGAGGGTTAAGGGTGGGCCCTAAGTGCAATGACTGGTGTCCTTGTAAGAGACAGAGTAGGAGACACAGACACAGAGGGGAGGGTTGAGGATGAGGCCTGGAGCACGGTAGGCCACCACAGCCAGTGCATGATCCCACAGCACAAGAGCAGCCTGCTTCTGTTCCAGCTGCCTCCTCATCCCGTGATGAGGCCAAGGAGGGAGTCCCGGCACCACCAGCATCCGCCACCCTCCCCGTCTCAAGAAGAAGACGGAGCCCAGGGCACCAATGCCTGCAACCATCAGAGACACAGGTTTTCATGACATTCTTTTTGTTGTTGCTGCTGTTTTATAGTCAGGGTCTTGCTCTGTTGCCCAGGCTTGGGTGCAGTGGCATAATCATAGCTCACTGTAGCCTCGACCTCCTGGGCTCAAGCGATCCTCCCACCTCAGCCTCCTGAATAGCTGGGATTATAGGCTCATGCCACCACAACTGGCTAAGTTTTTAATTTTCTGTAGAGACAGGGTCTCCTTATGTTGCCCAGGCTGGTCTTGAACTCCTGGGCTCAAGTGATCCTCCTGCCTCAGCCTCCCCAAAGTGCTGGGATTCCAGGTGGGACCCACTGCACCCGGCCATAACATTCTTGTGTTTCCACTGTACTTAATTTGTTTTTTTCCATCACCTCCCATTTTGCAGTAATATTGAATTTATTTTTAAGGTAGTGATACAAACTACCCTTTATTTTTATTTTATTAATTTTATTTTATTTTTGAGATGGAGTTTCATGCTTGTTGTCCAGGCTGGAGTGCAGTGGTGCAATCTTGGCTCACTGCAACCTCCACCTCTCGGGTTCAAGCGATTCTCCTGCCTCAACCTCACAATTAGCTGGGATTACAGGCGTGCACCACCACACCCGGCTAAGTTTTTGTATCTTTAGTAGAGACGGGGTTTCACCATGTTGGCCAGGCTGGTCTCAAACTCCTTACCTCAGGTGATCTGCCCGCGTTGGCCTCCTAAAGTGCTGGGATTACAGGTGTGAGCCACCGCGCCCAGCCCAAACTACCTTTACATGAATTTAAGTTAGAAAAGACACCCATGAAGTGAATTCTAGAACTGGGTAGGGCAGACCACAACTGGGGGAGGAGGTCCCCGAGGATTTCAGTAGAAACAGGCCCAAGAGTCACGCTTTTGTCTTTCGTCACAGCAGAAAGATGCTGCCTGTGTTCAGGAGTGAGCCGTGTTTGCTGCAGCTCAGGAAGGCAAAGGGAAAAGCCATGTGACATCCCGGACCCCGGGGACCACAGTGAGAACAAGGGATGGGGTTTGGGAAATGATAGCCTAAAATATGACCTTGGCCTTTGAGAACACAGAAGCAGGAAGCACTGTTTCTTTTCCTTTCTCCCCAGAAGCAGGTCATGAGACCCTCAGGTGGGAGGTGCCTCCTGTACCTGGAGGAGGGGAGCAGAAGATACAGAGATGCCAAGAAGAACCTGAACAAACAGGCCTTGCTAAGTTCCCCCAAGGTTATTACCATTAAATCAGACGCTTTTTTGTTGTTGTTGTTTTTTGAGACGGGGTCTCACCCAGGCTGGTCTTGAACTCCTGGGCTCAAGTGATCCTCCCGCCTCAGCCTCCCAAAATGCTGGGATTACAGGTGTGTGCCACGGTGCCCAGCCAGATCAGACCCTTTTGCCCTCTAATCAGATTTGCCCATGACTCTAATCTTCATCAAACCTAACAAACATACTCAGGTTTACCTGTTTTGGGGGGAGGTCTTTGTTTCTGTATAAAGGCTCCCAAGACACGTAAAACTTGTTTTAAATAAATTTGTCTGCTTTTATCTTGTTAATCTGTCTTTTGTTACAGGGGCCTCAGCCATGAACCTAAGATGAGTGAGAAAAAGATATTTTCCTCTTCTGCATGGGGCGGCCACTTGGGGTGGCACGTCTGCCCCTTAATAAGCAGACACCTGGCTGTGACTTTCAAGAAGAGGTGAAACTGACACGGGAGTTCCTCGGCATCATTTGGGGGGTTGGGGGACAGACACACTGGTTTGCTTCAAAACCGAAACTTGGCCTTCTCAAAATGTAAGTCACTCACAAGTTCAAAGACGATTTATATAAAATAGGATCTGCAGGCCAAGGTGGGACAGGACACTAGATTGGCCACTTGTCAAAGTTTGTGCCTAAGAAAACAATCTTTGGAAAGGGCCCAAGGAAAGCTCAGAAGGCAGACTCCTGCTCTCCCTCCAGGGACCCCCAGTGGAACAGACATTCCTGCTGAAATGCCTTACTCTTCTCAGCTCATTTGTTAGAGTTTAGAGGTGTTTTTTTTGTTTTTGTTTTTGTTTTTTGAGAACGGAGTCTCGCTCTGTCACCCAGGCTGGAGTGCAATGGCGCGAGCTTGGCTCACTGCAACCTCTGCCTCCCAGGTTCAAGTGATTCTCCTGCCTCAGCCTCACAAATAGCTGGGATTACAGGCATGTGCCGCCATGCGCAGCTAATTTTTGCATTTTTTTGTAGAGACGGGGTTTCACCATGTTGGGCAGGCTGGTCTCGAACTCTTGACCTCAGGTGATCCACCCTCCTCTGCCTCCCAAAGTGCTGGGATTACAGGTGTGAGATACCACACCTGGCTGCCTGGAATCTGTTTTTTTTTTTTTTTATTTTATATATATATTTTATTATTATTATTATTATTATTATTATTATTATTATTATTTTTGAGATGGAGTCTTGCTCTGTCACCCAGGCTGGAGTGCACTGCTGCGATCTCAGCTCACCGCAACCTCCACCTCCCGGGTTCAAGCAATTCTCCTGCCTCAGCCTCCTGAGTAGCTGAGATTACAGGCACGCACCCCCATGCCTGGCTAACTTTTTTGTATTTTTACTAGAGATGGGGTTTCACCATGTTGGTCAGGTTGGTCTCAAACTCCTGATCTCGTGATCTGCCCACCTCAGCCTCCCAAAGTGCTGGGATTATAGGCATTAGGCCCCCCGCCCAGCCCTGGAATCTGTTTTAAAGTCCAACTGCACATTTGTCAAATTCAGAGTATAAGTTGAGCTCTAAAAGGTGCCACCACACTTTGTTTCAGGAAGTACAGAAAGAACAGGTGCCCATTTGAATCAAAGTTGAGGATCACTGGCCAGGCGCAGTGGCTCACGCCTATAATACCAGCACTTTGGGCCAAGGAAGGCAGATCGCTTGAGGCTAGGAGTTCGAGAGCAGCTTGGGCAACATGGCAAAACACCGTTTCTACTAAAAATACAAAAATTAGCCAGGTGTGGTGCATGCCTGTAGTCCCAGCTACTTGGGAGGCCGAGGCAGAAGAATCGCTTGAACCCAGGAGGCAGAGGTTACAGCAAGCCAAGATCGTGCCACTGCACTCCATCCTGGGTATCAGAAAGAGACGCTGTCTCAAAAAACAAAAGAAAATGAAAAAAAAAAAGGCCGGGCGCAGTGGCTCATGCCTGTAATCCAAGCACTTTGAGAGGCCAAGTGGGGGGATCACAAGGTCAGGAGATCAAGGCCATCTTGGCTAACATGGTGAAACCCTGTCTCTACTAAAAAATACAAAAAAAAAAAAAATTAGTCGGGTGTGATAGCACATGCCTATAATCCCAGCTACTCAGGAGGCTGAGGCAGGAGAATCACTTGAACCCAGGAGGCGGAGGTTGCAGTGAGCTGAGATCACGCCATTGCACTCCAGCCTGGGTGACCAGAGTGAAACTCCGTCTCGGGCGAGGCGCGGTGGCTCACACCTGTAATCCCAGCACTTTGGGAGGCCGAGGCAGGCGGATCACGAGGTCAGGAGATCGAGTCCATCCTGGCTAACACGTTGAAACCTCGTCTCTACTAAAAATACAAAAAAAATTAGCCGGGTGTGGTGGTGGGAGCCTGTAGTCCCGGCTACTCGGGAGGCTGAGGCAGGAGAATGGTGTGAACCTGGGAGGCGGAGCTTGCAGTGAGCCGTGATCGCACCACTACACTCCAGCCTGGGTGACAGAGTGAGACTTTGTCTCAAAAAAAAAAAAAAATTGAAGATCAGATTTATATGCAGGGCTGGGGTGGGGTCTGGAACCATTCCTTAGAAACTCCTGGTAAGAGGCAGAAGAGGTGCAAGACAATGGCCAGTCCATGCATGGCAACAAAACTGTGGCCCAAAACCTGTGCAGCCACCAGCTCCGGAAACCAAGCACCAACCTCTGCAGCAATGCTCAGGACCTGGTCAGTGATTGCAGCTTCTCTAACATTGGCCCCCACTTCCAACTTAGGACCAACCAGAGAAAGCCAATTGTGTTTCCCTAAGCAACCCCACAGGACACTCGCTGTTAGCTGGCTGCCCCCAGCTTCCCCAGGCTGACAGCCTCCTGTGGGCTCACTTGAGCCTGCCCTTTTCCACTCCACAGCTCTCCCTCTCCCCTGCCTGCCTTGGAGCTTTGGCTGACTCCCTTGCAAACTCTGAATAAGCAGGCTGTGCTGCTCTCATTTGGATGGTCTTTGTTTTTCCAAGTAGCTCAATAAATGGGGGAGAAGAGACAGCACTTCCTTACAGTTGAATTTCAATTAATAAATGCAGATGGAATGATGGAAATAGAAAACACCATTAGGCAAAGGCCAGTATTAATTGTTGCCATCAAGAACCATGGGGACGGCTGGGCACGGTGGCTCACACCGGTAATCCCAGCACTTTGGGAGGCCGAAGTGGGCGGATCATATGAGGTCAGGAGTTCAAGACCAGCCTGGCCAACATGGTGAAACTCCGTCTCTACTAAAAATACAAAAATCAGCTGGGTGTGGTGGTGTGCGTCTGTAATCCCAGCTACTCAGGAGGCCGAGGCAGGAGAATCTCGGCTTGAACCTGGGAGGTGGAGGTTGCTGTGAGCTGAGATCGTGCCACTGCACTCCAGCCTGGGCGACAGAGCGAGACTCTGTCACAAACACACACAAAAAAGAGATCCTGACATCTGTGACAATTCAGATGAACTTAGAAGATACATGAATAACCGAATAAGCCAGCCACAGAAAGACAGATGCTGCATGATCTCACTTATATGTGGAATTAGAAAAAAAAAATCAAATACATAGAAATCGAGTAAAATGGCGGTTACCAGGAGCAGGGGGAAATGGGAAGATTGTAGGTCAAATGGAACAGAATTACAGTTATGGAAGGCAAGTATGCTAGAGATCTAATGGACAGCATGAGGACTATAGTTAATAACATTGTATCAATTACTGGTAACCTCACCCTCCCCACCCACCACACCCCCACACATATGGTAACTATATGGGATGATTTTTTTTTTTTTTTTTTAAGAGACGGAGTCTCGCTCTTTCGCCCAGCCTGGACTGCAGTGGCGCTATCTCCGCTCACTGCAAGCTCCACCTCCCAGGTCCATGCCATTCTCCTGCCTCAGCCTCCCAAGTAGCTGGGATTACAGGCGCCCGCCACCGCGCCTGGCTATTTTTTTGTATTTTTAGTAGAGACGGGGTTTCACCGTGTTAGCCAAGATGGTCTCGATCTCCTGACCTCGTGATCCGCCCGCCTCGGCCTCCCACAGTGCTGGGATTACAGGCGTGAGCCACCGCGCCTGGCCGGGATGATTTTTATATTAGTTTGCAGTTTGTTTGACTGTAGTAATCACTTCACTATATATGTATATCAAAGTAAATATATCAGAACATCACATTGTCCAACCTGGGCAACATGGAAAAGCCCCATCTCTACAAAAAATACAAAAATTAGCCAGGTGTGGTGGCATGTACCTGTAGTCCCAGCTACTCAGGAGGCTGAGGCAGGAGGATCATCTGAAACCAAGAAGTTGAGGTTACAGTGAGCTGAGATCGCACCACTGCACTCCAGCCTGGGTGAGAGAGCAAGACTATGTCTCAAAAAAACAAAACAAAACAAAACAACAAGCAAAACCCCCCAAAACCACACAACATGTTGTACACGTTAAATATGAACAATTTTAAAATGTTATTTCAAAAAAAATGGACTAGCCTTAAATAAAATAAAACCATGGGCAGATGCTACAATGAGTGGGTGAAAACAGGATGAGAAATAGGGTGTTTGCATGGCCTCTGAGCATCTCCCTACAGGACACTTAATAATTTCTCTGGACCGGGTGTAGTGGCTCACGCCTGTAATCCCAGCACTTTGGGATGCCGAGGCAGGTGGATCACCTAAAGTCAGGAGTTCGAGACCAGCCTGGGCAACATGGTGAAACCCTGTCTCTACTAAAAATACAAAAATTAGCCAGGTATGGTGGTGCTCATTTGTAGTCCTAGCTACTCAGGAGGCTGAGGCAGGAGAATCGCTTGAACCTGGGAGGCAGAGGTTGCAGTGAGCCGTGATCATGCCACTGCACTCCAGCCTGGGTGACAGAGCGAGACTCTCCCTCATAAAGTGCTAAAACAAACAAAGCCTGGAGAAAACCAGCAGCTTCTGGGGCATGCCAAGTCTGGGAAACACATGTTGGGTGTCTGTGGCTATAGAAGGACTGGCCGGGTGATCTGACTTCTCTTGGTCCAGGCCCTCCAGGGCACATAGTCCCAAGGGGTACTGTGGAGGGTGACTCTGAGCCAGTGTGGCTACACCCAGGGGTTGTGTTGAGGGGCAGGGAAGGGCACTGGCAGCCCTGGTTTTCAGGGAACCCATTGCCCTTCTCAGCAGAGTGCATCCTGACCCTGGCTGGCCCCCTCCCCTCCCCTCCCCTCTCCCCTTCTCTCCCCTCCCCTCCCCATGTCTGGGGCCATGCTCAGGCAAAGGCCTTCCTTCCTCCAGGGCCTGTTTCTGCCTCTGCATGTGGGGGTGAGAATGGGGTAAAGACACAGGCAGCCATACAACACAATAGTGGCTACTGGCCGGGTGTGGTGGCTCACACTGTAATCCTAACACTTTAGGAGGCCAAGGCCAGCCTCACCTGAAGTTCAAGACCAGCCTGGGCAAAATGGCAAAAGCCGGTTTCTACTAAAAATACAAAAATTAGCTGGGCATGTGGTGGGCACCTGTAATCCCAGCTACTCGGGAGGCTAAGGCAGGAGAAGAGCTTGAACCTGGGAAGCAGAGGTTGCAGTGAGCTGAGATCGCGGCACTGCACTCCAGCCTGGGCGACAGAATGAGACTCCTTCTCCAAAAAAAAAAAAAAAAAGAAAAAATATGGCTATTGTTCAGAGATCCCTTTGCCCTGGAATCCTCCCAGCCTTAACTGAGGAGTCTCAGCTCAGTTTCACAGCTGGGGAAGCTGAGGCAGTCTGGGTGCTTGCCTGAGGCCACAGCCACTGGCTAGTGGGGCCTAGCTGGGCTGAAGACAATGGTGACAATCACTGCCGCTAATGACTGGGGTAACCGTGGTTCCTCTTTACCCCTCATGGTGAGGCGCTGTTTCCCTACTCTGCAGATGAAACTCAGAGAAGTTTGGCCAAGTCCAAGGACAGAGGCAACTCAGGCCCCAGTGCAGGATCCAAAAGCCACAACCGGGTTCTTCTCCATGGAGCCTGGCCCCTAGGCACCCACAGCCACCAAGGTAAGTCTCAACATCATTTCATCAAGCACTCTAGAGGACCATGTACCCCCTCCTTTTTTTTTTTGAGATGGGGTCTTGCTATGTTGCCCAGGCTGGTCTGCAACTCCTGGGCTCAAGTGATCCTCCCACCTTACCTCACCTCCCCAGTAGTTGGGATTATAGGTGTGAACCACCTTGCCCTGCCCATGTGCCCTTACTCAAGACTTTGCTTAACCTAAAGGAACAGCCAGTTCTGGGGGCGTAGGAGGGCAACTTCCCCCAGGTGACCCACACCTGGACCTCTTGGGTAAGGTGGGTTCAGCCAGGGGCCTCCGTCAAGTGGGTATTCCCCATTCCCTACTCTATTCTTCGGAAGCAGCCCAGTCTGATGGGATGGGGATGGGTTAAGCTCCACTTCCCGGAAGGGGGAGCATCGATGGATAGGACTTGGAATTATTCCACAGGGACAGCTGTCTCTCCTCCTCCATTTATTTTTTCAGTCATTGATTCTTATCTGTGTGGCCTTGTGGATATTCACTTTGCACTGTCCATTAAACCCAAATGCTCCATTATCCTCTGGGGATGTGATGCTATACATCCACCGCCGTAGACAAAGAAGCGGGTTTGGGGAGGGAGGGTGGGTGGAGATTTCACTACGATGAAGAGGTTGCCCCAAAGACTCAGGTGGCTGGAGAAGCTGAACTGGATATACCCATGTCAATGCATCTGTGGGCCCCAAACCTGACTATGCAGATGTAGAGGGGAGGCGGGGCCTGTGGTGGATGCTGGGTGGGAGATGGTGTGTGCAACACCGCAGAGGTGCCTGCCGGGGCACGCTGTGGTGATGGGATGCAGGCAGGTATGTGCAGGGTCTGGGCATGCTGTGGTGGTGGGGTATGGGCAGGTGTGTGCAAGGCCCTGGAGGTGCCTGCAGGGGCACGCTGGGTTATTGGCAGGTGTGTGCAGGGCCCTGGAGGTGCCTGCAGGGGCACACTGGGGTGATGGGGTGTGGGCAGTGTGTGCAGGGCCCCGGAGATGCATTTAGAGGCAGTTGGGTGTGGGATGGTGTGTGCAGGGGCCAGCAGGTGCATGCTGGGGCAGTGGGGTATGCAGGAGTGAGGTACCCTTTCACTTTTTCTGGGGCTCTCTGCCGCTTGCTCAGGCTGTACCTCTGCTCTGCATCCTCACTGCTCCTGTGACTTCCCTCCAGGACACTCGTTCACTGTGCTGGCCTGGCCTGGTGCCTATGCAGTTAGTGCTGAGGGTTTGCCAATTCACGCCTTCGCCCTTGAGGTAAGAGGAGCCGCAGAAGAGGTTGAATGATGCTGCTGGGCAGGGTGGGGGCAGGAGGCCAGAGAGCCGAGGCTGGAGATCCTGAAACCCTCTTGTCATGACATTTGGGGTGACTTCCCTGGAAAGGGGAACCTTAAGGACTACCATAATGGGCTGCGTTAGGCTCAATAATGGCACTCAAAGATGTCTGCATCCTCAACCCTAGACACCATGAATATGTGATCTTACGTGACAAAAGGGACTTTTTAAATGTGATGAAGTTAAGGGTCTTGAGATTGGGGAGACTGTCCTGGATTATCTGGATGGCCCCAATGTAATCACCAGGGTCCCGATGCGGGGGATGCAGGAGATGCCAGGTGCAGTGGCTCATGCCTTGTAATCCCAGCACTTTGGGAGGTGGGAAGATCGCTTAAGGGCCAGGTGAGAGCAGCCTGGGTAACACAGTGAGATCCCATTTGTATAAAAAATTTAAAAATTAGCTGGGTGTGGCCGAGCGCAGTGGCTCACACCTGTAATACCAGCACTTTGGGTGGCTGGGGCAGGTGGATCACCTGAGGTCAAGAGTTCATGACCAGCATGGCCAACATGGTGAAACCTCACCTCTACTAAAAATACAAAAAAAAAAAATTAGCTGGGTGTGGTGGCGCGCACCTATAGTCCCAGCCACTCAGGGAGGCTGAGGCAGGAGAATCACTTGAACCCAGGAGGCAGAGGTTGCAGTGAACTGAGATTGCCCCACTACACTCTAGCCTGGGTGACAGAGAGAGACTCCATCTCAACAACAACAACAACAAAATTAGCTGGGCGTGGTGGCACATACCTATAGGAGGCCAAGATGGGAGGATGGCTTGAGCCCAGGAGTTGGAGGCTGCAGTGAGGTGTGATCACACCACTGAACCCCAGCCTGGGTGACACAGCAAGACCTTGTCTCAAAAAAAAAAAAAAAAAAGGCCAAAATCAGTGCCTCATGCATGTAATTCCAGCACTTTGGGAGGCCAAGGCAAGTGGATCAGTTGAGGTCTGGCATCGAGACCAGCCTGGTTGACATGGCAAACCCTGTCTCTTTCAAAAAATACAAAAATTAGTCGGGTGTGGTAGCACATTCCTGTAGCCCCAGCTACTTGGGTGGCTGAGGCACGAGAATTGCCTGAACCCAGGAGGTGGAGGTTGTGCCACTGCACTCCAGCCTGGGTGATGGAGCAAGACTCTGTCAGGAAAGGAAGGAAAAGGAAAAGGACCAGAACAAACAAAGGATAGCGGCAGGAGAGCTGGAGGAAATGTGAGTGCGCTCTGCTGCTGGCTTTAGAGGTGGAGGGAGAGGCCCCGGGGGATAGAAGCTGGGAAAGGCAAAGACACAGATTCTCTTCCTGAGCCTCCAGAAGAAACCCAGCCCTGCACTCCCATTTTAGACTCCTTATGACCAGAACCTAAAGATGACAAACGTGTTGCTTTATGCCTCCACGTTTGTGGTGGTTATGGTGGCAACAGGAAGTGGACACAGGCTGTCACAAGGGAAGAGGACCAACTGGGTTAGTGGCCAGGGGAGTGATGGGAGGTGGACGTCAGGCTGATGTCAAATAACCAGACACTAGAGCTGCCAGCCCTAGTGGGAGTGGTCCCAGGAGGCCAATCACTTCCATGACAACATGTACCCAGACTTGCGACCAGCGACCAGGTGATCAGGTCGGCCTCCCTGAGGGGCAGTGTCCAAGGCATGGCAGAGCCACATTCCAGCCACAAAATGCAAAGCCCATGGGGCTAGTGAGATAGGGAATGGGTCTCCAGGGACAGAGGTCACTCGGCTAAAGGAGCGAAGAGGACAGTGAGGCAGGGAAGCCAGAAGACGCCACGGGACCACTCAGGTGACAGCATGGGGCCTGGACGGTAGGCTGCCGTGGAGGGAGGTGGCAGGTGCCTCAGGAGCCTGTCCAGGTTCTGCCTGAGACCTGGAGGTGGTGAGGTCGTTTCCTGGGACAGGGAGGCTTGGATGGGTTCGGGGAGGAAGCCCCAGTTCCCATGACCCCCACCCTCAGTGGCATTCTCCTCTTTGTCACTATAAGGGACAGGTGGTTTACGCCCATCAGCCCCCACCTCGGCTTCCCAAGAGAGAAGAGGTTGTCAGAACTAGTGGTACCACCTGAGTGTCCCATGACACTGCCAGGGATGCTATGAGGACAAAACATGAAACATGCTTGTTTATTTAAAAACAGACGGGCCAACTGGCACTGGAAACAGCTTCTTTCCAGGTTCTGTTGTTGGGGTGTCACTTACTCTCGTCATCACCCCCTGCCAGGCTGGTCATACTGGTGGCCCCTGTGGTTCCTTATGGGTCCAGTGCTAGAAAGTTACCCCGGGGCCACCTGGGACATCCTGCAGAAATGTGCCCCAATGACAAGTCTGTGGGGAGGGTATTTCTCCTTCCTCCCTTCCTCTCTTTCTCTCCCTCCTTTCTTTTCTTTATTCTTTCTTCTTTTTTTATTTTTTCAGGGTCTCCCTCTGTCACCCAGGTAGGAGTGTAGTGGCACAATCAGCTCATTGTAACTTCAAACTCCTGGGCTCAAGGGATTTCCCAAACTCCTGCCTCAGTTTCCTGAATAGCTGGGACTATACATGTGCACCACCATGCCTGGTTAATTTCCCTCCCTCCCTCCTTTCTTTTTTTTTATTTTTTATTTTTTTTAATTTTATACAGTCTCTCTCTGTTGCCCAGGCTGGAGTGCAGTAGCACAATCTCAGGTCACTGCAGCTTTGATCTCCTGGGCTCAAGAGACTCTCCTGCCTTAGCTTCCCAAGTAGCTGGGACCACAGATAGGTACCATCAAGCCCAGCTAATTTTTGTATTTTTTGTTGAGACGGGGTTTCACCATGTTGCCCAGGCTGGTCTCAAACTAAGCTCATGCAATCTGCCCACCTTGGCCTCCCAAAGTGCTGGAATTATAGGCATGCACCACCATGCCCAGCCTTAATTTCTTAATTTTTTTGTAGAGATGAGGTCTTGCTATGTTGCCCAGGCTAGTCTCGAACTCCTGGCCTCAAGTGATCCTCCCACCTCAACCTCCCAAAGTGTTGAGATTACAGGTGTGAGCCACTGCGCCTGGCTTGGGAGGAACCTATTTCATCAGCAGAACCCTGAGCCTGGTCCAAATGAAGGAAAAGGACGCTGTACTTCTGGGTGAGAGCCCCTCCCCTTGCCTCCTTCCTTTTCTGTCTCCTTACTCATGGATCCAATGGGTGGGGGGTGGGGCTGTCCTTATCCCTAAAATGTCACTGCTGCGGCACAAGCAGTGACCCTTCGCCCTCAGTCACCTACTGAGGAAGCATTTCCCTTTGTGAACTGGAAGGCAGGGTCACAGATTCAAGCCCACTCTGCTCTTCACCAGATGAGCACCCTCAGGCAAGTGTACCAGCTCCCAGGACCTCGGCCTCCTCATCTGAGAGCTGGTCTCACCATCCCACCCCAGGGCTGGCTGACAAGCCTACACATGCGGAACACAGATTCTCCTCCTGACTCCCATCCTGCCAAGCATCTGACTAAAACCTGCCAGGCGAGCAAGTGGAGAAACTGGTGTCCTTGTATGCTGGGGACGTTAGATGGGGCAGCCATTGTGGAAATCAGCCTGGAGGTTCCTTCACAAGTTACATAGGGAGATACTATTGTGGCCCAGCAATTCCACTCCCAGGCAGAGAACCAAAGGGTCCACACAAAACTTGTGCATGGGGCTGGTCATGGTGGCTCACACCCATAATCTCAGCACTTTGGGAGGCTAAAGCAGGAGGATGCTTTAGGCTAGGAGTTCAAGACCAGCCTGGGCAACATAGTGAGACCCCAACACAATAGAAACAATAGCAACAACAATGAAACTTGTACATGAATGCTCCTAGCAGTAAGATTCACAACAGCCAAAAAGTGGAAGCAGCCCAACTGCTCGTCAACAGATGAATGGATATACAAAATGTTCGCACGATGGACTACTACTCAGCCATGAAAAGGAATGAAGCACTGATCCATGCTACAACATAGATGAACCTCAAAAACACAATACTGCGTAGAGAAACCAGACACAAAAGACCACATAATGTGAGGTTCCATTGATATGAAATGCCCAGAACAGGTAAATACATAGAGATAGGAACCAGATTGGTGGTTGCTAGGGGCTGGGGGCTGTGGAATGGGGAGTGACTGCTAATGGGGATGAGATTTCCTTTTGGGGGTGATGAAAATGTTCTGAAATTGGCCAGGTGTCGTGGCTCACACCTATAATCCCAGCACTTTGGGAGGCTGAGGCAGTCAGATAACTTGAAGTCATGAGTTCAAGACCACCCTGGCCAACATGGTGAGACCCTGTCTCTACTAAAAATACAAAAATTAGCTGGGTATGATGGCGTGCACCTGTAATCCCAGCTACTTGGGAGGTTGAGGCAGGAGAATCGCTTGAACCCAGGAGGTGGAGGTTGCAGTGAGCCGAGATTGCGCCATTGCACTCCAGCCTGGGAGACACAGCAAGATAAAAAATAAAAAATAAAAAAATAAAAAATTGTCTAAAAAATAAAAAAATAAAAGTTCTGAAATCAGATGAAGGCAGTGGTTGCACAACACTGTGATTATACTATATACCACTGAATTGTTCACTTTAAAAGGCTCACAATGAGCCAAGATCACGCCATTGCACTCCAGCCTGGGGGACAAGAGCAAGATTACATCTCAAAAAAAAAAAAAGGTCACAATGGTAACTTTTAAGTTATGTGCATTTTGACACACATAAAAAACCTGCCCAGGTTCCCACTGGCCCTGGGAGGCCCTTCTCTGCTCTGGCAGGATAACTGGGGTGGTAGGAGCCTGGGTACACCCTGGGCTGACTCAGGCAATGTTCATGACCTTGGGTCTCCCTTTTCTTACAGATCCTTCCCTTCCTACTAGGTTACTTGGAATTAGATTAGCTGCTGGACATTCATAGGTCACTCCCTCTGTGTGCTTGCTGCATGCTTGCTGCGTACATGCTCTGTGGAGGCACACCTTCACGGTCTCTATCGGTACTGCAAATGACCCACACAGGGATGACCATGTGCACAGAGTCTATGTGGGAGGAGGGACATGGGGTGGGGGAAAGGAGTCTGTCCTGGGATCTGGAAGGGAAGGAGTACACCAGGGAGGGAGAACAGCAAGAAGGAAGAACCCAAGGCTGGAGTGACCTCAGGCTGACCAGGGAAACAAACAGGCTGAGGCTGTGTCAGGCACACACACCTTCACGCCGAATGCAAGTGGGCCATTGCAGGCTGTGCTTGTAGGGAGACACAAAGTACCCCCACTGCCCAATGCCGGCTGGGTCTCCCACCTCCAGACCTCTGCTTCTGCCCAGTGCAGCCAAGATTCCTACAAGCCAGCCTGCCATAGAGGCCTCTCCCTCCAGCCTCCCCATATACAGCCCTCAGAGCTTTGAAGACCTGCCCAGCAGCATATCATGGCAATGATGAGCACACTCTATGGACACAACCCCAAAGACCACCCACAGGAGAATGGGAACACATGTGTGGTATGTCCCATGATGGGACACTATGTAACACACCAAACTGCTGCTACACGTGACAACGACATGGATGGATCTCACAGACACACCAGTGAAGAAGCAGAAGCCAGACACAAAAGGTTGTGTACTGAATGATTTTTTTTTTTTTTGAGTTGGAGTCTCGCTCTGTCACCCAAGCTGGAGTGCAATGGCACGATCTCAGCTCACTGCAACCTCCACCTCCCAGGTTCAAGTGATTCTTGTGCCTCAGCCTCCCGAGTAGCTGGGATTACAGGCATGCACCACCACACTCAGCTAATTTTTTGTATTTAGGAAAGATGGGGTTTCGCCATGTTGGCCACGCTGGTCTCGAACTCCTGGCCTCAGGTGATCTGCTCATCTTGGCCTCCCAAAGCGCTGAGATTACAGGTGTGAGCCATTGCGCCCAGCTGCATACTGAATGATTCTGTCTGCATAACAGTCAAGCTCAGTAAGCAAAATGTTTTATACACATCCAAATGTCGATACCTGCTGCCACACGGATGGACCCTGTTGATGTCATGCTGAGTGAAATGAGCCAGTCACAAAAGGACAAATACCGTACGAATCCACTTATATGAGGTCCCTAGAGTCATCACATTCATAGAGACAGAAAGTAGAATGGCAGGTGCCAGGGGCTGGGAGCGGGGGAACAGAGAGTTACTTTTTAATGGGGACAGTTTCAGTTTTGCAAGACGGAAGAGTTATGGAGACGGATGGTGGTGATGGTTGCACAACAGTGTGAATGTACTTAATGCCACTGAACTGAACACTTAAAAATGGCATTTTTAAGTACTGTGTATTTTACCACACTTTTTATTTATTTATTTTTGAGACAGGGTCTCACTCTGCCACCCAGGCTGGAGTGCAGTGGCACTATGATGGCTCACTGCAGCCTCCAACTCCCCAGCTCAAATGATCCTCCTACCTCAGCCTCCCGAGTAGCTGGGGCTACAGGTGTGAGCCACCATGCCCAGCTAAATTTTAAATTTTTTGTAGAGATGGGGTCTCACTATGTTGCCCAGGCTGGTCTTGAACTCCTGGGCTCAAGCTGTCCTCCAGCCTCTGCCTCCCAAAGTGCTGGAATTACAAACATGAGCCATTGCACCCAGCCCACCACAATTTTTAAGAAACGTAAGTACAAAACACATTTATGGTGATAAAGATTAGAATACTAGTTACCTCTAGGGGGTATATCAGGGAGGGGGCAGGAAGGAGCCAGCTGGAGGCTTGAAAACTGTCTTGATCTGGTTCCAAGGATGAATATATATGTAAAAATTCACTGAGCTATATATACACTTAGGATTTATGTGCTTTACTCTATGTAAGCTATATCTCAATTTAAAATGTTTAAACAGTGCAAACAAAACATCTCTGCCACACCCCCTCCCAGGCCAGTGGACGCCAAACCTGGGAGTGGGGCAGGCAAGCGATTCGTAATTCCCAGGGGACTTGAATGGCTGGGCTTTGGGAGTGGACGTGTTCAGTTTGCCCTTTCCCACTTTCCTTCCACCTGTGGAGAACACCTGTTTTGTTTTGTTTTTTTAAGATGGAGTCTCGCTGTGTTGCCCAGGCTGGAGTGCAGTGGCATGATCTCGGCTCACTGCAACCTCCGCCTCCCAGGTTCAAGCGATTCTTGTGCCTCAGTCTCCCCAGTAGCTGGGATTACAGGCGCGCACCACCAGGTCTGGCCAATTTTTGTATTTTTTTTTTTTTTAGTAGAGACAAGGTTTCACCATGTTGGGCAGGCTGGTCTCAAACTCCTGACCTCAAGGTATCCACCTGCCTCGGCCTCCCAAAATGCTGGGATTACAGGTGTAAGCCACCACACCTGGCCGAGAATACCTGTTGATGATCTTAGCAGTGATGAAAGCCTGGAGGAGGCACTGAAGCTCCACAGTTGGTCCACACGCACAGTGGCCATCCCTTCTGAGGATAGCATTCTGGGAAACCACTTGCTCTGCTCCCTGTCACTATGGAGAAAGTGGGGCTGATCCTCCCCTTGACACCAGGGTGACCCAGGTGGCCATGGTCAGGTAATGAGACTTCACACTCCCCTAGGTTCAGAGTGCTGCCCCCAAAGACTGAGACCTGGGATTTTTGAGGGAACAATCGGGCCGGAGAAGTCCTCTTTCTTCAGGGGAGGGGAAGCCAGCAGGGTGTGAGACTGCAGGGCAGAGTTGACACAGAGTTAGAGGGCAGAGCAAGGCCAGGAGGTGAAGGAGGATACCTGCAGGCTAGGGGGATCTGGCAGCCAGTGGTGCCAAAAGCACACGGACTTTGCTGTCATGGAGCCCAGGAAGCACCCTTTCTGGTTCAGTCAGCATAGGATGAGTTTCTGTCACTTGCACCTGCCAGAGTCCTGACTTGTATGCTGTGCTGGGGTAGGTACCTTGTACTCCCCCAGCCCCACACAGTATTTACAACCACGGATGACAGTGTCCTGTGGCTCCAGGAGGCCCAGCCTTGCCACATTCACTCTAGGTACCTTTTGTGAGTACCTAGGACACCAGTGCTTTCTGAACTGGGATTCAGGTGTCCCCACAAGGGTGACTACCAGCGGCCAGGCAGAGGGGGCCAGCCCCAAATAACATACGTGTATCTTTTCCCATTCTGTTTCTGTTCATGCAATCTTTCCATTCATCAAACAAAAAACAAAGCTTGGCGGGGTATGGGAGGATGACATAGGAAATGACTTACTAAGCAGCATTATTCAGGAAACGTGAACCTGGAGCATGGGATCTTCGATAACTCATGATCACACCAGCTCCAGCATAGAACCTCCAGAGCAATGAGAACACTGGTTCCAAGCAAGTTGGCAGTTGCTGGGGAGAGGGCAGGACAAGCTACTTCTTTTTTTGTCGAGACAGGGTCTCACTCTGTCACCCAGGCTGGAATGCAGTGGTACAATCATAGCTCACTGCAGCCTCCATCTTTTGGGCTCAAGTGATCTTTCCACCTTAGCCTCTGAGTAGCTAGGACTATGGGTGTACACTATCATGCCCAGCTAATTTTAAAATTATTTTTAGTAGAGATGGGGTCTTGCTATGCTGCCCAGGCTGGTCTCAAACTCCTGGCCTCAAGCAATAGACCTGCCTCTGCCTCCCAAAGTGTTGGGATTACAGGTGTGAACCAGTGCACCCAGCCACAAGGCTGCTTCTTGTTCTGAATCAGGCAATTTCAAACCCAAGCATCCTATAAGCCCCATGTGCACAGCTATCCTAATACACACACACTCACACATACATACTCACACTCGCTCACACACATACATACACACACTCTCACACACACTGTCACACACACACACACACTCATATGCACATATGCCTGATTCCCTTGAGCCTGTCTCATAGCTTCCCGACCAGCCATAAGACAGGCCCACCATTTATGCTGTTACCTTGTGGGGACCACCATACAACTGCCAGCTCCACCCCTTGGGACTCAGGAAATGTTTGTACAAACATTGGGCGGGGATGGGGACAGTTTCTCTGTGGATGGAGTTTATTATAAGCAGCCGTGAAATGGATCCTGTAATCTCTCAGTAAACGGAAGCCAATTAACATCCTATCTGCCAGCCGATAAAGGCTGTTTTCTTTTCTAGTTAATAAGCATTAACTCTGCCTAAGGGATCCGGGCATATCTTACATAATGGCTGCTGCCTGTTAACCCCGACCCCGCAGGCTGCCTCACAAATGGGGAGTTTCTTCCTGCTGCATTCACTCCTGTGTGCCTTTCAGACAATCTTTGGTTATGGCAACCCTTGTTGTGATCTCTATGGGTTAAACACTCTGAAAGATCCAGGAAATTCTATGATCAATTGCTGTCCTCTGTCGTTGCAGACAGTGCTGCCCACACCTGTCACCAAAGGCCGTTAGATGTTATCTAAAACAATCCAAAGTACTGAATGGTACTCACATCCCTCCACCAAGAGGGTCTACTTCAGTAACTGTCCTCGCCTCAAAAGCCCTATGTTTGGTGAGGTGTGGTGGCTCATGCCTGTAATCCCAGCACTTTGGGAGGCCAAAGTGGGCGGATCACTTGGGGCCACGAGTTCAAGACCAGCCTGGGCAACATGGGAAAACCCTGTCTCTACAAAAATACAAAAATTAGCTGGGCGCAGTGGCTCACGCCTTTCATCCCAGCAGTTTGGGAGGCCAAGGCAGGTGGATCATTTAAGGTCGGGAGTTCAAGACTATCCTGGCTAACATGGTTAAACCCCGTCTCTACTAAAAATACAAAAATTAGCCAGCATGGTGGTACACACCTGTAATCCCAGCTATTCGGGAGGCTGGGGCAGGAGAATTGCTTGAACCTAGGGGACGGAGGCTGCAGTGAGCCAAGAAGATCACACCACTGCACTCCAGCCTGGGTGATAGTGAAAGATTTCATCTCATAACAAAAAAAACAAAAAAACAAAAAAGGCCCACATTCTTACCACACGGAACCTGGCACAGCAATCCACATTTGATTGGCCTTCAACAACTATTTGCTAGACAAGTGAATTAATTCCCTGGACATGCCAAGTTTTGCTTTGGCCGCAGTCTCCGATCCTGGCAAACTTCTCTGCATCCTTCAAAGCTCCTAAATGTCCTGGCTTCACTGCCCCCAAAGTTAACTGCTCTGCCCTGCACTGAGTAGTCTGTGGTTCTCTGCTGCACTTGAGGGGCCACTCTCCACTTGCTTCCCCGCAACCAGGCTGGGGGTCCCTGGAAGGCAGGGGTCCCTGGAAGGCAAGGGTCCATGTCACACTCAGTGTCCATGCCCAGCAAGGAAGCAGAAACATAACAGCAGCAGACAGGTGCTTTTGCCTGTTGCTGTCCCGTCCTCCTGCCCTTCAGCCATCCCTCCCACAGCAGCAAGAATGCACCCCTTCAATCATTCTTTTCCTCATAGCGACACAGCAGCATGCACAGGCTCCCTGCCACCCCACACTGTGTTGTGGGATGATGGGGTCTAGCATGTGACACCTTGGATGTGTCACTAAACCTCCACATAGGCCACATACAGTGGGTCATACCTGTAATCCTGGCACTTTAGGAGGCCGAGGCAGGAGGATCACTTGAGGCCAGGAGTTCAAGGCTGCAGTGAGCTATGATCCCACCACTGTACTCCAGCCTGGGTGACAGAGTGAGGCCCTGTCTCTACAAAATAAATTAGCCAGGTACGGTGGTGCACACTTATAGTCTCAGCTACTCTGGAGGTTGAGGTGGGAAGATCACTTGAACCCAGGAGGTCGAGGCTGCATACGCTGTGATTACACCACTGCACTCTAGCCTGGGCAACAGAACAAGACCCTGTCTCTAAAAAAAAATTTCGGCTGAGTGAGGTGGCTCATGCCTGTAATCCCAGCATTTTGGGAGGCCGAGGCGGGCAGATCACTTGAGGTCAGGAGTTTGAGACCAGCCTGGCCAACATGGCAAAACCCTGTCTCCACAGGCCTGGCTAAATACAAAAATTAGCCGGGCATGGTGGCAGGCGCCTGTAATCCTAGCTACTCAGGAGGCTGAGGCATGAGAATCACTTGAGCCCAGGAGGCAGAGGCTGCAGTGAGCCAAGATCAGGCCACTGCACTCCAGCCTGGGTAACACAGTGAGACTCTGAAAAAACAAACAAACAAAAAATTTAAAGTAAAAAATACACCTCCCATTCTTTGATTTCCTCATCTGTCACCATCTTCACAGGATAGTGCCACTCAAGTGGGTGACAAGTATTGGTAAGTATCATTCTCCCTAATAAGGAATCAGACAGGGCTGGGGCAAATCACATTTAACACGGCCCCAGCCTACTGAGTATGCTTTTGAGACACTGACACATGGCTTCCCCATGATCCGTGATTGAAATGTACATATTCGCCAGGCACGGTGGCTCACACCTGTAATCCCAGTACTTTGGGAGGCTGGGGTGGGAGGACAGCTCGAGCCCAGGAATTGGAGATCAGCCTGGGCAACACAGCAAGATCCCACTTGCCTAATCTCACCACCTGAAGACCCTCATTCATCCTGGGTCACCCCATGCCAGTTTGAGCATCCCCCCACAGGTTAATCTCCCTACAATGTGAAACAAAACTTAGATGATTTGGCCGGGCGCGGTGGCTCACGCTTGTAATCCCAGCACTTTGGGAGGCCGAGGCGGGCGGATCACGAGGTCAGGAGATCGAGATCACGGTGAAACCCCGTCTCTACTAAAAATACAAAAAAAAAAATTAGCCGGGCGTGGTGGCGGGCGCCTGTAGTCCCAGCTACTCAGAGAGGCTGAGGCAGGAGAATGACGTGAACCCGGGAGGCGGAGCTTGCAGTGAGCCGAGATTGCGCCACTGCACTCCAGCCTGGGCAACAGAGCCAGACTCCGTCTCAAAAAAAAAAAAAAAAAAAAAAAAAAAACTTAGATGATTTGTCCCGCTGCTCATCAAAGAACATTCCTTTATTTTTATTTTATCTTTTTTTGAGATAGATTCTCACTTTGTTTCCTAGGCTGGAGTGCAGTGGTGCAATCTTGGCTCACTGCAACCTCTGCCTCCCAGGTTCAAGTGATTGTCCTGCTTCAGTCTCCTGAGTAGCTGGGATTACAGGTGCCTGCCACCATGCCTGGCTAATTTTTATATTTTTAGCAGAGATAGGTTTCACCATGTTGGCCAGGCTGGTCTCGAACTCCTGACCTCAGGTGATTCGCCCACCTCGGCCTCCCAAAGTGCTGAGATTACAGGTGTGAGCCACCACACCAGCCCTAATTTTGCTTTCTGCTAGCCCTTGGCTCTGCCATGTAGTTAATTCCTCAGCTTCAGATCTCCCAGAGTTTCCTGAAAATCTCCCTGGCCCCCTGAAGATCAGACCATAGCACCCCAGCTTCTCCTCAAGACTGACCAATACGGAACTCCAATCACTTGGTGGTGGTCTGATGTGTGTCCATGCTCCCTATCCTTCTGAGACCAGGTATCAACAGGAGATAATCACAGGACTGAGCTCACAGCCCAGAAAGCAAAATTAAGATGTACACACTTGGAGCTGGGTGCGGCGGCTCACACCTCTAATCCCAGCACTTTGGGAGGCAGAGGCAGGAGGATGGCTTGAACCCAGGGGTTTGAGACCAGTCTGGGAAGGATGGAAAGACCCTGTCTCTACAAAAAATTTAAAAGTTAGCCAGGCATGGTGGTGCGTGCCTATAGTCCCAGCTACTTGGGAGGCTGAGGCAGGAGGATCACTTGAGCCCAGGAATTCGAGGTGGCAGTGAGCTGTGATCTTGCCACCGCACTCTAGCCTGAGCAAAAAAGTGAGAAAGTGAGACCCTGTGTTAAAAAAAAAAAAGACGTTATGCATTCACTAGTCCAGGTCCTTGGTGGCTTAGAGCATCTAGATGCCTCCACCTTCCGAGGGAGACAGGTAAGTAAGCGAAGCTGCCAACATGAGCCATCTGGAGGGGCTGAGGAACGTGTCTGACCCCACTGGCCTATTCTTCCTGAAGTAACAGAGGCACCTGAACAAGCATTTCCCTTAATAATGTCCTGTTGGAAATACTGGCTCAGCAAGTATAAGGATTGAATGACATCCTCCCAAATTCATGTCCACCTGCAACCTCAGAACGTGGCCTTCTTTGGAAATAGGGTCTTTGCAGATGCAATCGGTTAAGGATCTTAAGATGAGTTCACTTTGAGATTTAGGGTGAGCCCTAAACCCAAGGACTAGTGTCCTTATAAGAAAAGGGGATCAGCTGGGAGTGGCTCACGTCTGTAATCCCAGCACTTTGGGAGGCCGAGTTGGGCGGATCACTTAAGGTCAAGAGTTCAAGACCAGCCTGGCCAACATGGCAAAACCCTGTCTCTACTGAAAATACAAAAATTAGCTGGATGTGGTGGTGCACACCTGTAATCCTAGCTACTTGGGAGGCTGAGGCAGGAGAATGGCTTGAACCTGGGAGGTGGAGGTTGCGGTGAGCCGAGATCACACCATTGTACTCCAGCCTGGGCAACAAGAGCGAAACTTTATCTAAAAAAAAAAAAAAAAAAAAAAGGCCAGGCAGGGTGGCTCACGCCTGTAATCCCAGCACTTTGGGAGGCTGAGGCAGGTGGATCACAAGGTCAGGAGATCGAGACCATCCTGGCTAACATGGTGAAACCCTGTCTCTACTAAAAAAATACAAAAAATTAGCCGGGCATGGTGGCAGGCACCTGTAGTCCCAGCTACTCGGGAAGCTGAGGCAGAAGAATGGTGTGAACCTGGGAGGTGGAGCTTGCAGTGAGACGAGATCACGCCACTGCACTCCAGCCTGGGCGACAGAGCAAGACTCTGTCTCAAAAAAATAAAAAATAAAATTAGCTGGATGTGGTGGTGCATGCCTATAATCCCAACTACTCAGGAGGCTGAGGCAGGAGAATCGCTTGAACCTGGGAGGCAGAGGTTGCAGTGAGCGAAGATCGCACCTCTGCATTCCAGCCTGGGCAACAGAGCACGACTCTGTCTCAAAAAAAAAAAAAAAAAAAAAAAAAAGAAGAGGAGATCCAGGAGTGGTGGCCTGCGCCTATAGTCCCAGCTTCTCAGCAGGCTGAAGCAGGAGAATTACTTAAGCCAAAGACTTAGAGGTTGCAGTGAACTATGATCATAGCACTGCACTCCAGCGTGAACAACATAGCAAGCCCCCATCTCTAAAAAAAAAAAAAATAGGACACAAAGACACACACAACAGGGAGAAAGCCACATGAATACAAAGGCAGAGACTGGAGTGATGTAGCCACGAGCCAAGAACTTCAAGGTTTGCCCAGAGAAAGGCCTGGGAAGGACTCCCTCAGGGCCTCCAGAAGGAACCAGTCCTGTTGACACCTTGATTTTGGACTTTAGGCCTCCACAACTATGACAGGATACATTTCTGTTGTCTGAAGCCCCCCAGTTTGTGGTAACTTATTATGGCAGCCACGGGAAACAAATATGCAGGGATCTGAGGCCAAGCCTCCAAGTGTTGGCCTGTCCCTCAGCTGGTGGCTTGTCCTCAGCCATTTGCCTGCCAGAACCTCACAGGCTGCTGGGCTGGCAGAGAGCTCAGCAGAAAATCTGGCCAGCAGAGAACTTTGTTGAGCCGCTGGAATCCAAGCATTCTGCCCAAGATGGTAGTAGCAAAAGGTGCTCAGTGAAGAAAACAAATGTTGACAAGCATATTTTAAAAATAGCTCTGTGAACAGGGTGGGGCCTCCAGGGGACAACATTCTACTTCCTGAGCTGGGTGCTAATTTTATTATTGGTTAAATCTTTCTTTTCACATACACGTTATATACTTTTTTTTTTTTTTAAGAGACTGAACCTCACTGTCACCCAGGCTGGAGTGCAGTGGCGCAATCATGGCTCACTGCAGCCTCAACCCCCTGAGCTCGAGTGATCCTCCCACCTCAGCCTCCCGAGTAGCTAGGACTATAGGCACATGCCACCAAGGCCAGCTAATTTATTTATTTATTTGAGACTGAGTCTCGCTCTGTCACCCAGGCTGGAATGCAGTGGCGCCATCTCAGCTCACTGCAACCTCCACCTCCAGGGTTCAAGCGATTCTCCTGCCTCAGTCTCCTGAGTAGCTGGGACTACGGGTGTGCACCACCACAGCCGGCTATTTTTGTTTTTATTTTTTTCTTGAGACGGAGTCTTGCCCTGTTGCCCAGGCTGGAGTGTAGTGGCACGATCTTGGCTCACTGCAACCTCCGCCTCCCGGGTTTAAGCAATTCTCCCTGCCTCAGCCTCCCAAGTAGCCACCAGCCACCGTGTTAGCCAGGATGGTCTCGATCCCCTGACCTTGTGATCAGCCTGCCTCGGCCTCCCAAAGTGCTGGGATTACAGGCGTGAGCCACCGCGCCTGGCCACTGCAGCCCATATTTAGCTTTTACAAACAGAGCTGCAATGGATAGATGCATGCATCAGCACGTACTAAATACACAGTGAACGTATTTGGGCTCCAACCATGCTCAGACACTTCAGACCCCCGTGTCTTGCCGGCCGTGCCTGTAGTCCACAGTTACTCAGGAGGATGAGGTGGGAGGATTGCTTGAACCAAGGAGTTCAAGGCTGCAGTGAGCTATAATCACGCCACTGCACTCCTCTCCAGCCTGGACGACAGAGCTAGACCCTGTCTCAAAAAAAAAAAAAGGTCAAGTCAAAGGGCATATTCCTCTTCCTCCTCTCAACTGTGAAGTTGGAAAGCCTGATTTCCTCTCCTGCGGCCAGCTCAGTTATCTTACTATCAAGTTTTGTGGTCTGTCCCATCTGATAGGTAAAAAACAGCACAAGAGATCCTTTTGAACATCGCTTCCATGCTTCCTACCCCTCTCTTAGGTGTTCTGGCTTGTAGGGTAGGGATTAAACATTAGACTTGTTTCTCTGCCAGTCAGACTAAAGTTCAAGAAATATTTGGGGCTGGACGCACTGGTTCACACCACCCAACACTTTGGGTGGATGAGGCAGGAGTATTGCTTGAGCCCAGGAGTTTCAGACCAGCTCGGGCAACATGGCGAAACCCCATCTCTATAAAAAAAATTTAAAAATTAGCCAGCCGTGGTGGCGTGCGCAAATGGTCTCAGCTAGTTGGGAGGCTAAGGTGGAGAACTGCTTGAGCCCAGGAGTTCAATGCTGCAGTGAGCTATGATTGCACCATTGCACTCCAGCCTGGGCAACAGAGCAAGACCCTGTTTTTCTGTTAAAAAAAATTTTTTTTTGAGTTCCTTCTCTGTGAAGCTTGTCCCTGTAGCAGGGAGCAGTGGTGGTGCTGAGATTTTGGCTCAAGGTACCTCAACAAGAACAGTTGCTAGAAGAACCATTTAGCTGTTGCTGATTTTTTTTTTTTTCACTTGGGTCTAGGAAAAGAAAGATGAGGGCATCATGAGAGATTGAGACGAGTCAGATGTTAAATCTATCTGGGAAGCTGTTTCGAGACTCTCTCCAATTGTCCAATTTCTCACCACTGGTGCCAGATGGAGGGTGTCGTCATACTGAAGTCAGGCCTCTGCCCACGTGTCATACAGTTTTTTTTGTCTGTCTCTTCTATTTTGGCAGTTAGACATTAAGAGGGGATTATTGAGACAATCAGAATCATTCGCTTGTTTGGGTTTTGCAAGACAGGGCTTTTAAAAGTGCATTTGCATTTTTTACTTTAAACATGAAATACTTCTTCATAAAAAGTATATCGGCCAGGCGCGGTGGTTCACACCTGTAATCCCAGCACTTTGGGAGGTCAAGGCGGGCAGATCATGAGGTCAGGAGTTCAAGACCAGCATGACCAACATGGTGAAACCCTGTCTCTACCAAAGAATACAAAAATTAGCTGAGCGTAGTGGCATGCGCCTGTAATCCTAGCTACTCAGGAAGCTGAGGCAGGAGAATCGCTTGAACCCGGGAGGTGGAGGTTGCAGTGAGCTGAGATCACGCCATTGCACTCCAGCCTGGGCGACAGCAAGACTCTGTCTCAAAAAAAAAAAAAAAAAAAAGTATATTATGTTGGGCCAGGCATGGTGGCTCACGCCTTTCATCCTAGCACTTTGGGAGGCCGAGGCAGGTGGATCACTTGATGTCAGGAGTTCAAGACCAGCCTAGCCAACATGGTGAAACCCTGTCTCTACTAAAAATACAAAAATTAGCCGGGCATAGTGGCGGGCGCCTGTAGTCCCAGCTACTCGGGAGGCTGAGGCAGGAGAATGGCGTGAACTCGGGAGGCAGAGCTTCCAGTGAGCCAAGATGGCGCCACTGCACTCCAGCCTGGGCGACAGAGCGAGACTCCAACTCAAAAAAAAAAAAAAAAGAAAAAAAAATATGGGCTGCAGCTTAAACAGCCATCAGTAAGGGACTGGCCTTAGAATGCATATGTCTGCTCAATGCAAATGTGCCAGTGGTTTAAAAGGGGTGAGGGATATATACCTCCCCTGACCCCTTTCTGCCACCCCAGTCATAGTCTACCTCTGGAAGAAAACACAAGAAATTATCAACAGCAGGTGCATCTGAGGAGGAACGGGGTACAGGCTGGGGAAGACCTGCCTGATTTCTACTACGTGCCCTTTTGTACTGTTTGATTTTTTCTTTTTAACTATATAATAGGCCAGGCGGTGGCTCACGCCTGTAATCCCAGCATCTTGGGAGGCTGAGGCGAGCGGATCACTAGGGGTCAGGAGTGCCAGACCAGCCTAGCCAACATAGTGAAACCCCGTTTCTATTAAAAATACAAAAATTAGCTGGGTGTGGTGGCACATGCCTGTAATCCCAGCTACTAGGGAGGCTGAGGCAGGAAAACTGCATGAACCCAGGAGGCAGAAGTTGCCATGAGCCGAGATCACACCACTGCACTCCAGCCTGGGCGACAGAGCAAGACTCTGTCTCAAAAAAAACCCCAAAAACTATATACTCAATGATCTTGTCAAAGTTTATACACATGTACATATATAACACACACGAAATATGTGTATATAAAATATGTATATAAACATATGAATATAGGTACATGTACATATGTGTACAACACACACACCCACACACATATACATACATATATACATACACGCCCATATATGTTTTAAATGACTCCTATTGAAGTTGGACAGGAAACCCAACTGGCTTCAGTTTCCACAGGAGAAGCTGAAGGTGACATGACCCTCTGAAACATTGTGGTACCGTCTTTGCAGGGAGAGGTGGGAGGGGGTAAGAAATGCTCCGCGAGCCTTACAGGAAATGGCACGTTATTGCTTTTCAACAACAAAGCCACTGTCCTCCTTCTATGCTGCATGCTTGCAAATCAGACTCAAGGGAACTAAAAAGTTCCAGAAGAATCATTCCTAGCACCACGCCAGGCTCGTTTTGCACGTTAGCTTTAAACAGCTGAAACATTAGTTTGCCTCACTCTATAAAGAGTGTTTCCTTACTCTTTATCGGCTTCAAGGGCCCAAGGAGTGTCGGAGAGGGGTCCCGGGTCTGCAAGAGCTGGGAGCCCCGGCCCCGGCAACTCCCTCTCCGGCATCCTGCAGGAGGCACCCAAGATGATGAGCCCCCCTCCTCTGGCAGCGTCTCCACCGCCAGCCCGCCCCAGGACTCCGAGACACACGCTTGGCAGAGGGGCCGTCCCTTCCAGCTAAGCCTTTCCGGACCCAGTCAAAGTCACGACTCCTGCCAATCTCTCTGAGATAAACATAACAGATGGGCCCAAACGCAGTGGGTCCACAGCAGAGGGTCAGCGATGCCCAGGATGGAATAGGCTCTGCCTGTAGCATTCAAGTGGTTTAGGTCTGTGGCTGGTAAAATGGGGATGATTCTGGTTTCGTCTGACCGATGGGATTATTCTAAGGTACGGAAATCACTTTATAGACTGTCAAGCACTGTTAGAAATGAACACTGGGGTAAGCTTTTGTTTGGGGAGGGGAGGGTGCAGCGATCCTGAGATACCATGGCTTGGGGGACTATTGAAGGACCTCGGGGATTCGGGGGGATTATTACAGAGAGTGTGCGAACACAAGTGCACGTGGAAGAAAGCCCAAGGTGGGAGGGGGTAAGACGGGGAGAAAGGGGGGAGACAGAGGTGTGGGGCTGCCAGGGGCAGAGGGCAGGTGCCAGGGGGAAGGTCCCTGAGAAGAGAGACCCGGGTTGCTGGGGGAGTGGGCACGAGAGTAGCGAGCAGATACCCGGATATGAGGAAAGGCAGTGGGGGACGGGACCAGGTCCAGGTGTGAGTTGCGAGGCCGTGAGTTAGGAGTCACAGGCTCAGGTGTTGGTGTGGGGGTGTCATCGACAAGGACAGTCTCAGGTGATGTGGGGGGTGTTCGTGAGTGGGGGCAGGTGTTCGTGAGTGGGGGCGCGGTGTAAGGTGTATGAGGGGGATGTCAGACCCAGCTGTGCGGGGCGCCGGGGACAAGGCCCCAGGGGTGTGGGAGATGTCAGCAAGGACAGTCTGAGGTGTATGGGAGATGTCAATGAAAAGGGACGTGGTGTCAGGCGTGCGTGGACTGCGGGTGAGGGGCTCAAACCTGGATGCAGTAGCCCCCAGGGGGCAGTAGACGTGGAGTATGGGGTTGGGGGGGGTCTTTAACCTCTTCCTGCCCTCGCGACGCTACTGTCACGCCCCGCCTCGTCCGCCCCTCGCCCCGGGATCCATGACAGGACCCGTGCCTCACCTCAGTTCAGCCCGACAGGCGCGGGCCGCTGACGCTTGGGCCCCCCCGGCGCCCCCCGCGCCCCCTCACCGGCCCGGACGCGTCGCCGCCGCCGCCACCTCCAGCCGCCACGGCCCCGCCTCGCGCGCCCCCAGAGCGCGCCACGGGAGGGGTCCACGCCACGCCCCGATTGGCTGCTCCCTGGCCAGTCAGCGCTGGAAGCGACAGTGATTGGAGAGTATGAATCGGATGGGCAGCCCCTGAAGCCAATCGGTGATTGGCAGAGGTGGGACTATTGGGAGAGGCCTGGGGTGCCTGGGTGGTCCCTCAGGGTACGAGGCGCTGGGAGGCGAGGGCCTGGAGGCAGGCGAGGGTTGGAATCTTGGCAGAAAACAGGCAGAACTGTTGGCCAATCGCTGGGGACCAAGGGCGGGGCTACGAGGAAACTGGCGCAGCCGGTGAGGCAGAGGCGAGAGGAACGGAGGGCGTAGCCTAGGGGGAGACGGGGATTGGCCGCAAAGCCGAAGACTGGCAGGCCCTGCGGCCAGTCGCAGCGGCCGTGGGCGGTACGCCCCCAGGAAGGGCTGGAGCGTTCAAGGTGCAGTCTGACCCGGAGCGCGGCAACCCGACGTGGCCTCGGACGCCTGGCGCAGGGTCCCCTGAGGCTCTCGTGTAGAGCCCGCCCTCTGGCCACCCAGCACAGAAGCGGCTGTGAACTTGGACCATCAAGGCTGAAGGACTCCTGGATAATTCTCCATCCCCTTACTCCCCACTAATCCCCTGCCGACGACACGGAGAGGGCAGATTCGCTGGAGGTCATTCTGAGCTGCCCTCTGCATCTCGAGGTGGTGTGAAGACATGGAAATAAGGGGCGGAATCCTACTGAAACGCGCTGCGTGGTTTTCTGAGTGTCTCACCTCTCTGCGTCCCAGCTTTCCCCGCCACGGTATCCAGTGACATCCCTGTTGGGCCTTCTCCCTGCTAAGTCTTTTTTTGAATTAACTGAATCTTAACCACAATCCCATGAGGTCAAAGCGACCACTGGCTCCTTTTACAGAAACCAGAGCACAGAGAGGTCAAGCTCCTTGCCCAAGGTTACACAGCACTTTGGTTGCTAAACCAGAGAATCAATCTACAGCAGCCTTCTTTTTGGAAAGAGAGTGTCAGAGAAGAGCCACTGGGGGCCTCCGAGACCTGGGTTTGAATCGTCGTCCAATCACCGGCCCACCACACAACCTTGGGAAAGCCCTTGTGAGCCTCACCTGTTTCATTTGGAAAAGGCAGGGGAAAATGATTCCTACGCCTTGATCTTTCCTCTCTGGGGTTGCTTCCCTGGGAAAATTTATAACCCAGCTCTCATTTTAATTACCTGGTGAAAGCATTTGACCCTGAGCAGGTCATGTGCTGCTGTGACCCTCAGCTCCTCTGTGAAGTGCGGTTAACGGGGTTGCTTTGCAGAAAAATGCCGGCAGTTTAGGGAGACACCTGCCATCCCAGGCATGACCGTGTCATCGGCACCTCCCCCGAGGCCACTCTGTTCTCTGACTCACCCTTCATCTTCAGGACGGAGAGGGCTACAAATGTTTTCAGATACCAGCTCTTATTTCCTCTAGGTGCTGGCCAGGGTTGGTGGAGATCAAGTTCAGAACCAGGGAATCCTGGGAGGGAGCAAGGCTGAAACCAACCTTAGAAAGGGCTCACATTTCAGGGCTGCGCAAGCCCCTGCTAAGTGTGTGATCCACAAGTTTCGAATGGGGAGGATGTGACGGGAAATCACTAGCCCAAGGCCATCATCAAACTCCTGATATTCTCATGATATGCCTACCTGGACCTCCTCTCCCATACCTTCCACCTATGGTTTGCTTCCTGGCAACTTCCAGGATCTGGCCTCCATTCTACCCTCCAGAGAAGAGGAGGAAGCTGAGGTCAGTTAAACATCAATTGGGTGCCAGGTCCCCGCTGGGCTTTCTCCACTACCATCTCCCCACCTCACTTCCAGGTGGAGGTGACAGTGCCCACTTAGCAGATGAGAAAACTGAGCCTATGGTGGAGAATATTCCTTGGTGGAAGGACTCAGGGCTGAGTTTGAATCCCTGCTCTTTTTAACATAAGTAATGGCCAGTAACAGCCACAGGACCTTCAGCAAATAACACAAGCTCCCCACTTCAGTTTCCCAGCTATCTCCTAGGGCTAATGTGAGCATTGATGAAATGGAAGCAAAACACTTACAATGGCTTCGTCCACAGTAAGCACTCACGGAAGGCTGCTGATGATATATTGTTCTTCTCTGGGCCTGTTTCCCTCTCTGTAAATAGCACTTCATGGACATAGACCAACTATGGGCGTGGCTTGCCACACCAAGAGGGAGATATCTATGCCGAGGAGCCCCCACTCCCAGTGCCCACCTGCCAGGCCCTGGGAGAGGGAGGTAACAAAGCTCCTGGAAGGTCCCACAGTGCCTCCAGGGACAGAGCCAACTAAGGCAAAGGTCAGGCTCTGGCCCAGCCTGGGGCTGCCTCTCTAGCTTCTGCTCGTTCTTTAGCAGGCTGGCACCAGCCAACCTCCCTACCACCTTCCAGCAATGGCAGGCAAAGCACCTTGGCAATAGCAATGGACACCCCCACCGTGGGCACTCATGTGAGCCCAGCTAGGGTGCCCAGGATCTCGGCTCTTCTGCTTTGGCTGGCTAGCCCTGGACAGGACACTGCCTCTTCGCCCTCCAGTCCCTCTACCTCTTGGGGATCCCAGGAATCATTTGTGAGCCAGGCCCTGGCACAGCGTCCAGACCTAATCACCTGAGGCCAGAAGGCCTTTTGCCCAAGGTCAGGTTAACAGCCTTGGAAAAAGATGAGGGGCCCAGAGGCAGGCCGAGCTGTGGTCTCATCCCACCGCAGCCCCTCAAATGCCCGTGAGTCTATTTCCTATCTGAAAAATGGGGTTTTGTCCAGCCTCTGGGAGATGTATGTTCACAACAGAAAAAAATCTGTTGTTCCTTTCCCAGGAGCCCAAGCCCATCTCTGGCTGGAGAGAGACATCCTGAACACAGCAGTGACAGCAACCAAGCCTGGCTGGGGTCAGAGTGGCCTCATTCACCTCCCAAGGCTCAGATAAGTCAGGTCACTTCACCAAGAGCCCACAACAGCAGAGGTGTGGCCTGAACACGTTCGCCCCATCCTTGCAGCAGGCTCCCCCTCAGCCCAGGTCTCGATGTCATCAAGAAGGACAGCAAAAGCTACTTAAGAGAAGGCCAGGGCCGGGCACGGTGGCTCACGCCTGTAATCCTAGCACTTTGGGAGGCCGAGGCGGGCGGATCACGAGGTCAGGAGATCAAGACCATCCTGGCTAACAAGGTGAAACCCCGTCTCTACTAAAAATACAAAAAAATTAGCTGGGAGTGGTGGCAGGCGCCTGTAGTCCCAGCTACTCAGGAGGCTGAGGCAGGAGAATGGTGTGAACCTGGGAGGCGGAGATTGCAGTGAGCTGAGATGGCGCCACTGCACTCCAGCCTGGGTGACAGAGCGAGACTCCGGCTCAAAAAAAAAAAAAAAAAAAAAAAGAGGCCGGGTGCAGTGGCTCATGCCTGTAATCCCAGCACTCTGAGAGGCTGAAGTGGGTCAATCACCTGAGGTCAGGAGTTGGAGACCAGCCTGGCCAACATGGCAAAATCCCATCTATACCAAAAACACAAAAATTAGCCGGGCATGTGGCACGTGCCTGTAGTCCCAGCTACTCGGGAGCCTGAGGCAGGAGGATGGCTTGAACCAAGAAGGCAAAGGTTGCAGTGAGCCGAGATCGCACCACTGCACTCCAGCCTCGGCGACAGTAAAGGGAAGGGGACAGGGATGGGGGATGGGGGCTGGGGGGAGTTATGTGCTGGACATCCCCTGAACCAGGCCTTGCTAGGGGCTGTGGCCCTCCAGTGTGCCAGATCTAGCCTGAGTTCAGATGAGAAGGCCGAGGCTCACAGAGGGGAGGTGATATGCCTGAAGTGGCCGAGGGGGGATGGAAAGCCAGGCCATAACCCCAGGGAAATGTGAGATCTTTGGTGAGGGGCCCCCACCCAACCTAAGGCTGTCCAAACATGTTAGCTACATCTACTGAAGACACCCACGCCTTGGGCTAAGGTGGGAGGGACTGATAAGGCAGAACCACCCCTTCCTGAAGAAGCCTGCAGCTTGGCCCAGGCCCAGGGGAGGACGCTGGGGCTACCTGGCAGAGACCTCTAGTGCTTGTCAGTTTATTCAGGTGAACGTTCAAAAACACTGACAGGAAGCTGAAGGCGCAGCAAGTGGGGACAGGGGCCTCCCTGCAGAGAGCCAGCCGATGGTGGGGGCAAGACAAACAGGAGAGTTCACAAATGAGGTGACCTCAGATGGGGCCCAGTGTCAGAGCCAGAGCATGTGGGGTGATGAGATGGGGGTCTCTCCCGGAGGAGGCAACGTGAGCTGAAACCTCATGTGCTAGGAGGAGCCAGCCACGGTGAGGGCCAAGGGAAGGGAACTTCTAGGCAGAGGGCGTGGCTTGTCACATGGGGGCTTGTGCAAAGGCCCTGGGGTGGGGGAATAGGGAGTGAGTGCAGTGGAAAGACGGAAATGGGCAAGGCCTGGGCCACACTGGGTCTGCAGGGCATGAAGTGCGTTTTTTCTTTTTTGAGACAAGCCCTTTTTTTTTTTTTTTTTTTTTTTTTTTTTTTTTTTTTTTTTTTTTTTTGAGACGGAGTCTTTCTTTGTCCCCCAGGCTGGAGTGCAGTGGCGCGATCTCGGCTCACTGCAAGCTCCGCCTCCCAGGTTCACGCCATTCTCCTGCCTCAGCCTCCCGAGTAGCTGGGACTACAGGCGCCCGCCAACACGCCCGGCTAATTTTTTGTATTTTTAGTAGAGACGGGGTTTCACCATGTTAGCCAGGATGGTCTCGATCTCCTGACCTCGTGATCCGCCCGCCTCGGCCTCCCAAAGTGCTGGGATTACAGGCTTAAGCCACCGCGCCCGGCCAAGACAAGCTCTTGATCCATCACCCAGGCTGGAGTGCAGTGGTGCCATCCTCACTGCAGCCTTGATTCCAGGGATCAAGTGATCTTCCTGCCTTAACCCAAGTTGCTGGGACCACAGGCAGGTTTGGTGTCATGTAGAGGGCAAAGGGGAGCCATGGGCAGACTGAGAGCAAGGCTGGAGCGGGAATGACAGGGCCAGCACTGCAGGCCGTCCTCGAAATAGCCCAGGAGCACCTACCCCGCCACATGACAGATGAACAAATGCTTGAGAAGGGCCCAAGGTCACACTGGCCCAGAAGTTAAGTCAGGGCAGTCTGGGGCAGATTCAAGATCTTTCTCCCACATCCTGGGAGTCTCCAGGGAGGAGGGACAGGGCGGGGTGACTGGGTCAGAGGTTTGGGCCAGCCCTGCTGAGCTGAGAGCACCCTTTCCTGCTGGGGGCAGGGGAGACGGGGACACCACGGAGAGGTGCAGCCAGGGTGACACTCCTCAGCTGTTTGCATCAGCTGGATTCCACGGAAGCTGGGGGCCTGCTGGGAAAGGAGTGTCGCTGAGGTCAAGGACTGAGCCCAGGCCATCCTGGGGCTCGGGGAGGCACATGACAAGCAGGGGCGAGGGTCCAAGAGGGGAGAGGCCTCCAAGGTGTGGGCAGGAAGGCTGGGGCACACACCAGTGGTCACGAGGCTGCCCGGACCCCCGTCAGGCCACAAGGGATGCACAAGCCACCTAGTGACCATGGTGTGACCTCTGAGTGTGACTTCAGAGCAGAAGAGCTGGGGTCTGTAGGGCCACAGCTGTCTGGGCACCCCCATACTTGGGGTGGGGTGGTCACTGAGGGCAACAATGATGATGTCTTTTTGTTGTTGTTGTTGTTGTTGTTGAGACAGAGTCTTGCTCTGTTGCCCAGGCTGGAGTGCAGTGGCGTGATCTCAGCTCACTGCAACCTCTGCCGCCCAGGTTCAAGCACTTCTCCTGTCTCGGCCTCCCAGGTAACTGGAATTACAGGCACACGTCACCACACTGGGCTGATTTCTGTATTTTTTTTTTTAGTAGAGACGGGGTTTCACCATATTGGCAAGGCTGGTCTCGAACTCCTGACCTCAAGTGACTCGCCCACCTCAGCCTCCCAAAGTGCTGGGATTACAGGCGTGAGCCACCGTGCCCAGCTGATGTCTATCTTATAGATGGGGAAATCGAGGCTCAGAGACAAGAGGTTGGCTACCTAGGACACCCAGCCTAAGACAACTGGACACCCCCCATGTGCTCAGCCTGGTCCAACGCCTCTCAGAGGGCGATCTATCACTGCCCCACTCCTCACTTTAGGAGGAGCATATTGAGGCTCGGAGAGGTTCTTTCACTTGCTCAAGGCTGCAGAGCTGAGCAGGGGATGAACGTGGAGCCCTCCGGCCCTGCAGGTGGTACACATCAGAAATAGTGATCCTGACCATGGCTTCAGCGCCTGCCTGTCTAAGGGTGACAGTGGATCCTAGATCCCAGGCTGTTCCCAAAACCCCTTTGCTATCCTCAGTGACTCCATGGCCCCCCCCCACCAAAATGTTTGTCTCTCCCCCACACTCTGAGGCCACTGGCTGCGGCCCCCCATGCTCAGCCAAGCTATGGAAGAGACCCCTCCGCTGTTCACTCAATGATCTTTTATTATCAGGTACCCTGGCTGGCCCAGGACCCAGAGACAGACAAGCTGGGGCCAAGCAGGGCGGGGCATCTGAGACCCATTTTACAGGTGAGAAAAACAAGGAGCAGAGGCCTGCATGAAATTGCAGTAAGCAGCAGGCGCCGGGGGGCCCAACCCCACTGGAATCACCTGCCCTGCCCTGAGCCTGGCCCACAGTGGCTGCCACATTTCAGACAGGGCAGTGAGTGATGGGACGTGCCCTTTGCCCCTTCTGGTAGGGCGTGGGGCTAGGCGGAAGGAGCAGGACAGTAACATCCGTGCGCTGGCTGGGACCCAGGAGTGGCTGGGACGTGGGGGCTGCTTTCTTCTGTGTAGAGGCCTCCCTACAAGGCTCCCCCTCCCCCGACCCTTTACCTAGGGCCTGCCAGAAAACACTTCTCACTGTGAAGGGGACAGAACTAATGGGGGACAGTGGAGGACATGGATCTACCCCCATTCCTGAGTCACACGACTCACCCAGAGTCACGGCCCAGACTGGACCTGGGGTCATGGCGCCAGGTTGCCCCTCTGGCCTGTCCACAGCTCTCGGAGCTCGACATGACAACCCAGGTCCCGCAGGGCGGCCTTGGCCACGTCCTCACAGTCACGGTGGGCAGATCGGGCCTGCATGATGAGTGCCTCAGCCCCCAGGTCCAGGATGGGCTTCGAGAAGGCCTGGCTGTGGGCCACCAAGTTTCGGATCAGCATGCAAGCCTGTTTCTGTAGGAGAGAGCAGCTGTGAGCTGCCAGATGTGGCTTTGGGGTGGGGTCCACTCTGACCTCAGGGTCTTCATCATAATAAGATGGATGTGATCATAACCACAGCTGACATCCAGCAGCTGCCTATATTGTATCAAGCTAGACCCATCTCTCCACTTTACCTTCTTGGCAGCCCCAGAAGGCGTGGCTAACTCCCAGGCAAGGAAACAGGCTCAGGGAAGCTCCAGGATCTATCCTATGGCTTTGAACCCTCAGCCTCAGAGTTGGTGAGTCTGAGGTCCCCCGAGGCTGGCACAGAGCCAAGGAAGGGGCCCTAGGGCAAGGGGGCAGTGAGGCCACGGGAAGAGAGTGGTTGTGCACAGGCGCCTGTCGATTACATCCCTACCCATTCGGTGGACATTTGTGCCCTGTGCACCTGCTGTGGGTGGGTGCGGGGCACTGCCTGGAAGCTTCCCAGGGTGGCTCCCACCCCCAGCAGGAGAGCAGATGGGAAGCGCATGCAGAGTGGGGAGCTGCTGGCCAGGGTGGCCAGAAGTGGACAAGGGGACAGACCAGGTAAGGGACAGTGTCCCAGAGTAAGAGCCAGCGAGAGCAAAGGCCCCCTGTGGGTCCCAGCCTGGTGTGTCCAAGAATCCTATGCTGGGAGTGAGGAGGCGAGGAGGACCCCGGGGGCTGTAGGGAGGAGTCTGGGTTCAGCCAGGGAGGTGTGGACAGGGTGTCCCACACCCACAACTCAGATAGCAGCCCAAGGATGGGGCAGGAACCTTTCTGAAACCCCAGGCAGATCCCCATCCATGCTTCCCCAACTTCTTCCTCCCCAGATCTCTCTATAGGGACTTTTAAAAAAGGAGATTAAGGGCGCGGTGGCTCACACCTGTAATCCCAGCACTTTGGGAGGTGGAGGTAGGTGGATCACCTGAAGTCAGGAGTTCGAGACCAGCCTGGCTAACATGGCAAAACCTTGTCTCTACTAAAAATACAAAAATTAGCTGGGCATGGTGGCCCATGCCTGTGATCCCAGCTCCTCGGGAGACTGAGACAGGAGAATCGCTTGAACCCAGGAGGCAAAGGTTGCAGTAAGCTGAGATGGCGCCACTGCACTCCAGCCTGGGCGACAGAGTGAGACTGTCTCAAAAAAAAAAAAAAAAAAAAAACCCCACAGAAGGAGATTACGTGTTACAGCTTTCTTTCCGGGGTTTCACCAGAAAGCCCCTCCAAACTACCCCCTCCCCCAAAAAGGAGAGTAAATGCAGAAAAAACAAAGGCAGAAAAGGAGACAACTGCAGGCAGAATTCAGCACATTTTGGAAGATTAGAAAGAAGTTGGTCCTGTGGAGCTCGGCTGTGGCAGGGACAGGGACAGGGATAGGGATAGGGACTGAGCCTTTGCCCCATCACCCACCCGCACACCGCACCTGCTCCCATGCCCTCTCCGCACCTACCTGTACACCCTACCCCAGGGTGCCTGCCCCCATCCCATACCCTGCCCACCTGCACGCCGGCCTTCTGCGGGTGTGCCTTCATGGCCTGCAGTGCTGCCACAGCCCCGCCACCCTCCACGATGATGCGGCTGTTGTCCGGCTTACGCAGAGCCAGGAAGCACAGGGCCGCGCAGCTCTGTTCACACACCTGCAGGGGCCAGTCACAGGAAGGCTGAGATGCAGCGGATAGACCCCCCACAACATCCTGCCGTGGCCACCAACCCCTGGTGAACACCCTGTAGCCTCCCCTCTGTGGGTCTCTGGCAGCTCCTGTGTAATAACGGCAGGGTGACAAAAACATCAGCTCAGCTCTTAGGGGTGACAAGGGCAATAGACCTGGTCAGATATTTGCAGGGTGCTGGTGGTAACTCCAGGACACCCAAAGTCATGCATACGCAGGTCAGCATTTGAGAGCCGGCGCCCGCGACCCTCGCCAGCCCTGCCCTGGCCCTGCAGGGGAATAGAGCTTCATGCAGACACAGAAACTGAACTGAGACTCCAGCCACCACCCTGCTACTGTATGTGCCCCCCGAGGTGGGTACCTGGGGGCTGGTCAGATGCTGGGTCATAGCAGCCACGATGGACTCCGTCCCGCCAGCATGGACAATAGCATCTTTCACGTCGTCGTTGCCTGCAATGGCTCGCAGGGTGCTCAGCACTTGCTTCACGAGCTCCTGCACAAGGGAAAGGCCCGCTCACCTCCAGCCAGGCCGCTGGTTGTGGGAGAGGGCTCTGAGGGAGAATGTGGGGCTGTTTTGCTGTTTGACCAACAGGTATGGTGTGACTGCAAGGTGTGACAAACAAGAAGGGGTGGCAGATGCCTGTGGCTCAGGCTGCCTGTGTCCAAACGGTACCATCCAGGTGACTTGATCCCCTACCCCGACAGGGGCAGAGGGGGCATGTGACTCAGGCCGGCCTTCAGAGCACAGGGTCCCCCTGTCCACGGCCACAGACCCAGGGTGGGCGCTAACTGCCCTGCACTGAGGACAGTGGATGAGGTGTTACTGGGACCGCTGATCCCCTTGATGGAGAACCTGAGGACCCTGCCCCCTGACTGCCCAGGAGTACAAGGCAAAATGTATCCCTTCATTTGCTGAAGTTGGTTCCCATTCAGCTCCTGGCCACTTGCACAGAAAGAGGCTGGCTGACGTCACCAGCTGGGCTTGGGGGTGCAGGACCGTGGCACCCCTGGGGGCTTTCCTGCAGCTGCAGCTAGATAGGGAGGCGCCTGTTGATTCACTCCCTGCTGTAGATGGGCACATGGAGAAGGGCTCAATAATTGGCTGCTAAACGGAGTAATGAGTAGGGGACCCTGCTCTATTCTGCAGCTAGGGAAACTGAGGCAGAGAGGTGTAGGAACTAACTCAAGTATCCCAGCCTTGGCCGACACACCCCAACCCTGTGCTTCCTACCATCCTTTTCCTGGTGCAAAAGGACAGTAAGGGAGAGTGGGAGGGTTTGTTTCCCCCCTCGACCTTTGGTTCCTGCCCTTGGGTCCGTGAAAAGAAAAACTGCACTTTGGTTCTGACATTGGCAGGCAGGGCCGGCTTGTTCTGACTATAGCTCGTACGGCTGACTAGGACCCAGAAGGACAGCAGGCACTGGGCCAGGGGGGCTTCATACCTGAACGCTGCTCTGGTCCCCCATCTGGTGGTCATTGCAGTCGGCTAGCAGGGACACCAGAATGCTCAGGCCCCCGAGGTCGACGACCTCCTGGCAGAACTCGTTGCGGATGGCCAGGCGGGACAGGGTTCCACAGAGCTCGCTCAGGATGCCAGGGTTATCCAGGAACGCTGCAGGGAGAAAGGGAGATGGTGATGGGGGTGGGAAGAACCAGCCGCAAGGCCCTCCGTTTTGGTGGGGATCCTGCTCCACTGGAAGAGTCCAGCCCTTTTTTTTTTTTTTTTTTTTTTTGCTATAAAGACACATGCACACGTATGTTTATTGTGGCACTATTCACAATAGCAAAGACTTGGAACCAAGCCAAATGTCCAACAACGATAGACTGGATTAAGAAAATGTGGCACATATACACCATGGAATACTATGCAGCCATAAAAAATGATGAGTTCATGTCCTTTGTAGGGACATGGATGAAGCCGGAAACCATCATTCTCAGTAAACTATCGCAAGGACAAAAAACCAAACACCGCATGTTCTCACTTATAGGTGGGAATTGATCAATGAGAACACATGGACACAGGAAGGGGAACATCACACACCGGAGCCTGTTGTGGGGTGGGGGTAGGGGGGAGGGATAGCATTAGGAGATATACCTAATGTTAAATGACAAGTTAATGGGTGCAGCACACCAACAGGGCATATGTATACATATGTAACTAACCTGCACGTTGTGCACATGTACCCTAAAACTTCAAGTATATTAAAAATAAAAAATAAAAAAATTGTAATATTTTAAAACAAGACTCTTATTTGAAATATTAAAGCAATTAGAACTCTACCACCATCCATTTTTTTTTAAATTTTTTTTTTTTGCACTCAAAACAATAAACATTTTCTAAAAGTACATACAAACAAAAAGATGCATATCAAACATATTAGGAAGGTTGCACATGGGAAGACGGGGAATAGAAATGGGGGGTGGGAATTAAAGAAAATAAATGAGAGAGGGACTTTGTAAGGATCAATGATAATAACTCAATCCTCTATTTGACAAAGAAGAAGGAGAAGGAAGAGGAAGAAAAAGAAAGTGGGATAAAGGATCAGAAAGGGAGGAAAATAGAAAAAATTAGAGTATGACTCCAGGGTAGACCTGTTTTGTTGTCGCTTGGTTGGTTGGTTGGTTTGTCAGTTGTATTTTTCCTATGTTTCGCCATGTTGGCCAGGCTGGTCTCGAACTCCTAGCCTCAAGTGATCAACCTGCCTCGGCCTCCCAGAGTACTGGGACTACAGGCGTGAGCCACCACATCCAGCCCCCACATTGCTTCTGGCCTCTGTGGTAGACCTCCCAGACGGGGCAGCCGGGCAGAGGCGCTCCTCACTTCCCAGACGGGGCAGCCGGGCAGAGACGCTCCTCACTTCCTAGACGGGGTGGCAGCCGGGCAGAGGGGCTCCTCACTTCCCGGACGGGGCGGCCGGGCAGAGGCGCTCCTCACATCCCAGACGATGGGTGGCCGGGCAGAGGCGCTCCTCACTTCCCAGACGGGGCGGCCGCGCAGAGGCGCTCCTCACATCCCAGACGGGGCTGCCGGGCAGAGGCGCTCCTCACATCCCAGACGGGGCTGCCGGGCAGAGGCACTCCTCACTTCCCAGATGGGGCGGCCGGGCGGAGGCGCTCCTCACATCCCAGACGGCGGCGGCCGGGCAGAGGCTGTAATCCCAGCACCCTGGGAGGCCAAGGCAGGCGGCTGGGAGGCGGAGGCTGCAGCGAGCCAAGACCACGCCACCACACTCCAGCCCAGGCAACACCGAGCACTGAATGAGCGAGCCTCCATCTGCAGTCCCAGCACCTCGGGAGGGCGAGGCGGGCAGACCACTCGAGGTCAGGAGCTGGAGAGCAGCCTGGCCGACAAAACGAGGGAGGGGTGCTGGCGCGCGCCGGCAATCCCAGGCAGCCCGCAGGCCAGGGCAGGAGAATCATGGGAGCCGGACATAGGGAGTCTGCAGTGAGCCGAGTGTACTCCAGCGTGGGCCACAGAGGGAAGAAAAGAGGGAGGGAAGGAAGGAAGGGAGGGAGGGAGGGAGGAAGGAAGGGAGGGAGAGAGGGAGGGAGGGAGAGTCCAGCCCTTCTGCCTATTGGGGTGGCCACAGGCACCAGGAAGGCCCCAGGGAACACCGGGGCTACCTGGGCCTGCAGTGCCCCCTGCTGGCTGCTGGGAAGACTTAAGAATGTGCCCCACCCCCCGCCCCCCGCTGGCTTCCATCATGCCCCAAATAAATTCCATACCAACTCGTGGTCTCACCTAAAAAAAGAAAACCATAATAGTGCTAAAAAAAAAAAAAAGACATCTGAAGACTATTTTTATGATCATGGGGTAGGAATGGCTTTTCTAAGTCCAACAGGAAACTCCAAAACCATAGAGGGACACATATGGACTGGGCTGAGGTGGCCAAAACTGAACACAGGAACCGCAGATGGAGCCCAGAGGCGCTGCACCAGGAAGCAGATGCCGGCACTCATCCCAAGAGGGCGAAGATCCTGCACCTACACAGGGCTGCGATGGTCAGTTCCTGTGGCCACCTGTAGCCCTCTGCAGTTCCACCCAATGCCAATCTAGGTGTTGCCGTGGAGGTACTCTGTCCACATGGTTACCATCCGCAATCAGCTATCTATTATTATTATTATTATTAATTTTTTTGAGACAGAGTCTCGCTTTGTCACCGAAGCTGGAGTGCAGTGGCATGATCTTGGCTCACCACAATTTCTGCTTCCTAGGCTCAAGAGATCCTTGTGCCTCAGCCTCTCAAGTAACTGGGATTACAGATGCCCACCACCATGCCCAGCAATTTTTGTATTTTTAATAGAGACAGGGTTTCATCATGTTGCCCAGGCTGGTCTTGAACTCCTGGGCCCAAACAATCCTTCTACCTCAGCCTCCCAAAGTGTGACATTACAGGCATGAGCCACCATGCCCAGTCCAGTCGCCTTTAAGTAGAGGAGATGACCTTGAACAATGTGAATGGGACTCATTCAATCAGCTGAAGTCCTTAGAAGGAAACTGAGGTGTTTCCCCAAAAAGGGGACTGCCTGGGAGTTTCGATCCTGCCCTATGGAGTACAGACTTGCCACAATTGCATGACCCCATTCCTTACCAAAAAGTCTCTTCATATATACATATCCTGTCTCTCTGGCAGAAACCTAACTGATTGGAGCTCCTATAAATAAAACAGGAAAGATGTGAGCTACCTCCTGGAAAAGCAGCCTGACTTTGCAGAAGGTCAGGACTCATTTTCAGCCTTGCTGGAGGTGTGGAAGGGAGACTGAGGTGGGTCCATCTCCTCAGCAGACAGAGCCAGAACCCCCACACAGGCCTGGCCACACAACCAGAGTGACGGGGCAGGCAAGAAAGGGGAACTCATCCTTCTGACACCTTCTGTGTGTCAACCAGGACTTTTCTGGTGGGTTCAGTGGATGGGATGGGGGTAGGGGTTAAGACAGAAGCTTTAGGGTCTGACAGCACTGTGACCTCCCAGGGCCGGCTCACCATGGTCACCCTGGAGCCAGACACATGAATATGCCTAAGGATTTGTGGCTGAATATGATCAAGCGTGTACACATCCACCTGAGACTGCCATGGTGCATGCCAGCCAGCCTCCCCCAGTCCTCTTATTTCCCTATGGGCAGGTCCCCCTTCCCCACTCTCAGTCCCTGGAGTTGGACACAGCAAGCCCCTTCCCCAGACAGCTCCAGAGATGGGACTGTGGCCTGCTCCTGGCCCATGAGTGCTGGCCTGGAATTCTCCTGGAGCCACTAGAAAACATGGGGAGACTCTTCACGAGGGCTGCCATGCAGGCAGGTCTAAGCCGAGGGGAGAGTGGAGCCTTGAGCCTGCCGTGCCTAAAGTAGTCCTGAGTCCTGACCCTCACTCTGGTCACATCTGACCCGCCCACCTTTGTTCGCTGGCTCGTGTCGGCCCCCAGCTCTTACCTTTGGTGGCTTCAATGAGCACCTTCAAGCCTTTGTTCTCCTGCACAATCATCTTGGCATGGTTGTGGGCGTGGCCAAAGGGCACACGGATGTCGTCATCGAAGGTCATGACACGTAGGGCCCAGCAGGCTTCCCTGACCACGTCAGCATGGTGGCCATGATGGGTGATGGCGCCAGTCAGCAGGGGCAGCACGCCAGCTTTCACCAGGTCTTGCCGATTCTGTTCATGTTTCAGGCAAGCGTGACGCACACAGCGGATCCCAGAGCAGGTCAGGTCGGCCTCATCAGCATTCTGGGTCAGCGTGGCCACTAGGAGCTGCAGGCCCTGGGTGTCCAGGAGGTCTGGCTGGCCATCAATCAGCACCGACAGGGCATTGAGGGACTGGAGCAGAAGGCCCTGGTCACCTGCAGTGGCCAGCTTCCAGGCAGTGAAGATGATGGGGTAGGCCCCCTTCTGGGCCGCGAGGAAGCGGCAGGCCTTGTCCTGCTTGCACTGGTCGTAGAAGCGGGTGAGGTATGCTGAAACCTCCTGGGGGCGAGAGCTGGCCACAGACTCCTGGAGGTCACTCAGCGTCTGGGAGACATGGGAGAAACCTCAGCATCAGCTCAGGCAAGAGGAACCCATGGCCACAGCAACAGTGTCTGGGCCCCTGCAAGGTTCCCTCCCCTGGGATCTGGGCCTGCAGTGGAAGTGATGTGGGGGGAGTTACAGCTCTGGCAACTTCCAGACCTGTGATTCCAGGAACTTTGAGCTTCAGAGGCCATAGGGTGGAAGACTGACACACACAGAGAGAGAGAGAGAGACAGAGAGAGAGAGAGAGAGAGAGATCCAGACAACTCAGTGTCCTTGCCGAGGGGCTGCACACATAAATGCAGACATATTAAACATTCCAGCCCTACCTGCCATCAAGAGGCCCCAAGCAATACCAGCAGAAGAACCGTCCAGCTGAGCCCAACCAGACAGAGTCACAAGAAACAATAAGATGCCTGTTGTTTTGGGTTGTTTGTCACACAGCCGTAACAAACTGGCACACCTGTCAATGGTCAGCTCTCCAAGGAGAAAGCCACATTCACCAGACATACCCATCCTGATGTCTCCTTTCATCTCTCTCATTCACTCTACAAACATTTACTGAGCACCTGCCAAATGTGGTTACACTGTACAGAGAGCAGATTTATCCAAATTCAACTCTAAGCCACCGGGGAGCAAACACTTTAAACAACTCAGGTAGGCCAGGCGCGGTGGCTCACGCTTGTAATCCCAGCACTTTGGGAGGCCGAGGTGGGGGGATCACGAGGTCAGGAGATCGAGACCACGGTGAAACCCCGTCTCTACTAAAAACACACAAAAAAATTAGCCGGGCATGGTGGCAGGCGCCTGTAGCCCCAGCTACTCGGAGAGGCTGAGGCAGGAGAATGGCATGAACCTGGGAGGCGGAGCTTGCAGTGTGCCAAGATCACACCACTGCACTCCAGCCTGGGCGACAGAGCAAGACTCCGTCTCAAAAAAAAAAAAAATTAGCTGGGCATGGTGGTGTGCACCTGTAATCCCAGCTACTTGTGAGGCTGAGGCAGGAGAATCGCTTGAACCCAGGAGGCAGAGGTTGCAGTGAGCCAAGACTGTGCCAGTGTACTCCAGCCTGGGCAACAGAGTGAGACTCTTGTCTCAAAAAAAAAAAAAAAAAAAAAAAGAATTTAGCATAATGCTGAGCACTTAAGAAGTACTTAAGCAGTAACTGCTAGACAATATAGACGATATTGTTATTGAGATCCTTCCTATATAAAGTTCATCTACAAATCAGTAGGAAAAAGATGAATCACCCAATGCAAAGATAGCCAGAAGACAAACTCATTTTAAAATAAATTCATCCAGGCTGGGCACCATGGCCCATGCCTATAATCCCGGCACTCTGGGAGGCCAAGGCGGGCAGATAACCTGAGGTCAGGAGTTCGAGACCAGCCTGGCCAACATAGTGAAACTTCATCTCTACTAAAAATACAAAAAAAATAGTCAGGTGTGGTGGCATGTGCCTGTAATCCCAGCTACTTGGGAGGCTGAGGCAGGAGAATCACTTGAACCTGGGAGGTAGAAGTTGCAGTGAGCTGAGATCACACCACTGCACACCAGCCTGGGCAACAGAGTGAGACTCTGTCTCAATAAATAAATAAATATATATATAATAAAATAAATTCATCCTTATTAGGCAAGAAAGGCAAAAAGCAAACTAACAACAACGAGGCAATTTTCACAAGACCTCCTCAAGGCAGGAGAGGGCAGGACCCTGAGGTAGGGAGAAGTGTCATGCCTTAGGCAAGCTGGGTTTACACCCAGAGCCGTCTCTTCCAACTTCCTCTCCTATCACTGCACCTCTTGCTCCCACGTCAATGACTTTTCTTCTCTTTGGATCTCAATGTCCCCACCTGTACAATGGGGAAATCCCAGCCTTGCAGGTGTTGTTGGACAATGACCGAGAAGGCAGGAAAAAAGTACCTGCACGGAACCAGGCCAACAGTCGGTTCTCAAACACCAGAGCCTTCTGCTGTATTACAAAGTTTGATGGGCGATCTTAAGGAAAGCATTGAAGTTCTTTTACCTTCCTCGTTTGGGTCTCTGGAGAGGTTAAGTGCCAGCTCCTGGCCTGTTTCCCCATCACTAAAAGAGGAATGACACCACCTACCTCACTGGTGAGCTTCAGTGCTAACGGACTGGCTGGAAAGTGCTGGTAAACAGTCGGTGCTCAGTAAGTGAAAGCCTTACTGTGAGCCCACTCTCTCATCCTATGAGTCCTGACCATCTGTCTCTGGGAAGCCAGTGGGGCCCCTCTATGGTGTCCCTGACTCTGGGCTCCCAGCAGCAGGGACAACCAAGCCATCCACCTGATTTCAGCATACATGCCGCCCAAGGAGCTTGGTATCCCCTGCACTGGAAGGCATGCCGCCCTCAGACATGGACTCAGGGAGACCTGGCTGCAAACTCGAGCTTGCTCATGCATGCTGGAGAGGGCATGACCTTCAGAGCCTGCATTCTGCCATCCAGGAAACAGGGAAGAGGTGCCCCCAGACAGAGATGACGCAGGACCTGCTGTGTGGGATGCCCACTCCTACCTGCAGGATGTCATGTGTGGGCTCCTGGGATCCGTCTGCAGAGACTTTAGGTGCCGTCTTTACAATGTTGCTCAGATCAACCCCTGTTGGGGGTGGGGGAAGCAAGCACACAGGGGTCAGAAAAAGTGACAGCTGTCATCCCCGTGGGCCTGCTGGAATCACACCTCAGGACCCTTCTGCTGGGACCACCCCACTCCAGAAGCCTCCCACCTCCCCATTCCCGCCCATACCACATCATCACGGGGGTGTAGAGGGTATTAGGTGTTTCTGCCACTGGGCCATGGTCCAGCCAAAGGGAGCAGAGTGGTAGTGAGGCTGTTGTCACACAAGGCTGTCATCACAGGCCACATCTGTGTAGTGACGTGCCACATGCTGCCTGGTGGGCTTGGTGGGGGAGGGAGGGACCCCACGGACTTCTCCCTTGGGGCTCCCATCCCTCCTGGCTCTGGCTGCATTCTTGCCCCTGCTGGCACCCCCACAGGGAGCCCCCACAGTGCTGGACACTTTTGCTTGTCCCACTGGCCCCTGTCTAGGGTTCTATACCCCACTCTGTGCCTACAAGGCTGACCTCTGACCTCTCAGCTGTACCCTGGGTTTGTTCAATGGGGAAGTGAACTTGAGATGGGGGCAGGAGGAGGGGAGTGTGCGGTGTTCATTCCCAGCCCCCTGCCTCTGCCCCAGGGCCCAGCACCTGTCATGTGGCCCCTGCTCAGGACTCCTGCTCCCTGCAGTCAGGGTCCCTGCCAGGGCTAGTTGTGCCAGGGGTGGTATCCTAACCCCACCCACGCCATTGCAAACAGCCCCCCATAACCACACTCCTCTGCGCCTGGTCTGAACATGCCACCTGTTTCCACAGGCTGCTTCTGCCTCTGTAAGCTTGAGGTGGGGTAGAGTAGGGCAGGGAGGCAGGGGCCCTGTTTCCCAGGCCAGGGTCAGGGAAAGCCTCTTCAAGGAAGTGATCAAATGAGACTCATGAGAAGGATCCAGCCCACAAATATCTGGGCGAGGTGGAAGCAGGTGAGAGGTGGGAGCAGGATAACCAGCCTGCCTCGGGCAGAACATGGAGGGGACAGGGCCCACTGGGCACCTGGTTTCTATGCCAGGCATGTGGCACCCCCAGTGGGGTGCAGCAGCAGGGCTCTCCCATCACTCTTGCATCTAAGAGCCACGGATGGTAGGTGGCAGTCACACCGCCCTACCTTGCGATTCAAACTGCTCCACGGCCTCTTTCACCGCCTCCTCTGGCCCCATCGCAAACTCCTCAATGTTCTCGCGCACAGCTTCATCAAAGGTCTCCTGGGCAATGCGCCTGGAGACCATCTTTGCCTGTGTTGATGTTGGCGTGCAGCCGATAGATGCTCCTGAGCTGAGAAGTTAGGGCAAAGAGAGAGCTACCTCAAGGGTGAGCAGGCAATGGCAGGGCCTGGCCACCTTGAAAACGCCACTTAGGAAGCATCTACCAGGGACCAGAGCCCTACAATCACCCTGGAGAAATTCTTCCCACCTACATCACAGCAAAGGGTGATATCCCTACTTCCCTAGAGCTTTTGCAAATACAGAAGAGGCCCGGCGTGGTGGCTTAGCCTGTAATCCCAGCACTCTGAGAGGCCGAGGCGGGAGGATCACTTGAGCCTGGGAGGTCAAGGCTGCAGTGAGCCATGATCATGCTACTACACTCCAGCCTAGGCCACAGAGTGAGACCCTGTCTTGGGGAAAAAAACAAAGTGTAGGAGAGAACACAGAGTTTACTATATTTTATCTAAAAAGGTGGTTCTTTAATAATACTAAAAGGTGGTTCTTTAATGATACTAGTAATGTTATTCTGAAACTATTACGGATGTAGCAAATAATAATGATTATATTATTAGGAATCAGAATAAAAGAAAAAAGATTCTGGCTGGGCGCAGTGGGTCAATGCCTATAATCCCAACACTTTGGGAAGCTGAGGCAGGAGGATTGCTTGAGCCCACGAGTTCAAGACCAGCCTGGACAACATGGCGAAATTCTGTCTCTACCAAAATAAAAATAAAAATTAGCTGAGTGTGGTGGCACATGCCTGTAGTCCCAGCTACTCAGGAGGCTGAGGTAGGAGGATCACTTGAGCCTGGGAGGCCGAGATTGCACCACCGCACTCCAACCTGGGCAACAGAGCAAGCCCCTGACTCAAAAAGAAAAAAGAAAAAAGATTCTAACATCATAAAATCAAGTAAAAACTTGGAACTCACTATAATTAACAGTATCATACTGTATACTTGAAATTTGCTAAGAGGATAGATCCTAAGTGTTCTCACCACAAAAAAGAAAAAGGTAACTGTTGAATGAGGTATTTCACAATCTACATGCATGTAGAATCGTCAAGTTGTATAATGTAAACATAATGCAATATATTTGTATAATTTATGTGCCATATATAGTATAAGATATACGCTATATTAAATACATATTCGCTGGGTGCAGTGGCGCATGCCTGTAATCCCAACACTTTGGGAGGTCAAGGCAGGTGGATGAGGTCATGAGTTTAAGACCAGCCTGGCCAGCATGGTGAAATCCTGTCTCTGCTAAAAATACAAAAAATTAACCAGGCATGGTGGCGGGCACCTGTGATCCCAGCCACTCAGGAGGCTGAGGCAGGAGAATCATTTGAACCCAGGAGGCAGAGGTTGCAGTGAGCCGAGATTGTACCACTGCACACCAGCCTGGGCAACAGAGCAAGATTCCGTCTCAAAAAAAAGTACACCCTATACCTCGATAAAGTTGAGAAAAAAAAATCTCAGAACTCCTATATATGAAATGGAAATATCCGGCCGGGTGCGGTGGCTCACGCTTGTAATCCCAGCACTTTGGGAGGCTGAGGCAGGCAGATCACGAGGTCAGGAGATCGAGACCACGGTGAAACCCCGTCTCTACTAAAAATACAAAAAATTAGCTGGGCGTGATGGCGGGCGCCTGTAGTCCCAGGTACTCGGAGAGGCTGAGGTAGGAGAATGGCGTGAACCCGGGAGGCGGAGCTTGCAGTGAGCCGAGATCGCGCCACTGCACTCCAACCTGGGTGACAGAGCGAGACTCCGTCTCAAAAAAAAAAAAAAAAAAAGAAATGGAAATATCCATATAAACCCATCATGTGTTTTCTCTTAAGTAAACAAAGATCTAATTTTCTAGCAATGAATACCTCTAACACCATGTATGGTTTCTACCATTTCCCACGAAAAGTTGCTGGGGGCAGGGCTAGGTGGCTCACTCCTGTAATCCCAGCACTTTGGGAGGCTGAGGCAGGAAGATGGCTTGAGGCCAGGAGTTCGACAGCAGCCTGGGCAACATGGGGAGGCCCTGTCTCTACATAAAACCTTTAAAAACAAGGAGCCGGGGCTTTTGGAGGAATGGCTGATTCCAGGTCCCAGCAGGTCATGGGGCAGGTAACCCTTGGGCATCTTGTGAGACCAGGAAGCAAGGAAGTTTCCAAACCCTAAGGGGTGCCTGGTAGCTACAGATGAGACAAGTGAGCATTAAAAAAAAATCCAGTAAATATCAAAATCAAAATCTGGGCCAGGTGTGGTGGCTCACGTCTATAATCCCAGCAATTGGGGAGACTGAGGTAGGAGAACCACTTGAGCCCAGGAGGCAGAGGTTGCAGTGAGCTGAGATCATGCCATTGCACTCCAGCCTGGCTGACAGAGTCAGACTATGTCTCAAAAAAAAAAAAAAAAAAAAAATCAAAATCTGTGCTTTCATAATACTACAACAAATACAGCTCAGGCTCTGAAAACTGGCCAAAAATCCAGCTCTTGGTGGGGAGTGGTGGCATGTTCTTGTACTCCCAGCTACTACTCAGGAGGCTGAGATGGGAGGATCATTTGAATCCAGGAGTTCAAGACCAGCCTGGCCAATGTAGCGAGACACTGTCTCTACAATAATTAATAACAATTTTTAAAAAAAATAATCTAGCACTTAACCTGCCTCCCTTGGACAAATGGGTCCCATGTTATAAAAAGAGGATGAGGAAAGTTCCGCTTCCAATTCCAGCTGATCAGCCATGACAGGAGAGAAACAGATAATGATCCCACAGGATCCAAAACCATCAGGAGTAAAACTGATGGGAGCCTGACAAGGCGTGGACAGGAACTGAGTCTACTGCTTGATCTCACGTCATCAAAAGAGAAGCCAGCAACACCTACCTCCTTAAGAAGAACAAAATGCACCTGTGAAGTCATCGTGCCAAAATCTCAAACCCGAATCTGATCATGCATTCAGGGCACTTCCTGCTATGATGAAATGTTCTCTACCTGCACTGCCTAGTACAGAAGCCATTAGCCTCTGTGGCTATCACACAGCTGAAGTGTGGCAATGTGGCTGAGGAACTGAGTGTGTAATTTTATTTCATTTTAATTTGTTAATGTAAATAACCATATGTGACGAGTGACTACAGTATTACACAGCACAGCTCTGACACCTTAACCAACACCATGGGGATGTGATCTGCAAAATCCCTACTAGGGAAGAGAATGTCAACTAGAGGACAAACACCCAGAGACTTCAACAAATAAATCACAAGAACAAAGAAAAGGAGAGGGAGTCTACCAACAGATGAATGGATAAACAAAATGGTCCGTGCGCACGGTGGTATATTACTCAGCCAGAGAAAGGAATGAGGTGCTGAAGCATGCTACAATGGGGATAGACCTCAAAAACATGTCTTGTCAAAGAAGCCAGACACGAAAAGCCTCATATTGCACGATTCCAATGATATGAAATATCCAGAACAGGCAAATCCACAGACACAAAAAGCAGATTGGGTGTTGCCAGGGACTGGAGGAGAGGGAATGGGGGGTAACTTCTAATGGGTATAGGGTTTCCTTCTGGGTGATGAAAACGTTCTTGAATTAGATAGTGATGATGGTTGCACAACTCTGTGAAAACGTAAAATCACTACATCAGGCCAGGCATGGTGGCTCACACCTGTGATCCCAGTGCTTTAGGAGGCCAAGGTGGGAGGACTGTTTGAAGCCTGGAGTTTGAGACCAGTGAGGACAACATAGCGAGGCCCCGTCTCTACAAAAAAAATTTTAAATGTAGTCAGGTGTGGTGGCATTTGCGTGTGGTTGAAGTTACTCGGGAGGCTGAAGCAGGAGGATCATTTGAGCCCAGGAGTTCAAGGCTGCAGTGAGCTGTGACTGAGCCACTGCACTCTAGTCTGGATGACAGAGGGAGACCATGTCTCCAGAAGAAAAAAAAAAATTACTAAATCAAATGAGTGAATATTATGGTATGTAAATTATAGCTCAATTTCTTAAAATGCTAGTCTGTTTAAAAACAAAAAGAACTAGCCGGGCGCGGTGGCTCACGCTTGTAATCCCAGCACTTTGGGAGGCCGAGGCGGGCGGATCACGAGGTCAGGAGATCGAGACCACGGTGAAACCCCATCTCTACTAAAAATACAAAAAATTAGCCGGGCGTGGTGGCGGGCGCCTGTAGTCCCAGCTCCTCGGAGAGGCTGAGGCAGGAGAATGGCGTGAACCCGGGAGGTGGAGCTTGCAGTGAGCCGAGATTGCGCCACTGCACTCCAGCCTGGGCGACAGAGCGAGACTCTGTCTCAAAAAAAAAAAAAAAAAAACAAAAAGAACTGAGCAATGACTTGTGCCTGTAATCTCAGCAACTTGGGAGGCTAAGGCGGAGGGATCACTCGAGCACAGGAGTTTGAGACCGGCCTAGGGCAACATAGCGAGACCACATCTCTTAAAAAAAAGTGTGTGTGTGTGTGTGTGTGTGTGTGTACACAAACCCACCTTATAAAATAAAAATAAGCAAGTAAGGCCGGGCATGGTGGCTCACGCCTGTAATACCAGCACTTTGGGAGGCCAAGGCAGGCAGATCACCTGAGGTCAGGAGTTCAAGACCAACCTGGCCAACATGGCGAAACCCCGTCTCTACTAAATATACAAAAATTAGTGGGGCGCCTGTAATTCCAGCTACTTGGGAGGCTGAGGCAGGAGAATGGCTTGAACCCAGGAGGTAGAGGTTGCAGTGAGACAAGATCACACCATCGCACTCCAGCCTGGGCAACAAGAGCAAGACTTCGTCTCAAAAAAAAAAAAAAAAATAAACAAACAAGTAAAACCCAGTATAGGCACACCCTGGAAACCAGGGGTAGGTATCAACACTTAGATGACCCACTAACCTTGGGCAGTACCTTCCCCTCTGATAGTTGGGGACAAGACATAGAGTTAAGTAAGATAAAACTCTAGGTAAAAACACCAAATCCCTTTGCAATTCTGTTTCAACCCTGCAGCTCGGCAGTCCCAACCTTTTTAGCCTAAGGGACCAGTTTCGTGGAAGACAATTTTTCCATGGATATGGTGGGGCTGGGGTGTGGATGGTTTCAGGATGGTTCAAGTTCATTACATTTATTGTGCACTTTATTTCTATTATTATTACATTGTAATATAATAATTATACTATTCACTGTAATGTAGGATCAGTGGGAGCCCTGAGCTTGTTGTCTGGCAACTAGAGAGTCCCATTTGGGGGTGATGGGAGATCATCAGGCATTAGATTTTCATAAGGAGTGCCCAACCTAGATCCCTTGCATATGCAGTTCACAGTAGGGTTCGTGCTCCTATAATTTAATGCTGCTGATCTGACAGGAGGTGGAGCTCAGGCATAATGCAAGTGATGGGGAGTTGCTGTAAATACAGATGAAGCTTTGCTCGCTCACCCTACGCTTGCCTCCTGCTGTGCAGCCCAGGTCCTAACAGGCCAGGGACCACTGGACCAGTATGGGTCTGTGACCCACGAGTTGGGGACCCCTGCTGTAGATGATCTTAACAAGAAGGTCTTCACAGGGTACGAGTGAAGCTAACATTTGCCACCGTCCCTTTGGAACAAAAGGAGGAACAGGCCTTAGGTCCAGAGCCTAACAGAGGTTAACAATTTTTTAAATTTTAATTGTTTTAATATATCCACCTTGCTTATTGCAGTAATATCAAGTTTCCGTTCTGGAATTATCAAGTTTCTACTTCAGGCCAGGCATGGTGGCCTGCACTTTGAGAGGCCGAGGCGGGAGGATCACATGAGGCCAGGAGTTTGAGACCAGCCTGGACACGTGGCGAAACTCCATCTCTATAAAAAATACCAAAATTAGCCAGGTGTGGTAGCATGCACCTGTAGTTACAGCTATTTGGGAGGCTGAGGTGGGAGCCCAGGGAGGTCAAGGCTGCAGTGAGCCGAGATCACGTCCCTGAACTCCAGCCTGGGTGACAAAGTAAGACCTTGTCTCAAAAAAAAAAAAAAAAAAAAAAAAGGAAAAAGAAACAGGTCACTCTGGCCCATGCTTCTCTTTTCAGGCAGTGGCATGGGATGTACACATTCCATCTGTGTTCCTGCAGATGCCCACCGTGCACTGCACACTGCCTGAGGGGAGGAGGACTGGCTCGCAGCCAGCCTGCAGAACCCAGTTCCCACGCCCTCCACTTCAATGCCCTTTTCTTTTTTTTTTGAGATGGAGTCTCGCTCTGTCGCCCAGGTTGGAATGCAGTGGCACGATCTTGGCTCACCACAACCTCTGCCTCTTGGGTTCAAGTGATTCTTGTGCCTCAGCCTCCAAGTAGCTGGGACTACAGGCCCACGCCACCACGCCCAGCTAATTTTCGTATTTTTAGTAGAGACAGGGTTTCACCATGTTGGCCAGGCTAGTCTCGAACTCCTGACCTCAGGTGACCCACCTGCCTCGGCTTCCCATTGTGCTGGGATTACAGGCATGAGCCACCACGCCCAGCCAGATGCACTTTTCTTCAATTCCCTCATGTGTCAAACAGATAAACACGAATCTACCTCATAGGGCAGTAGTGAAAAGTTCAGCCAACTCCTATACCTTCCTCAGAACAGGATATGGACAGGCTCAATAAATGTTAGCTATTTGTTCCTTTCCTTTGTTGCTTAAGAGGCAATTCAGCAAGTTCATGCAAGAGTCCCATCTCACCCTTTTGCAGATAGGCCCCTCTCCTTTCTGCCCCAGAAGAAAAGGGAGCTCTTTAAGGGCTGCTATGGATTTCCAAGGTTAAAGGTGAAGGAAGAGTAATATAAAGAGTTTCTCAGTAGGGAGAAAGGAGTGGGGGACTCTACTCCCACCACCCCGGCCAGGCCAGGAAATTCCTTGTGGCCCTCAAGATCTTTACCCAAAAACAATTTTGTTGAATGTCACCCTGGCAATGTAAATTGATAGGCGATCTTCACAAGTGCAGGACAGAAAGTCAACACCTGAGACAAATGCATATCCAGTTGCTCTCTCTGCCCTAATGTTTATGTAAAAATGCAGATTTGGCCTGGCTCCGTGGTTCACGCCTGTAATCCCAGCATTTTGGGAGGTTGAGGCAGGTGGATCACCTGAGGTCAGGAATTTGAGACCAGCCTGACCAACATGGCAAAACCCCGTCTCTACTAAAAATACAAAAATTAGCTGGGTGTGGTAGTGGGCGCCTGTAATCCCAGCTACTCAGGAGGCTGAGGCAAGAGAATTGCTTGAACCCGGGAGGTGGAGGTTGCAGTGAGCCAAGATTGCACCATTGCACTCCAGCCTGGGCGACAGAGCGAGACTCTATCTCAAAAAATAAAACAAAAAACAAACAAAACCTCAGATTCATGAGTCGGACTGAGGCATAAATGACTATTCCTCTACCTGCCCTGCCCCATGTAAATCGTGTATTCAGTGAAAGGCTGACCAAAGACTCAAAAGAATGCAATCATTTGTCTCTTATCTACCTGTGACCATCTTACACATATTCATTTATATCTCATGTCTCCCTAAAATGTATGAAAGCAAGCTGTGCCCCAACCACCTTGGGTACATGCTGTCAGGACCTCCTGAGGCTGTGTCACGGACATGTCCTTAACCTTGGCAAAATAAACTTTCTAAATTGATTGACACCTGTCTCAAATACTTCAGATTCTCAGTCCTCTGTGGAGCTTCTGCCAGCCCTTCCAGGTGGCTGCCTTTCCTGGCCACTCAGAGAGAGCCCACGCTCTCTGGCTTCCACTCCCCAACCCACAACCCCTCCCTTCCACCCACCCCTGAGCTGACTGAGTTGGGAAGGTCTGGCTCTGTGACCACCCCTGACCTGAGTCCTCCAAGGTCCCCTAGATCTGGTACAGGGCTGAGTTGGAGGAGGAAAGTACAGATTTGGAACACATAAGATGGTGCCTAGAGATGGCCAAGTAAGAATTACCTGGAGAACAGCCTAGGCTAAAAGGGGGAAACAGCATTACCAGTCCCTATTATCCATCAGGGCATGCTGAGGGCAAAACAGAAGATGAGTAAGGCCCCTAACTGGCAGCCAGTTTCCTTCTCTCAGCCAGGATTCTGCTCATCAAGAAAACTGTGCTAGCCAGGTGCGGTGGCTCACGCCTATAATCCCAGCGCTTTGGGAGGCTGAGGTGGGTAGACCACTTGAGGTCAGGAGTTTGAGAACAGCCTGGCCAACATAGCAAAATCCTGTCTCTACTGAAAATACAAAAAATTAGCCAGGGCCGGGCACGGTGGCTCACACCTGCAATCCCAGCACTTTGGGAGGCCGAAGCGGGCAGATCACGAGGTCAGGAGATTGAGACCATCCTGGCTAACACGGTGAAACCCCGTCTCTACTAAAAAATACAAAAAAATTAGCCGGGCATGGTGGCGGGTGACTGTATTTCCAGCTACTCGGGAGGCTGATGCAGGAGAATGGCCTGAACCCAGGAGGCGGAGCTTGCAGTGAGCTGAGATTGCGCCACTGCACTCCAGCCTGGGCGACAGAACGAGACTCCGTCTCAAAAAAAAAAAAAAAAAGCCAGGCAAGATAGTGCACACCTGTAATCCCAGCTACTCAGGAGGCTGAGGCAGGAGAATCGCTTGAACTCCTTTTGACTCCGTTTCAAAAAAAAAAAAAAAATACAAAATTTAGCCGGGTGCGGTGTTGTGCACCTGTAGTCCCAGCTACTCGGGAGGCTGAGGCAGGGGAAGCCCTTGAACCCGGGAGGTGGAGGTTGCAGTGAGTCGAGATCATGCCACTGCACTCTAGCCTGGGCGACAGAGAAAGACTCCGTCTCAAAAGAAAATTAAACGTGTGCCATGACATGCTGGGGACTCTAAAAGACTCCATCCACATCTCTCTCTCTACCAGCCACACCCACTCTGGTTCAAACACCAGCCTCCCCTAAGGGCGGCGTCACCTGCCACTCCCAGAGCCCAGACTCCACCTCACTCACCTGCTCAAAGCCCGGTAGTGGCTTCCCAACCCTCTCAGAACAAAACCCAGCCTCCTTAAGGGCACTTTCTCTACCTAAGCCTTCCAAGCTGCTCTTCCCCGCCTTTCTCATCCTTCCCAGCACTCAAGAGAGCCTTCAAAACCACTTCTAGGTAAAGAGCAGACCTGTTCTCCCGTCCCATCACTCTTTTATTATTTGTACACCATTACCTGTATCTACAGCGACATCGTTCACTCATTTGTTTGTTTGTACCCTGTAGCCTCCTTGTCCCCACTGCCTAGGACGGGGCCCGACATGCAGCAGGCACTCAGTGCACAGGTGCTGAATGAATAAATAAAATGAATGAAAATAAAGCGAATGCCAGGGAAGCCGGGGATTTTGTCCCCAGGCGGCTTCTGTAAAATTCTTTCATTTTCCCCCCCCCCCCCAAACCACTTACCCGAGGGTCGCGCCAGCCCGACCTTGCGGCGCCCCCACTCCGCGCGCGACAGACCTCGGCAGCCGCAGCGTCTCACCTGGTCTTCGCGGCCACGTGGGGAAAGGTGGGGCGCGCGGTTGTCACCCAGGGAGCCGCCTCTAGCCCCTTCCGGCCGCCGTACGCGCGCAGGCGCTGTGGCGCCCCTAGTCTTGGCCTCCCAGAGCCCCGCGGACGGATCACGATAACCAAGGACGACCGCGAACGAAGGTAAAGCCAACAAAGCCACCTCATGCGCGACGGAGGCGTCTTTGGCGCCCCTTCCGGGACGCTCACGGTGGTCGCCGCCCCCAGCAGGGAAATGTTTTGGCTCCGGAGCGTCCGCCCAGAAGAAGCGGACAGCGCGCTTGCGCAAGAGAGCCGAGCAGCGGCGGCCCGCGCCTGCGCACCAGGACTCCGCGGCGGCTTGCGCCTGCGCGGCGCGGCGCTGCGGAGACCGTTGGTTCATTTGCATATCCCCGCCTCGCGCGGCGGCGGCGGCGGGTGAGGAGCCTGAGGCGGCGGCGGGGGCGGCTCCGCGCGCGGTGGTCTCGGGGTGAGGCCCGGGCCCTGGCGTCGTCGGTGGGTGGGTCCCAGGGTGGGAAGCTCGGGCTCGGCCTTGGGGGCCCGCCCCGGGCTCCGTGATGGCGTCGCAGGCTCGGCCCTCTGGCTGCGGCGGCGGCCGCGTCCCTGCCGGGTTGGCCTGGGTGGCCGGCTGCGGCCTCCCGGGCCCGGCACCCCCATTTCCTCGCCCGCAGAGACCGGGAGACGGCGGGCCGCGTCCACAAAGGCTCATTGGTTCAGTCGCTCATTCATTCCTCCCGAACTCGGAGCGCCCCCCGCTCGGGAGGAGATAACGGCGCCCAGCGCTGCATCGGGCCCTTCCCCTCTTTAGAACCGGTTCAGCCCCCACACCAGCCCTTTTACTGGCTGCCCATTCCATAGGTGGGGAAACGGAGACACAGAAAGCTTAGGATCGTGTGATTTGAACTTGGGTCACCTGACCCGGGAACCCTGCCCTTTGCCAGCAGAGAACAAGGGGGCGCCCCGGGAAAAGGGCTGAAGGATGGGACCGGGGAGGGGGGAGGGGGGGGCGGTGATCGTGATAGGAAATGGACCCTACGGGTTGCGTCTTAAAGTTGGAGGTTTTGCGAAGCGGGATATCTTGATGGTTAAGGATGCAGCCCCTGGACCCCAAAATGTTGCTTCTTAATCTTTTGACTTATTCTTCGGGGCTTTGGATGCACGAATACCGTTTTTGCCAGGTTCAGATCTGGGCTGTCTGATCTTGAATGGGTCGTTGAGTCTGTCTCCCTTTGCCTCCTCACCCTAATGTCATTCATAACAGGTGCCGCCTCTTCAGTGGGTGGTTGGAAGATCGCGCAAAGACCCAGCGCAGAATGAACTGTCACTAGTTCATTGTCATTGGTTGGGGGTCCCGCCACTCACTGTCAAGAGGCTTCTTTTAGAAGGGAAGGAAGTTCTCAGAGCCTCTGTGCCCTGCCGAGTCTGTGAAATGGGAAAAGAGCAACCTTGGGCCAGGCGCAGTGGCTCACGGCGTGAAATCCCAGCACTTTGGGAGGCCGAAGAGGGCTAATCACTTGAGGTCAGGAATTCAAGACTAGCCTGGCCAACATGGTGAAACCCCGTCTCTACCTAAAATATAAAAATTAGTCGGATGCGATGGCGGACTCCTGTAATCCCAGCTACTCAGGAGGCTGAGGCAGGAGAATTGCTTGAGACCAGGAGGCGGAGGTTGCAGTCAGCCGAGATCGTGCCACTGCACTCTAGCCTGGGCAACAGAGAGAGTCTCAAAAAAAGAAAAAAAAAAAAAAAAAAAGATGGATCTCTTCTTTCCTAACCACGATTTGCGAGGGTTGTGGTCCCACCCTTCCTACTCTGTTATGCTCAGTTATGTGTGTTGGTTGACACCTTCCTCCAGCAGATAGAACTGCTTTCACAGAGCTGCTTTTAATGGATTCCAAGGAGATGGGCCCAGAGAAGGTTTGTCTTGCTCCTTTTCAGCCAGCACACACCTGTGAACTTCGTGAGAGCAGAGGCCCCCTTGAAAGAGTCCAAACAAGGTGGGCAGATTGCTTGAGGTCAGGAGTTCGAGACCAGCCTGGCCAACCTGGCAAAACCCTGTCTCTACTTTAAAAAAAAAAAAGATAAATAAATAAAAAGGGTCTAGCTTGCCTCTGAAGTACCATGCGAGGATTATGGATTACTGGCTCCTTACTTCGAGGATTAGGTGAAATAGAGCAGGTTCTGTGAGCACACATTTTTTTTTTTTTTTTTCTTTGAGACAGAGTCTCGCTCTGTCCCCCAGTTTGGAGTGCAGTGGCATGATCTCGGCTCACTGCAACCTCTGTCTCCCTGGTTCAAGCAATTCCCATGCCTCAGCCTCCTGAGTATTTGGGATTACAGACACGTGCCACCATGCCTGGTGAATTTTTTTTTTTTTTTTGAGACAGCGTCTCACTCTGTTCCCCAGGCTGGAGTGCAGTGGCATGATCTCAGCCCACTGCAACCTCTGCCTCCTGGGTTCAAGCAATTCTCTTGCCACAGCCTCCCAAGTAGCTGGGATTAAAGGCACGCACCACCACGCCCGGCTAATTTTTGTATTTTTAGTAGAGACAGGGTTTTGCCATGTTGGCCAGGCTGGTCTCCAACTCCTGACCTTAAATGATCCGCCCACCTCAGCCTCCCAAAGTCCTGGGATTACAGGTGTGAGCCACCACACCTAGCCTGAATTTTTTGTATTTTAGTTTCACCGTGTTGCCTAGGCTGGTCTCGAACTCCTGAGCTCAGGCGATCTGCCCACCTCAACCTCCCAAAGTGCCAGGATTACAGGTATGAGCCACTGCGCCCAGCCCCAAGTTGTTGCTCTTAGTGTATTTTTTTCTCTCTCACCATAGGGCAGAATAACATGGCAGCCAGACGAATTACACAGGAGACTTTTGATGCTGTATTACAAGAAAAAGCCAAACGATATCACATGGATGCCAGTGGTGAGGCTGTAAGCGAAACTCTTCAGTTTAAAGCTCAAGGTAAAATAAAGTGTTGTTGTTGTAGTTGTTGTTTTGGTAGGGGTGTATCTTACGGCCAAGGCAGGAAGATTGCAATACCTGGGCAAATAATACCAGTCCTCTGATCCTTACTTTCCTTATTTAGGAGGAGATAATGGTTTTTATTTTGGTTCGGTTTTGTTTTTGTGATAGGGTCTTACTCTCTCCCCCAGGCTGAAATGCAGTGGCGCAGTTTTAGCTCACTGCAACCTTGAACTCCTAGGCTCAAGCCATCCTTCCATCTCTGCCTCCCAGAGTGCTGGGATTATAGGCATGAGCCACTGCACTTGGTCAGGGGATAATGTTTTGATCTGTCAGTCATCATTATGCAGATATCTGGAGCTTCTCACCGGATATCCTCCCCGACCCACCTCAAGACAGTTTTGTTTGTTTGTTTGTTTTGAGACGGAGTTTCACTTGTCTCCCAGACTGGAGGGCAATGGAGGGATCTTAGCCCACTGCAACCTTTACCTCCTGGGTTCAAGCGATTCTCCTGCCTCAGCCTCCTGAGTAGCTGAGATTACAGGCATGCACCACCATGCCCAGCTAATTTTTCCATTTGTAGTAGAGATGGGGTTTTACCATGTTGGCCAGGCTGGTCTCGAACACCTGACCTCAGGTGATCCACTTGCCTCGGCCTCCCAAGATACTGGGATTACAGGCATGAGCCACCGAGCCCAGCCCAGTTTTGTTTTTTGGTGTTTTTTGTTGTTGTTGTTGTTGTTTTGGTTTTTGTGTTTTTTTATAGATATGGGGTCTTGCTATGTTGTTTAGGCTAGTCTGCAACTCCTGAGCTCAAGCGATCCTCCCACCTCTGCCTCCAGCATGTTGTGATTACAGGCGTGAGCCACTGCTCCCATCCCCAAGACAGGTTATTGGATCCGTTTCCTGGCTCCATCCCCATCACCACTGCCCAGGTTTAAGCTCTACCAATTTTTTTTTTTTTTTTTTTTTTTTAATTTGAGACAGAGTCTTGTACTGTCACCCAGGCTGGAGTGCAGTGACGTGATCTTGGCGTACTGCGGCCTGTGCCTCCCGGGTTCAAGCGATTCTCCTGCCTCAGCCTCCCAAGTAGCTGAGATTACAGGCGCCTGCCACCACACTCGGCTAATTTTTTTGTATTTTTTGTAGTAAAGACGGGGTTTCACTATGTTGGTCAGGCTGGTTTTGAACTCCTGACCTTGTGATCTGCCTGCCTCGGCCCCCCAAAGTGCTGGGAGGATCACAAGGTCAGGAGATCGAGACCATCCTGTGAATGGTGAAACCCTGTCTTTACTAAAAATACAAAAAAAAAAAAATTAGCCAGGCATGGTGGCGGGCACCTGTGGTCCCAGCTACTTGGGGGGCTGAGGTGGGAAAATGCCGTGAACCCAGGAGGCGGAGCTTGCAGTGAGCCAAGATTACGCCACTGCACTCCAGCCTGGGCGACAGAGCGAGACTCCGTCTCAAAAAAAGAAAAAAGAAAAAAAATGGCTGGGCGCAGTGGCTCAAGCCTGTAATCCTAGCACTTTGGGAGGCCGAGGTGGGCGGATCACAAGGTCAGGAGATCAAGACCATCCTGGCTAACACAGTGAAACCCTGTCTCTACTAAAAATACAAAAATTTAGCCGGGCGTGGTGGCGGGCGCCTGTAGTCCCAGCTACTCAGGAGGCTGAGGCGGGAGAATAGCGTGAACCCAGGAGGCGGAGGTTGCAGTGAGCCACGATTGTGCCACTGCACTCCAGCCTGGGCAACAGAGCAAGACTCCGTCTCAAAAAAAAAAAAAAAAAAAAAACTTATCTGGGCATGGTGGCATGCGCCTATGGCCCCGGCTACGTGGGAGGCTGAGGCAGGAAGTTCGCTTGTGCCCAGGAAGTCGAGGCTGCAGTAAGCCGTGTTTGTGCCATTATACTCCAGCCTGGGCCACAGAGTGAGACCCTGTCTCAAAAAAAGACGGCTGGGTGCAGTGGCTTACACATGTAATCCCAGCACTTCTGGAGGCCAAGGTGGGCAGATCACCTGAGGTCAGGAGTTTGAGACCAGTCTGGCCAACATGGTGAAACCCCATCTCTACTAAAAATATAAAAATATGGCGGGCCCCTATAATCCCAGCTACCCAGGAGGCTGAGACAGAAGAATAGCTTGAACCCGGGAGGTGGAGGTTGCAATGAGCCAAGATCGCACCACTGCACTCCAGTGTGGGTGACAGAACGAGACTCCGTCTCAAAAAAAAAAAGGAAGATTAGGGGGCTGTGGGTGGGGGAGGAGTAGAAACCTAGCAGTATGCTAGGTGATTCTGGAACATTTCTTTGTTGCAAAGCAGTCTATCGTTTAGCCTTTCTCTGTTTCTCTGCTCTACTCTGAACTTTTCGTCTCCTCATAAAGGGTATCAGAAAATTCTCTTGAGTAGAGTCCAGCCATCACTCTGTGTCACTAATGTTCCCTCCCTAATCATGCCATCAATACCAATCATCAATACCTGGGTTATCACAGTGGATTTCTTGCAGGAACATCCACGTCTGTGCTCATCTCCTTTAATCTGTTCCCTGCGCAACAGCCAGTGAGGTCATCCCTCTGCTTAGAACTCTTCACTAGCCTTCTGTCTCTCCCAGAGTAAACTCCAGAGTACCACTGAGGGCCCGACTTGGATCTGGTACTCCTTCTCCATTTGTGTCTCTTATATTAGTGGTTCCCTAACTTTGTATAATGTTAGCGTCACCTGGGGGCCTTTTAAAAAACCCCGACGCCCAGGTCATGCCCTTATTTAATTAAGTAAGGATGTCTGGGGAGGTGGTCCCTGGGGCTCCAGTAGCAGAGTTTGGGAGCTGCCTTCCTACCACTTGGCCTTTCATTCCCTCTATTCCCTTCTGTCTACATTGGCCCCCTACTGGTCCCGCCTCAGGGTCTTGTCCTCATTCTCCCTCTGCCTGGAAGGCTTCCCTTTGTAAATGTACAGTCTGGCCCCTCATACTAGGCCACTGCTGCTAGATAAAGTGTCAGAGCTATGCAGCTGGGCACAGTGGCTTACGCCTGTAATCCCAGCACTTTGGGAGGCTGAGGTGGGTGGATCACAAGGTCAGGAGTTCCAGACCAGCCTGGCCAATGTGGTGAAACCCCGTCTCTACTAAAAATACAAAAGTTAGCCGGGCATGGTGGCGCCTGTATTCCCAGCTACTCAGGAGGCTGAGGCAGGAGGATCGCTTGAACCTGGGAGGTGGAGGTTGCAGTGAGCCGAGATCGCACCCCTGCACTCCAGCACTCCAGCCTGGGCAACAGAGCGAGACTCTGTCTCAAAAAAAAAAAAAAGGAAAAAAAAATGTCAGAGCTACCCTCCTTGACTAGCCTGTCTCAAAATGTCATTGCCTCCTCAGGTTCCCATGTGCTTGATTTGTCTTCTTGGTACTTACTTGCATCTGATATATTTCTGTTTATTGTCTGGCTCTCTCAACTGACAAGTTTGGGAGAGTTCTCATTTTCTTGTTGTAACTTCAGTACCTAGTACAGTGCTTGCGCACAGTAGGTGCCCAGTTTGTTCTTGTTGAACAAATGAACTAGGATTTATATACGACTTTGGCTTCCTGTGGCCTGTTAACCTATTACTACCTCCTGACACCTCTCCTTCCCTATTCGATTTTTTTTTTTAACTAGGTCATTGATTCTGATTGAAAAGCTAGAAAGAAAGGCACTCCATGAAAACTCCCCCTGAGGCCCACTGTTCTCATATGCCTGTAGTTCACTTCTCTTCCTCGCTTCTTACAGTTTCTCCATGTGTGATTAAGCAAATGCAAGTACATCTTCCCCTCCGCCCTTTTTTATTTTTGACAGAGATAGGGTCTCACTATGTTGTCCAGGCTGGTCTCAAACTCCTTGGTTCAAGTGATCCTCCCACCTCGGCCTCCCAAAGTGCAGGGATTATAGATTTGAGCCACTGTGCCTGGCCCATTTCCCCTTTTCTACATAGAGAAGGGCAGAAGTGGGCACTGTTCAGTTTCCATCATGGCTTCTCTTGATGTATCTTGTTAAGCTTCTGCCTTCCCTCCTGCTTGCCTCAGTCTGTGTTTTTTCAGCTCCAGAGAGAGGGTTGATTGGCCTGGCTGACCTTTCCAAGGGATGGGTTCAGCCAGCTTTGGGTCAGCTGTGGTGGGTGTGGTGTTAGCTATGGTTCCTCTAGCCTCATGGTGGCACTGTGGGCTGAGACTTCCTTCTAAGAGGCAGTGAAGGCAGGTAGCTGCAGTAAAACCTGTCTGTTCTGAGACAGAAGTAGAAACACAGAAGTGTTCCAGTTGCAGTAAAGATATCCAGGTTATTTGGGGACCAAACACCCTTTCCTCAGACTAAAAGAGGGATTGTCAACCCAGATGGCTAGAGAATAGAGGAATCTGAATGAGCAAGGGCTGTTGGTGCCAACTTAGAGAGTCTGTGTCTTGCCCATTGGGCTGCTGCTGCCCAGCCTGGGTTGACTGTCATCAGAGCAAACTCAGGCTTGGTGCTTATACGTCTTCTGTTTTAGTAGGTAGTTGATCCAGATTTTTAAGTGACACCACACGCATTTTAAATGTTGGCAACAAATACAGATTGGCAAAAAGCACTGAGGTGTATAAAGCACTTTTGCTGCCTGGTTATCCGTGGACTGTTTGTTTGCACTGTTTGCATCCTCTGGTCTAAAGTATCTTTTGGCTTCTTCTTTTTTTTTTTTTGGATGGTTGATTTCAGATCTCTTAAGGGCAGTCCCAAGATCCAGAGCAGAGATGTATGATGACGTCCACAGCGATGGCAGATACTCCCTCAGTGGATCTGTAGCTCACTCTCGAGATGCCGGAAGAGAAGGCCTGAGAAGTGACGTATTTCCAGGGCCTTCCTTCAGATCAAGCAACCCTCCCATCAGTGATGACAGCTACTTTCGCAAAGAATGTGGCCGGGATCTGGAATTTTCTCACTCTGATTCTCGGGACCAGGTCATTGGCCACCGGAAATTGGGGCATTTCCGTTCTCAGGACTGGAAATTTGCGCTCCGTGGTTCTTGGGAACAAGACTTTGGCCATCCAGTTTCTCAAGAGTCCTCTTGGTCACAGGAGTATAGTTTTGGTCCCTCTGCAGTTTTGGGGGACTTTGGATCTTCCAGGCTGATTGAAAAAGAGTGTTTGGAGAAGGAGAGTCGGGATTATGATGTGGACCATCCCGGGGAGGCTGACTCTGTGCTTAGGGGCAGCAGTCAAGTCCAGGCCAGAGGTCGAGCTCTAAACATCGTTGACCAGGAAGCTTCCCTCCTAGGAAAGGGGGAGACTCAGGGCCTGCTCACAGCTAAGGGGGGTGTTGGGAAACTTGTCACATTGAGAAATGTGAGCACAAAAAAAATACCCACCATGAATCGTATTACTCCCAAAACTCAGGGCACTAACCAAATCCAGAAAAACACTCCAAGTCCTGATGTGACCCTGGGGACAAACCCAGGGACAGAAGATATCCAGTTCCCCATTCAGAAGATCCCTCTGGGGCTGGATCTGAAGAATCTTCGGCTCCCCAGAAGAAAGATGAGCTTTGACATCATAGATAAGTCTGATGTTTTTTCAAGATTTGGGATAGAAATAATCAAATGGGCAGGATTCCACACCATAAAAGATGATATTAAATTTTCCCAACTTTTCCAGACTCTCTTTGAACTTGAAACAGAAACCTGTGCTAAAATGCTTGCCTCATTCAAATGTTCCTTAAAACCAGAGCACAGAGATTTTTGCTTTTTTACTATCAAATTTTTAAAGCACTCTGCTTTGAAGACACCCAGAGTTGATAATGAGTTTTTAAACATGCTTTTAGACAAAGGTGCTGTGAAGACCAAAAATTGCTTTTTTGAAATCATAAAGCCTTTTGACAAGTACATAATGAGACTTCAAGACCGGCTTCTGAAGAGTGTCACACCTTTGCTTATGGCCTGCAATGCCTACGAGCTGAGTGTCAAGATGAAGACCCTCAGTAACCCCCTGGACTTGGCTCTTGCCCTAGAAACCACCAATTCTCTCTGCCGGAAGTCTTTGGCCCTTTTGGGACAGACATTCTCCTTGGCCTCTTCTTTCCGGCAAGAGAAAATCTTAGAAGCTGTCGGCCTGCAAGATATAGCTCCGTCACCTGCTGCATTTCCAAACTTCGAAGACTCCACTTTGTTTGGGCGAGAGTACATAGACCACCTGAAGGCCTGGCTAGTCAGCAGCGGATGTCCCCTCCAGGTTAAGAAAGCCGAACCAGAGCCGACGCGAGAGGAGGAGAAAATGATTCCTCCTACGAAACCCGAAATTCAGGCCAAGGCTCCAGGTAGTCTGAGTGATGGTAAGGAAAACAGCCAAAGTTTCTATTTGTTGTTTTTCTTGTTTCTTTGGTAATGTCTTTTATTCAAGATTTTTTTACACAGAAGTTCTTTAGCCAATTGGAAACAAATCAGGATTTTAGTAGAAAACGCACATTGGCCAATATATGTCTGCCATTCATTCTGTGAATGTGTATTAGGAATCTGCTGTTTACCACAGAAGTCTTTAGACAACCAGGTGTGGTGGCACATGCCTGTAATCCCAGCACTTTGGGAGGCTGAGGCAGCGGATCGCTTGAGACCAGCCTGGCCAACATGGTGAAACCCCATCTCTACTAAAAATACAAAAACTAGCCAGGTGTGGTGGCACGCACCTGAAATCCCAGCTACTCGGGAGGCTGAGGCAGGAGAATCCACTTGGACCTGGGAGGCGGAGGTTTCAGTGAGCTGAGATCACCCCATTGCACTCCAACCTGGGTGACAGAGCAAGACTCTGTCTCAAAAAAACAAAAATCTTTAGACATTTTTAGGTCAAATACCTCTCTGGGAATTTGGTAGAAAGCTGTGGCCACTGCCAGAAAAAATGCTCATCTATTCATACATAATTTTACCTATATCTTCCGGGGGATTCGTACCTTTCTGCAGCCAAGGTTAAGAACCCTTGTTCCTTTTTTTTTTCTTTTCAACCTTTGAAAAAAAGAAGGGTTGACTTTCTTTCCTTGTTTTTGCTTTTTTGAGACAGAGTCATGCTCTGTCACCCAGGCTGGAGTGCAGTGGCATGATCATGGCTCACTGCAGCCCCGACCTCCTGGGCTCAAGTGATCCTTCTGCCTCAGCCTCCTGAGTAGCTGGGACTATAGGCATGTACCACCATGCCTGGATAACTTTTTTTGTAGAGAATCATGTTGCCCAAACTGGTCTCGAACTCCTGAGCTCAAGTGATCTACCCGCCTCAGCCTCCCAAAGTGCTGGGATTATAGGTGTGAGTCACTGCACCTGGCCTGGAACCCTTGTTCCAACGTGTCCCCAACAGGGTACTACTAGAAGGTAGAAAAGACACAGAGCACTGTCTCTGAGGAATCCCCAGGCTCCTGAGGGAAGAAAATCACAAAGACCAGTCACTCGTGAGCCAGGGGTGGTAGCACATGTCTGTATTCCCAGCTACTCGGGAGGCTGAGGAGGGAGGATTGCTTGAGGCCAGGAGTTCAAGTTAGAGAGGTCGTGCTTGAGCTGTATTGAGGGATGTGTAGGGACCAGCCAGGTCATTCCACATAGTGGATACACCTTTTCGCCCTACTCACTTTTGTAGACTAGCTAAAGTTGGTGAATCACTTAAGTACACCTGCTAATTAGCAGTTATCATTGGCTTTCTGGGGAGAGGAAAAGGCCAAGGAGGAGAAATAGAAGTGATGAGCTGTTTGGTTTCCCTCTTCCTTCCTCCTAAGCTCCAAGAATGAACTCTCACAGCCCAGACATCCCAGAGGTCACGAGCATACATGGTAACCATGCTGTCTTTTTTTTTTTTTTTTTTTTTAATTTATAAAGGAAAGAGGTTTAATTGACTCAGTTCCACATGGCTGAGGAGACCTCAGAAAACTTACAATTATGGTGGAAGGCAAAGGGGAAACAAGGACATCCTTGGTGACAGGAGAAAGAAGAGCGACCATGCTGTCTTAACTCTTGTGATAGGGAGAAAGCACTTTTCCCACTGACGTGGTTTTCACCTTCCATTGCCCGCAGCCCAGTGGGGAAGTCTCATTTGTTCCTGACTTTCTTTGCTCCTTCACCACCCTCATGAAGCCCCAACGGCACTAGACACTGGATAGGTCCCACCACATACAGGTGGCCACACCTACTCCCAGAGAGGGATCCTTCCAGAAGTAGGCTCAGGGCTGAAGGGACCCTACTCCCCAACCCCTCACAAAGTGATGGCATACTGTATGAAGGAAGAAGAGTCACCCATAACCTAAAGTGGTTATAACCCACCCACTTACCCTCCCACAGTCTTCGATGTTCCCCCTGCTTTCCTGCAGCTGCAGGCATGCTGGACTGAAAATGCTACCGCCTGCTCTTCTACCTGATTGCCAGAAAGCACTCTTTGTTTCCACAGCCTTTGCTACAGCGTGATATTGACCTAATGCAAATTACCTCACCTTTTCCTTGATGCTGGACTCATGCTGCCTTTTACTAGAGGTTTCTGAAGCCAGACAGACCTGGGTTCACATGTAGTTGGCATGTGCAAGCCTCAGTTCCCTGTCTGGATAGCGGGATGGGTGGCGGCAGGGCCCACATCTCATAAGGCTGCCCCACCGCTGCTTATGTTCCTGTTAGAAATGCTGGAATGGGCCAGGCGCAGTGGCTCATGCCTGTAATCCCAGCACTTTGGGAGGCCGAGGCGGGCAGATCACGACATCAGGAGATCGAGACCATCCTGGCTAACATGGTGAAACCCCGTCTCTACTAAAAATACAAAAAATTAATCGTGCATGGTGGCATGTGCCTGTAGTCCCAGCTACTGGGAAGGCTGAGGCAGGATAATCACTTGAATCCAGGAGGCAGAGGTTGCAGTGAGCCAAGATCTTGCCACTGCTCTCCAGCCTGGCGACAGAGCGAGACGGTCTCCAAAAAAAAAAGAAAAAAGAAAACAAGAAGTGCTGGAATGGGTCGGGCGCAGTCGTTCACACCTGTAATCCCAACACTTTGGGAGGCTGAGGCAGGTGGATCACCTGAGGTCAGGAGTTCGAGACCAGCCTGGCCAACATGACAAAACCTGTCTCTACTAAAAATCAAAAATTAGTCTGGTGTGGTGGCACACACCTATAATCCCAGCTACTTGGGAGGCTGAGGCAGGAGAGATGCTTGAACTTGGGAAGTGGAGGTTACAGTGAGCCTAAAGCTCACCACTCCACTCCAGCCTGGGTGATGAGCAAAAGTCAGTCTAGAAAAAAAAAAAAATGCTGGAATGACATCTTTGGTTGAATGCTTTGGTTATTACTGTTAGTTTTATTTTTTTTAATTCTCCTTGAAAGGATACATTCTCAGGAGTAGGATTGCTGGGCCAAAGCTGTGACCCACTTTCTGACCCTTGTTCATGGTCATCCTAGCTAAAGATGACCAAATTTGCAGGGGTCCCTAAATTTCATTGCTGACTGTAAACCTCAACATCTTTTGTAAAATCATGTAAAACTAGTAGCTCTGTAAAAAGAGAGCCATGAAAAAAAGCAGTTTCATAGGGGACATACTTGGAATAACGTGGCAGTTGAAGGATTGACTCATCATGTGTGAGGAGCTCACACTAGTGTTTAAAATAAGCTCAAAGCTGCAACATGGACACAGACGGGCACAGGACTATGCAATCATTTACAGAACAAACCGGAAAACCTCGCTAGTTCTAGTTCAGCAATGATTTTAATTGAATGGCTGAACAAATAGACCATTCTTTGCTTTTTTTTTTTTTTTTTTTTTTTGAGATGGAGTTTTGCTCGTTGCCCAGGCTGGAGTGCAATGGCATGATCTCGGCTCACCACAATCTCCGCCTCCCAGGTTCAAGCGATTCTCCTGCCTCAGCCTTCCTAGTAGCTGGGATTACAGGCATGTGCCACCACACCTGGCTAATTTTGTATTTTTAGTAGAGACGGGGTTTCTCCATGTTGGTCAGGCTGATCTCGAACTCCTGACCTCAGGTGATCTGCCCGCCTCGGCCTCCCAAAGTGCTGGGATTACCGGCATGAGCCACTGTGCCCGGCCATCATTCTGTACTTTTAAAACTAGCCAATTATTAGGAAACTAAACAATCTTACCATTCGAAGAAACATGTTCTGTGTTGCTGGCAGCATTGTAAATTTAAAGTCATATTGGAGGAAATTCACACTTTAAAAAATATTTTGGACAGGACATGGTGGCTCATGCCTATAATCTCAGCACTTTGGGAGGTAGAGGAAGGTGGATCTCTTGAGGCCAAGAATTGGAGACCAGCCTGAGCAATATGGTGAAGCCTTGTCTCTACAAAAAAAATAAAAAAAGCCAGACGTGGCGGCGCATGTCTGTAATCCCAGCTACTTGGGGGGCTGAGGCCTGAGAACTGCTTGAGCCTAGGAGTTCAAGGCTGCAGTAAGCTGTCATGGGACCACTGCACTCCAGCCTGGGCAACAGAGTGAGACCCCATCTCAAAAAAGAAAAAATTTGTCTTTTTTTTTTTTTTTTTGAGACGGGGTCTCACTCTGACGCTCAGGCTGGAGTGCAGTGGCACAATCTCGGCTCACTGCAAGCTCCACCTCCCGGGTTCACGCTATTCTCTTGCCTCAGCCTCCCGAGTAGCTGGGACTACAGTCACCCGCCACCATGCCCAGCTAATTTTTTTGTATTTTTTTAGTAGGGATGGAGTTTCACCATGTTAGCCAGGCTGGTCTCGATCTCCTGACCTCATGATCCTCCTGCCTTGGCCTCCCAAAGTGCTGGGATTACAGTTGTGAGCCACTGTGGCTGGCCAAAATTTGTTTCTTATACGTTCAGCAAATATTTTTCTGTGAACATGTAATTTGGGATCATTGACCTTTTTTTTTTTTTTTTTTTTTTTTTTTTTTTTTTTTGGGAGATGGAGTCTCGCTCTATCGCCTGGCTGGAGTGCAGTGGTACGATCTTGGCTAACTGCAACCTCTGCCTCCCGGGTTGAAGCAATTCTCCTGCCTCAGCCTCCCAAGTAGCTGGGACTATAGGTACATGCTGCCATGCCCGGCTAATTTTTTTTTTTTTTTTTGTAGTTTAGTAGAGACGGAGTTTCACCATGTTGCCCAGGCTGGTCTCGAACTCCTGAGCTCAGGCAGTCCACCCCACTCGGCCTCCCAAAGTGCTAGGATTACAGGTGTGAGCCACTGTGCCTGGCTGACCTTTTTTTTTATTTTTTAATTGGAGAAAATTTTTTGTGAATTGATATATATATTTTCTGATTACAAAACATAAGTTTTTTTTTTTTTTAAGGTAAAGCATAAGGAAAATGAAATTCCTGATAATTCTACCCCTTATAACCTCTGTTAACATATTTCCTGGCCGGGCATGGTGGCTCACGCCTGTAATCCCAGCTCTCAAGGAGGCAAGAGGCGAGAGGATAGCTTGAGCCCAGGAGTTCGAGACCTGCCTGGGCAATATAGCGAGACCCCGTTCTCCCGAAAAAGAAAAAAAAAAGACAACATATTTCCTTATAGTCTTTTTTCTATGTATCCATATTTATATTTTTTTATTCCCACCTTTATATTGAGAACCATAACCTAGATACGTTTTTGTATATTTTATACTAGATATTTATATTTTCCACTTTAATATTATGAACACTCAAATTATTAATACGTGAAAAATGATATCAAATTGCTATATATCTTTCTTTTTCTAGAGCATATACATAAATTGCTCTGTCCAGTCATTGAAAGCTGTGACTGTTTCTCTCCTAGTGGTTATACTGTTACATTTTTTAGGAGGAGATTTTCCATATTGGTGGTTTTCCTCTTTTCAATGCTGGTGTCTTGTGAATGAGGATTTCGGTTGTTGATGCCTGCTTGGGTTCAGCGCTAAGCCCCCAACTACTCAACTATCCTCGTCTTCCCAGAGCCCACATTCAGCATATTTCTCAGAAAAGCTGTTCTGTGTGTTCCAGCTGTCCCCCAGCGAGCAGATCACAGGGTAGTGGGCACCATTGACCAGCTTGTGAAACGTGTCATCGAAGGCAGCCTGTCTCCCAAAGAGAGAACTCTTCTCAAAGAGGACCCTGCTTACTGGTAGGTCTTTAAATGTCCACCCTGTGAATCCGTCTCATGGAGTATATGGCAAAATTTGGGTCACTTTGATGGTGTTGAGAGCAGAGGGTGAGATACTTGAGCAAGTGGTGTTCTCCAGTGAGAAGAGCATGAGGGTGGCTCAGATTTATGTGGGTTCAGCACGCTCCAGCTCTGCTGCAGACCAGTGGTAGGCCAGCTGGGTGGGTGGCCTTCTCTCACCTGTGACTACAGCTCCAAGTCCCTGCTGGGCTGTTTTAAGGATGCAATGAGATGTGCATGCAGAGAATACAGAATAAGGGTAGTAAGAGTAGTAATACATCATTGCAGTTGTTTGCAACTTATTGCTAATATTTGTTAAACTGTCTTTTGCTTAATTGCCTCTTTATGTAAATAGAACACCTTAATTGCCTCTTTATGTAAATAGAACACCTTTTTTTTTTTTTTTTGAGATGGAGTCTCGCTCTGTCGCCCAGGCTGGAGTGCAGTAGTGCAATCTCAGCTCACTGCAACCTCCGCCTCCCGGGTTCATGCCTTTCTTCTGCCTCAGCCTCCCGAGTAGCTGGGACTACAGGCATGTGCCACCACGCCCGGCTAATTTTATGTATTTTTGGTAGAGATGGGGTTTCACAGTGTTAGCCAGGATGGTCTCGATCTCCTGACCTCATGATCCACCTGCCTCGGCCTCCCAAAGTGCTGGGATTACAGGTGTGAGCCACCATGCCCAGCCGAACAACTTACTAAAATTACAGTTTGCATCTTAAATATAGTACTTCCTTATTAGAGAAAGTAAAGAACAGGCCAGAGAAAGAGTCTCGCTCTGTCACCCAGGCTGGAGTACAGTGGCGCAATCTTGGCTTACTGCAACCTCCATCTCCTGAGTTCAAGCGATTCTCATGCCTCAGCCTCCCAAGTAGCTGGGATTATAGGTGCACGACATGAGGCAGGTCACATCAGCAAAGAGGCAATGGCCAGTTCTGTCCACAGGGCTCCAATGGGAACAAATAATGCTTGTGGGGTATGAGGGTGGAAGGTCTCAAATCTGTGTATTTTTAATAGAGATGGGGTTTCACCATGTTGGCCAGGTTGGTCTCGAACTCCTGACCTCAGGTGACCCACCTGCCTTGGCCTCCCAAAGTGCTGGGATTACAGGTGTGAGCCACTGCGCTGGGCTGAGACACCATTTCTTTAAAAAAAAAAAATGGTGATGATCAGTGCTTTGATTGTATTTCTGCCTACCTTTCTGGCAATTTATTATGATATCTGGGAGTGAAACTGCTAGGTTAAAGCTCATGTTAGAGGCTTTTGATTTATGTCAGTTTCTCAGCTTCAGCACGTTTTATTTTTATTTATTTATTTATTTTTAACTGAGTCTCACTCTGTCGCCAGGCTGGAGTACAGTGGCACGATCTTGGCTCACTGTTTCCCGGGTTCAAGCAATTCTTGTGCCTCAACCTCCCAAGTAACTGGGATTACAGGTGCCCGCCACCACACCCAGCTAATTTTTTGTGTTTTAGTAGAGACGGGGTTTCACCATGTTGCCCAGGGTGGTCTTGAACTCCTGAAATCATGCAATCCGCCTGCCTCAGCCTCCCAAAGTGCTAGGATTACAGGCGTGAGCCACCGCGCCCGGCCTCAGCTGCAGCACGGAGGCTGGATCATTCTGTATTAGGGGAGCTGTCCTGGACATTGCAGGCTGTTTAGCAGCATCTGTGGCCTCTATCTGTTTGATGTTAGTAGGACCTTCTATCTCACTACTAACAACCCAGAATACATCCAGACACTGCCTGGTGTCCCATGGCAGGCAGAGCTGCCCCTGATGGAGACCATTGATGTTTATCATCAGATTACTCTCCATAGGTTATCTGTACTAATTGACCCTCTCACTGCTATTCTGTAAGTGTGCTGTGCCCTCTTGTTTTCTGTTTTTGTTAGGGGCAGGATCTCACTCTGTTGCCCAGGCTGCAATGCAGGGGCGCTATCACAGCCCACTGCAGTCTTGACCTCCTGAGTGTGCCCCTTTTGGTAGTCAGATTGTACCCATACTGGACTTGCTATTCTTGCTGTTGTAATTACTAAAGATGCTTGAAAGGCATACATTTCCATGTCTTTGGTCCTACCCACCATGATTTACCAAGGGGAAGGTTGGAGCTTATTGTGGTTTTATTTTTATAAAATTCTTGAGTTTGGATTATTTTCATGTATTGAATGAGGTAGGCATGTAACTTAAAAGTTAAAAATTCCCAAATAACCCAATTGTCCCAGCATCATTTATTGAATACTTTTTATTTAATAAACACTTGTGCCTTCTGTGCAGTTGGTACTGTTCTAAGCACATTACTGATTTAAGCACTAGCTGGTTGAATCCTCGTAAACAACGTTGGGAGGCAGGTCTATTGCTATGCTTATTTTACAGACAAGAAACTTTGAGGCTCCAAGAGCCCTCTTGCCTTGAGGATCCACAACTAGTAAGAGGCAGAGTTGAGATTCAAATCCAGGGTCTGTGGTCTGAACCAGTGTGCATGTTGAAGGATTGTCAGATTGACAGATGCAAGCAGATACCAACCCTCTTGGTAAGAAGGCATCCAGACTTAGAAGGCCCAGGGGCACTTTACAGGTAGTTGATAAAGTGATTAGGCTGGAGGAATAGGAGGCCCTGAGAGGACTGGGGGCTGGTGCCTCTGCCCCATGACCCCTGCACATGGCCCAGTGGTCTCATGATCACTGATAACCGGGGCAGCAGGCGGAAGCCAGAGTCAGGGGTGTGTTTGGTTAGGGGGCAGGACAGGGTACAAAATCAGAAATAAGTGGCCAGGTGTGGTGGCTCACACCTGTAAGGTGGGTGGATCACGAGGTCAGGAGATCGAGACCATCCTGGCGAACACGGTGAAACCCTGTCTCTACTAAAAATACAAAAAAAAATTGGCCGGGCCTGGTGGTGGGTGCCTGTAGTCCCAGAAATAAGCATCAAACTAAGAACTGATATTTGAGGTAAACCAGTATCATGAAAGAGAATAACCAAACTCAACCAACTCCTGACACCTTAGAAGACAGAGTTACTATGAGAAAGAGGAGGTGTAGTCTATAAATATGTATGTGTAATGAATAGTCTCAGGTAATAAGAGTATATTGTATCCATGAAACAGACACTGGTTGCTATGAAAACGATCCTATTAAGGATCTTGGAAATGAAAAATAGATTGAAATAAAAATCTCAGCAGTTGGCTGATAGAATAGATCCTGAAGAAGGACAGATTTAGGAGTTGGTCCCAGGGACTTTATCATCCAAAAACTCCTTCACAGGGAATTACCTGGCCTGGTGCGGTGGCTCACGCCTGTAATCCCAACACTTTGGGAGACCGAGGGGTACAGATGACCTGAGGTTGGGAGTTTGAGACCAGCCTGGCCAACATGGTGAAACCCTGTCTCTACTAGGCTTCCGTCCTTTTCTATGAGAGAGTGCAAAGCATCAAGCCTAGAAAATGATCACAACAGTGCAGGATATAAAGCTGAAGGAATATGTCATACTTTGTTTTCTCTCAGCTTCTAAATTGTCCCCTGGGAGTGGGCCAGCCCTGACCTTGCTCTCCAGGGAGAGCCCACCAGGTCCTACATGTTCACACACTCAGGAAAACAAGTGGCTAAGAATCCCTGTGGTCTAGCCTCAGCAGGATTGTCCAAGCACCCCAAAGTTAACATAAAATCTAAATAATTGATGTTTGGGGTGAAATAAAAGAAACTAAAATCCCAGATGATCTAAATATGTGAGACACAAAGGGAAGGAGGGAGATAGGTGTACAGGCCTTTGTCTTTTTTTTTTTTTTTTTTTGAGACGGAGTCTTGCTGTGTCCCCCAGGTTGGAGTGCAGTGGCGCAATCTCAGCTCACTGCAAGCTCCGCCTCCTGGGTTCACGCCATTCTCCTGCCTCAGCCTCCTGAGTAGCTGGGACTACAGGCGCCCGCCAACACGCCTGGCTAATTTTTTGTATTTTTAGTAGAAATGGGGTTTCACTGTGTTAGCCAAGATGGTCTCGATCTCCTGACCTTGTGATCCGCCCGTCTTGGCCTCCCAAAGTGCTGGGATTACAGGCGTGAGCCACCGCGCCCGGCCGACTTTTGTCTTGTTTGACGTGAAGATAGAGCTAAAGGGTAATTCTGGATATTGATACAAAATAAGAGTTTAGGTATGTGTGTTGATTAGCCATTAAAGGAACAGAAGTGGGGTCTATAACTTCCATACTACTATAGAAAGAAGCAAAAACACAGGAATTGGAAAACACAGAGATGGGAAATTGCATAGCAGGTGAACGCTACCAAAAAGAAAGGATGTAGAGAATTGTTTAGGCAAAAAACACTTTAAGGAGAACAGCACTAAAAGAAGCAAAAGAAGTTCCTGATAAAAGGGAAAGTCATCACGAACATATAGATTGTCAATCTTGGTGCCTGCACTACATAGCTTTGAGCTATGTAAATAAACAACCTTTAGAAATCATTTAAGTCCAGAGCTGGGTGCGCTGGCTCACACTTGTAATCCCAGCACTTTGGGAGGCCGAGGTGAGCAGATCACCTGAGATCAGGAGTTCAAGACCAGCCTGGCCAACATGGTGAAACCCCCTCTCTACTAAAAAAAATACAAAAATTAGCTGGGCATGGTGGCGGGTGCCTATAATCCCAGCTACTCGGGAGGATGAGGCTGGAGAATCGCTTGAATCCAGGAGGCAGAGGTTGCAGTGATCCGAGATTGCGCCACTGCACTCCAGCCTGGGTGACAGAGCAAGACTCCGTCTCAAAAAAAAAAAAAAAAAAAAAAATCATTTAAGTCCAAAACCACGATAAGAGGAATTGGATGAATCCAAAACCATGGTAGGAGACATTAATGTTTCTCTGAAATGGGTAGACGATGTAATCCAAATAAGGTTGTGGAAGATTTTATAACACAGGAAATGAGCATAAACAGAGACAATCTGCTAATTTGTTGAGCGGTTAATGACTACTAGGCAGTTTTCATAGCACTTGCCTCATAGTGAAAAGCTTATAACGCAGGCCTCACAGCTGTATGATGAAGTAGCTACTGCTTATCATCTTCCCTGTCTTAGAGATGGAGAAACTGAGGCACAGAAAGGTTCCCAGGTAATAAGTGGCTATGCTGAGATTTGAAGCCAGCAGACTGGCTTGTTGAGTGTTCTCTGTTCTTGATGTGATGTTCCACTGGAACTTGGGAGATACATTTGGGACTGACGTCCTCGGACTGCACTTGGCATCAGAACCGTCCAGAAACAAGGAAAGCCATCAGAGCCATGAGTGACTGGGGTAGTCAGGTCACCTGGCCCTGATTCTGCGCTCTGCCCTTGATAAGGAGTTGCCTTGCTGGGCTGTGTTTGACTTGAGAACCAGAGCGCCCATGTTGGTCAGCATTCTCTTACTTGAGCGCTATTGCTTGTTAGGGCATGATCTTGCAGGATGCCACCGTTAGCCCAACAGAGTGCCAGGGCAGCAGTGGAGCCGGTACTCAGTCGTTTTCTCAGGTCCAGACAGACCTCAACTGGCTAACAGTGTTAGCGGGAGCTTGTGTACAGAGCTGCCTGCCAGGGACATGCCACATCACACAGTGCTGCCAATGCTGTGCAACACACAGCCACCTCACTTCTAGTTGGCTTGTCACTGGTAATCTGGAACCTCATCTAATAACTGATATGTCGTTACTTAATATCAAACAATCCGAAAGCCACCTGAAATACTGCCATACTTACTAAGCAATATTCTTCTTTAACACAAACTGAAATCAAATATTCACAAAAGTCTGTTATGTTTTTTGTGGGGTGGTTATTTATTTATTTATTTTTAAAGAGATGGGGTTTCGCCATGTTGCCCAGACTGGTCTTGAACTCCTGGGCTCAAGCGACCCACCTGCTTCCGCCTCCCAAAGTGCTGGGATTACAGGCATGAGCCACCATGCCCATCTTAAAAGTTTGTTATGTATGAAATTACAGAGAAAATCACAGCACACCCAGGAAACTCACATGGGCCACATTATGCCAATACAGCAAACTAGAAACCAGCAACAACCAAAATAAAGCACGTTTCTGAATAACTTTTGAGTGAAGGGTAATCAGAACTGAAATTAGAAGCAATTTAGAAGGAAGTGGCAAGAAGAACATTATATACCAGATGCAGTCATAAAAATACTTAAGAGAAAGAGTGACTTCAGGTGAATTTATTAGAAATAGTGGGCCAGGTGCAGTGGCTCACACCTGTAATCTCAGCACTTTGGGAGGCTGAGGCATGTGGCCACCTTGAGCCCAAGAGTTCGAGATCAGCCTAGGCAACATGGTGAAATGTCCTCTCAACCAAAAATACAAAAATTAGCCAGGCGTGGTGGTGCGCGCCTGTAGTCCCAGCTACTGGGGAGGCTGAGGTGGGAGGATCACCTGAACCCAGAAGGTCGAGGCTGCGGTGAGCTGCAATCAACTCATGAAGCTAGAAGGAAAATGATGAAAAAAGTAAAGACACTAGAAGGAGAAGGATTTTTTTTTTTTTAAAGACAGGGTCTTGCTCTGTTGCCCAGACTGGAGTGCAGTGGCGCAATCACAGCTCACCACAGCCTCTCAACTTCTTGGGCTCAAGTGATCCTCCCATCTTAGCCTCCAGAGTAGCTGGGACTATAGGCATGCACCACCACCCTGGCTAATTTTTTTATTTTGTGGAAATGGGATCTTGTTTTGTTGCCTAGGCTGGTCTTGAACTCCTGGGCTCAAGCGATCTTCCCGCCTCGGCCTCTGGAAGTGCTGGGACTACAGGTGTGAGCCACCACGCCAAGCTGAATATTTTTCTGTATTAGTACATGTAGCTCAACCTTCTCTTTACTGTTCTTATCATGATGACTAGGTCATAAGATTTCACACCTGGGGCGCAGGTTCCTTGGTTAATGTTCTCTTGTGGTTCACATCACACTTTCCTTGATGCAGTCAAAAGCTCGCCGAGCACTCATCCTGGCGGGGCCATTTAAAAGGTGTCAATTCTGCCTGCCAGGATGCTGTGGCTCCAAGGTGACTGGTTTGTGTTTCCAGGCCATCATGAGCTGGGAGCTCCCTCATGGCTGCTGCTGATGGAAATCAAGGAGGAACTCAGTTCAAACTCCCGATTGCCCTGTGGTCACTCTTAGCAGGGCAGCTGTCTTGGGCCTAGCTCTGGGTCCTCAGTAGAGCCAGGCAGAGCCTCTGAGACAGCAGAGGACAATGAGGAGTTGGCCATTTAGGTTTGTGTTTGCAGGAACAATTTGGGACCTGGTGGTGTTTTCATAAATGTCCCGTTATGCTTGTTTTGTTGTGTAGGTTTTTGTCTGATGAAAATAGTCTGGAGTATAAATATTACAAGCTGAAGTTGGCAGAAATGCAGCGGATGAGCCAGAACTTGCGAGGAGCCGACCAGAAGCCGACCTCGGCAGAGTGTGCGGTGCGGGCCATGCTGTATGCCCGGGCTGTCCGCAACCTCAAGAAGAAACTCCTTCCGTGGCAGCGGCGGGGGCTCCTCCGTGCTCAGGGGCTCCGAGGCTGGAAGGCGAGGAGAGTGACCACCGGGACCCAGACCCTTCTATCCTCAGGCACCAGGCTGAAACACCATGGCCGGCAGGCTCCAGGCCTCTCACAGGCAAAACCATCCCTGCCAGACAGAAATGATGCTGCCAAGGACTGCCCGCCAGACCCAGCCGGACCTTCTCCTCAGGACCCCAGCTTAGAAGCCTCAGGCCCATCCCCCAAGCCAGCAGGAGTGGATGTCTCTGAAGCACCTCAGACCTCTTCTCCCTGCCCATCTGCTGACAGTGGGTGCTCACTCCTGTCCCCCTCCTCTGGGCCCCAGTCCCTGCTCTCCTATCTCCAGGGTCTCTTTAGAATTGGGGGGGCCTGCAATCTAGGCAAGACAGTGGATAAAAGCTCTAGGGACCTGGCCAGGACAAGTGTACATGTTGGCGCTTTCTCTCTTGCTTTCCCGAGAGAGCTACGTGCGAGTCCTGCAGCTTGCTCCTCCTCTTCTGAGAGCAGAGCTGGTATGAGGTGCTGCCCCATGCCTCTGTGCTCCCCGACAGGGTCCTGCTGCTGGGGCCATGGGCGGTGCATTGCCTGAACTTGGGATCCCATGTCCTGCTATATCCTGGCCTCCCTTGATAGTCTTCGGGGCTGCCTTGTTCTCTCATTCTGCCTCCTCATCCCCAGGGTCTCCACAGTTCCTGTTCTTGGGGTTCACTGACCTGCACTGCTTCCTCTGAATCGACTAACTTCACCCCTTCTGTTTCTTCTGTCACCTTAGCTGTTTCTTTCTCTCTGTACCACAGGCCTGTTCTCTGGCCAGTGCTTCCTAAGCACTAAGTGGGAAGGAGAAGGCAAAAAAATGTCCACAACTGCTGCATTATTTAGGCGTTGCTGTGTCGTGAGCCATTCCAAACTGTGGCTTAAAACAGGAGGCATCAGCTGGGTGTGGTAGCTCACACTTGTAATCCCAGCACTTTGGGAGGCCAAGGCGGGCAGATCGCCTGAGCTCAGGAGTTCGCAACCAGCCTGGGCAACATGGTGAAACCCTGTCTCTACTAAAAATACAAAAAATTAGCTGGGCATGGTGGCAAGTGCCTGTAGTCCCAGCTACTCGGGAGGCTGAGGCAGGAGAATCGCTTGAACCCGGGAGGCAGAGGTTGCATTGAGCCAATATCTCACCACTGCACTCCAGCCTGGGCGACAGAGCAAGACTCCGTCTCAAAAAACAAACAAACAAACAAACAAACCAGGAGGCATCCGGTGTTGTGAATTTGCCAGTGGCTGGGTCATCTGCTGAGCTAGCCCCACACATGTCTGCGGTCAGCGGCAGCTGTCCAGGCTGTCAGCTGAGATGATGGTGTGGCTGGGCCACATGCCTGTCATCCCCCCAGCAGCCAGCCCATGTTTGTTCACCTGGCAATTGGGGTCGGGGCTTCAGGAGAGACAGTGGAAGTACTCAAGTCCTCCAAGGCCCAGGCTTGGAATTGGCAATGGGCTTTTCTACCACATTCTATAGCTGATGTGTGAGTCCCAGGACCAGCCCTGATTCAAGGTGGGGATACACAGAGTTCACTTCTTGGTGACAAAGAGTCCACATGTGGCGAAGGGCAAGGCTACAGGGAGGGGACATGCACGCCATCTTTATAATCAGCCTCCACAACCCTGTAGTGTTTACACGGGGAGCAGCAGCTCAGGAGTCATACCTGACAGGTGCTTTATGTTTTGTAGTTGACATGAAGACAATGGAGACTGCAGAGAAACTGGCTAGATTTGTTGCTCAGGTGGGACCAGAGATCGAACAATTCAGCATAGAAAACAGCACCGATAACCCTGACCTGTGGTACGTACCCCCCGGGGTCTCATCACACCTTTTTCTTTCTCAAAGAGACAACGTCTAAGGATGTTGCTCAGGCTGGATTCGAATTCCTGGGCTCAAGTGATCCTCCTGTTTCAGCCTCCGGAGTAGCTGGGACCACAGGTGTGCTCCACTGCAACTGGCCATTACACCCTTTAGATTTGAGTGTGTTCACGCCACAAGCATGTCCTGAGCCAGCCCACAGCCTGGCCAATGCATTCCTACCATGGGGGTTATACCAGGAGTAAGTCATGACTTTACTTCAGCTGAGCCAGGGGCCTGAGGGAGAAAGATCTGTTCTAATCACCTGAGTTCAGGAGTTCGAGACCAGCCTGGCTACCATGCTAAAACCCCATCTCTACAAAAATACAAAAATTAGCCGGGCATGGTGGCAAGCACCTGTAATCCCAGCTGCTCGGGAGGCTGAGGCATGAGAGTCGCTTAAACCCAGGAGGCGGTTTCAGTGACCTGAGATTGAGCCACTGCATTCCAGCCTGGGCAACAGAGCGAGACTTCATCTCCAAAAAAAAAAGGCCAGGTGCGGTGGCTCATGCTTGTAATCCCAGCACTTTGGGAGGCTGAGGCGGGTGGATCATGAGGTCAGGCGTTTGAGACCAGCCTTGCCAACATAGTGAAATCCCGTCTCTATACTAAAAATAAAAAAAAATAGCCAGGGGTAGTGGCGGGTGCCTGTAATCCCAGCTACTCGGGAGGCTAAGGCAGGAGGATTGCTTGAACCTGGGAGGCGGAGGTTGCAGTGAGCCAAGATCACGCCATTGCACTCCAGCCTGGGCAACAAGAGCGAAACTCCATCTCAAAAAAAAAAAAAAAAGTTCTGTTCTAGGAGATCTGCCTTCATCTGAGGCATCAGGAAAAGCCTCCCCAGAGGGACATTTAATCTGCATCCAAAGGCTAAATAGGAGTTGGCCAGGGGAGGGGAGAGAGGTGAGGATTTGCTGCTCACTGCATGATAGTAGTGATAGTCGGCCCTTGCCCAGGTCTAGACAGCAGGCACTTCTACACAGGGATAACGTGGCGTGCTCATGCTGGGAGCAGGTACCTTTGCCCTCTCCGTTCCTCGGATAGGTGGAGCTCAGCTCAAAAGCACACAGCCCGTAGGCGAGAAAACCTGGGCGAGGAGCCAGCACTGCCCCTGGGGTTTTTCCCCAGGGTGATGTGAGATGCCCCCTCCAGAGAAAGGCTGCCGGTGGGAGGCACCCATCTTCCCATTACTGAGCCAGAACCCTACTGAGGGGGCTCTCAACTCCTCGTGCTGGTCCCAGCTTATTGGACAGTCATGCCTTCATCCAGTTAAACTTACAGTTGAAAACGTGCATTTCTCAGAGCATTTATGGGATTCAGTGGTGACAGAACATACTCTTTCAACTTGTTTGGGACCTGATTGCACAAGCCAAGCCCTACTCCCCTCCGCAGCCTTGGCTTATGACTGGGTCCTGCACTGAGGTACCACCTGCCTCGTGGGGCACTGACCACCTATAGACGGGAGGCCTGACCAGGCTTACAGTCAGGTTTTACCTTTTACAGGCAGTGGTGGCCTTGGGGAGCTGCTGGGCCCTGTAGACCTCGGGGTTAGGCCTGTCCACTGTGTATGTGGGATTTCCTCTGGCAGGGTTGGATAAGGAGGACAGCTCAGTGCAGGGCAGCTGGGGGCATCCCATCAGTCCTTTTTTCTTTTTCATTTTCTTTTTTTTCAATGAAAAGTACAGTTTAAAGGAGAATTTTGCATTAGCCTGGGTACTTGGGCTGTAGTACTTATTGGGTTTTGGGTGGATTCCTCCCCATCTGTGACAGCCTTTTCTGAGCAGTGTCCTTCAGAGTACTCTGTCCTGTCCTTCCCTGGAGGGAGAGCCCTGGATCCTGACCACGATACTGGGCAAGGTGTTGGACGCTATCCAGCCATGCTTGTAAATGGGCCAAGATGACTTTGTGTTTCTTTTGCCTTTAGAAAAATTTTAATTTTTTTTTTTTTTTTTTTTTTTGAGACGGAGTCTTGCTCTGTCTCCCAGGCTGGAGTGCAGTGGCGCAATCTCGGCTCACTGCAAGCTCCGCCTCCCAGGTTCACGCCATTCTCCTGCCTCAGCCTCTCCCAGTAGCTGGGACTACAGGCGCCCGCCACCAAGCCCGGCTAAAGTTTTTTTTGTATTTTTAGTTGAGACGGGGTTTCACCGTGGTGTTGATCTCCTGACCTCGTGATCCGCCCGCCTCGGCCTCCCAAAGTGCTGGGATTACAAGCGTGAGCCACCGCGCCCGGCGAAAAATTTTAATTCTAATGTGCTCAAGCTCATTGAGTTAATTCATTTTGTAGGTGTGGTTATGTTATAAAGTTGTCATACAATCCGTTTTATTTGTTTTTGAGACAGAATTTCACTCATGTCGCCCAGGCTGGAGTACAGTGGCGCGATCTCGGCTCACTGCAACCTCCGCCTCTCAGGTTCAAGCTATTCTCCTGCCTCAGACTCCCAAGTAGCTGGGATTACAGGTGTCACCCAGCTAATTTTTGTATTTTTAGTAGAGACGGGGTTTCACCACGTTGGCCAGGCTAGTCTTGGACTCCTGACCTCAGGTGATCCACCTGCCTCAGCCTCCCAAAATGTGCTGGGAGGCATGAGCCACCATGCCCGGCCCAGATTCATTTGTTTCTGCTAATATTTAGTTGTGTGTGTGTGTGGTGTGTGTATGTGTGTGTGTCTGTGTGTGTGTGTATGTTTGTTAGCCTGGTATAGTGGCATTTGCCTGTGGTCCTAACTACTTGGGTGGCTGATGTAGGAAGATTTCTTGAGCCCAGGAGTTTGAGGCTGCAGTGAGCTGTGATCATACCACTGCACTCTAGCCTGGACGACAGAGTGAGACCCCATCTCTAAAAATGTATAATAATAAATAATTATAAAGCCGTCCAGCTTTTCCAATACCATTCTTTGAAAGACCCACCCCTTTTTTGCAGTAGTTTGAGAGGTTACCTTAATCGAATGCTGAGTTTCTGGTCTTTCTATTCTGTTCCTTTGGTCTGCCTAATGGACTACTATGCTGTTTAACTCTAGAGGCTTTGGGGCATTTTGTAGTGTTTGGTGTGGCTGGAACCCCTTATGAGTTTTGTTCAGAGTTTTCCCAGATACTCTTACATATTATTTTTCTTTATGAACTTTAGAACCATCTTGCCCTGATTCAGAACAGGATTTTATTGGGATATATTAATATGCTAACTGGGGGGACTTGGCACATTTATGAGGTTGAGTTGCCTTATGAGGGCCATTTTTCCTTTGGTCCAAGTGGACTTTGGTGCTTTCGGTAGTGTTTTAAGTTTCTCATACCAGCCACAGCTTCATAACTGTGGTTACAACTCGAGGTGGCCACCAGACCCCTGAGGCACAGAGAGGCCTCATCTCCACGCCCATGTAGGTGGACTGCAGGCCCCAGAGTGGGAAGTGCTAGGGGTGAGGAGCCTCCTCGGGGGGCACCTCACAGCTCCATGGTGCACATGTTCCAGCAGTAACTGTGAAGCTCCTCCTGGCATCTCTCCATGCTTCTCATACCTGGGAGGAACCAGAGTCAAAATGGGCACACGGAGGCCCAGAGAGGCCAGTGACATAACCAGAAAGGGTGAGATGGGTCTCAGGCCAGATCTCTATTCCAGCATTTTCCCAAGCCCTGCAGACCTTGTTCGTCTGCCTCTCTCCCTTGGAAAGCAGTTAGGCTTCTTGAATTCTAGCTCCTTATTAAGTTACTAGTACTCAAATTTTCTATCATTGAGAGGCTGCACCATCAAGCCATAGCTGCGTAGAGAGCGGTCAGGTTATTCTTTCCCTTGTCCCACCTCCACCTTCCTTGGATCAATCCCAGCAGTTTCAGCCAATAAAAATGTTGAGAGATTCCATCTGGTTACCCAATATATTTCCTCTGTGCCCCAGGTTTCTACATGACCAAAATAGTTCTGCTTTCAAATTCTATCGAAAAAAAGTGTTTGAACTATGTCCATCAATTTGTTTCACGTCATCTCCGCACAACCTTCACACTGGTGGTGGTGACACCGCGGGTTCTCAGGAGAGCCCCGTGGACCTCATGGAAGGGGAAGGAGAGTTTGAAGACGAGCCCCCTCCACGGGAGGCTGAGCTGGAGAGCCCAGAGGTGATGCCTGAGGAGGAGGACGAGGACGATGAGGATGGGGGAGAGGAGGCCCCTGCTCCTGGAGGGGCGGGCAAGTCTGAGGGCAGCACCCCTGCCGACGGCCTTCCCGGCGAGGCTGCCGAGGACGACCTAGCTGGAGCACCTGCCCTGTCACAGGCCTCCTCAGGTACCTGCTTCCCCCGGAAGAGGATCAGCAGCAAGTCATTGAAGGTTGGCATGATTCCAGCTCCCAAGAGAGTGTGTCTCATCCAGGAGCCAAAAGGTGAGTGCCTGCCTGTTGGCACAGCTGCCTCCAGCACAGTTCTTGGTTGGTGGGCTGTGAGAGTTAGAAGAGACAGGTGGAGACATTTTAATCCAAAAGAGTTTTGTGCACCACTCCAAAATGTGAGCCGACACTCATGTTTCCCGGTGGTCTGAAGGCATTGCTCTAAGGACATGTTTCCTTGCTACCCTGTGGCTTCTGGCACTCTACTTGGTGCTGGACATTTCCCTGATTGCCTGGATTCAGGTCAGGGCATCCCCAACTGTGGAGGGGATGGGCCTGGGTCATCTCAGCTGTTTTCCTGCCTGTGACTTTGTCAGCTGGGGGCCCTTCTGAGCCCCTGGAAGGCCCAGGGTGCTGATAAGCTGCTTCATGTCATGACAGTGAGATGGGAACAGAGCAGGGGTGGTCCCAGGCAGTGGTCAGTGGGACCTGCCTCAGCCATGGGAGGCCATCTCCTGCTCTCCTGTGGGGAGGTTCCGGGTTCTTGAGGTATAATTTACCAGCATTGAAACGCACCCTTTTCAAGTGGACCATTTGAGTTTTGTTGACTGTGCAGAGGTGAGAACCCACCAGTACAGCAGAGCTGAAGCCTGTTCCCAGAACGGGTCTCTTGTCCCATTGCAGTCCCCTGCCCGATTCAGCCCCAGCAACCACTGACTGTTTTCCAAGCCCCAGGTATTCTATCTTTCCTAGTCTGTCAGTACATAGAATTGCATCGCATGTGGCCTTTTGATGGGCAGGCTGTGGCCCAGATGACTCCTGTGCCCCCTATGCCCTCCAAGCTGTCTCCCTACAGTCAGGCCTGGACCGTACTTTCACATGGGACTTCTGCTGCAAAACCTATGTGTGAAGTTGTAGTGAATGGTGCCCCATTGTGGGACTGTGTTAAACAGGCACCTGTGTGTTCTGCATCATTCAGACAGTCACATTTACATGTGACAGTGGCCTTATGGTTTTTCCTGCTTTGGAACAGTCCTCATGTTTTGTGTTTGAAAAATGTGGTGTTGCAGTGAAATGCTAACCATTCTACTATAACCCTTACCATCCTTCAAAACTGCTCATGGGGCCGGGCGCCATGGCTCGTGCCTGTAATCCCAGCTTAGTGGGGCTGAGGCAGGAGGATCGCTTGAGCCCAGGAGCTTGAGACCAGCCTGGGCAAGATGGCCAGACCTAATCTTTACAAGAAAAAAATATATTTAATGTAAAAAAAATGAAGTAAATAATTAAATTTGTCATGGATGGCGGGTAGTGTATCAGAGTGCTTGTTATGTATGCTCTTCTTGGGGGTAAGTGGAGTTTTTTATTTCTGCTTTAGAAGCTCTCAGTTCTTTGGGTAGTTGATGAGATAAAACCAGACCTGCGCCAGGTGTGCTGGCTCACACCTGTAATCCCAGCACTCTGGGAGGCCGAGGCGGGAGAATCACCTTTGGTCAGGAGTTTGAGACCAGCCTGACCAACATGGAGATATCCCATCTCTACTAAAAATACAGAATTAGCAAGGCGTGGTGGCGCATGCCTGTAATCCCAACTACTCGGGAGGCTGAGGCAGGAGAATCGCTTGAACCTGGGAGGTGAAGGTTGCGGTGAGCCGAGATCACGCCACTGCGCTCCAGCCTGGGCAACAGGAGTGAAACTGTGTCTCCAAAAAAAAAAAAAAAAACAGATTTGCTAATCTCCCTTTCATAAAAAATAAAATAAAATGATATGATTTGGTCCTCTATATGAGAAGCATGGTTGTTTTTTACTAGAAAGTTTTAGGCAGACTTTAATTCTTTTTTTTTTTTGAGATGGACTCTTGCTCTTGTTGCCCAGGCTGGAGTGCAGTGGTGCAATCTCGGCTCACTGCAACCGCTGCCTCCCGGGTTCAAGTTATTCTCCTGCCTCAGCCTCCTGAATAGCTGGGATTACAGGCGCCCGCCACCACGCCTGGCTAGTTTTTGTACTTTTAGTAGAGATGGGGTTTCGCCATGTTGGCCAGGCTGGTCTCGAACTCCTGACCTCCAGTGATCCACCCATCTTGGCCTCCCAAAGTGATGGGATTATAGGCATGATCCACTGCTCCTGGCCCAGACTTTAATTATTTCCCAGTGAATTAGCTACAGATAAACTAGGAGGGCACAGTATCACAAATAGTTGGTTTGTTGAAGCAAAATATATTTCTGTAGTCATGGAAAATAATCCATGTATTGGATCTTTTGTTATAAATGTGGGGACTCTTAGGTTTGAATAGACTTTCCAAAAGCAAGGCACCCCTCAGTGAACCCTTCACTATGGCCCAAGCTGCCTACCCTGAGCGTGTCCCATCTCTGCTCACTCCAGGGGTCATACATGTTCATTCCTGAGAGGAGCTGGGGCTCAGCAGCTGCCATGCAGAGCCTAAGACACCTTCTGTCATCAGAGAACTGTTAGCCAAAATAGACTGCAAGACCTTCAGTCTCTAAGTAATTTAGGAAAAACACGTGTATGTGTATGTGTATGTGTCTCTTTCTTTTGTCTTCTAGTCCATGAACCAGTTCGAATTGCCTATGACAGGCCTCGGGGTCGTCCCATGTCCAAAAAGAAGGTGAGCGTAATCATTTGTAGTCCTCACTCAAAGTATAGTTGGTTAGAATTTGTTGGAGTTCCAAAGGATGCTGCAGCTTGTGATTAAGCTGTGCTCACATTTCAAACTGAGGTATTAATGTGTAAAACACAACAGAGACTTTTCTCTTGGGAGGGCTTTTGAAAACTGTTTTGGCTTTGTCCAAAGCATAGACTAGTGATTCATCTGTGTAATGGATAGTTGAGATCCCTGGAATGGATGCAGTGGGATTTGAGAGATAAACGAGATAATGTCTTGGCCCTTAAGAAGTTCAAGCTAGGCCGGGCATGGTGGCTCACGCCTGTAATCCCAACACTTTGGGAGTCAGGGGCAGGTGGATCACGAGGTCAGGAGATCGAGACCATCCTGGCTAACACGATGAAACCCCCGTCCGTACTAAAAATACAAAAAATTAGCCAGGCGTGGTGGCGGACGCCTGTAGTCCCAGCCACTCGGGAGGCTGAGGCAGGAGAATGGCGTGAACCTGGGAGGCAGAGCTTGCAGTGAGCCGAGATCACGCCACTGCACTCCAGCCTGGCCGACAGAGCGAGACTCCGTCTCAAAAAAAAAAAACAAAAAACAAGTTCAAGCTAAGGCCGATTGGGTGGCTTACACCTGTGATCCCAGCAGTTTAGGAGGCCAAAGTGGGCAGATTGCTTGAGCCCAAGAGTTTAAGACCAGCCTGGGCAATAGGCAAAACCCTGTCTCTGCAAAAAATACAAAAATTAGTTGGGCATGGTGGCGCATGCCTGTAGTCCCAGCTACTCTGGAGGCTGAGGTGGAAGGATCATTTGGGCCTGAGAGGTCGTGGCTGCAGTGAGCTGACTGCACCACTGCACCCCAGCTTGGGCAACAGACTGAGAGCCTGTCTCAAAAAAAAAAAAAAGTTCAAGTTGTCCAGGTGCACTGATTCACGCCTGTAATCCCAGTGCTTTGGGAGGCCGAGACGGGGATCACTTGAGCCCAGGAGTTTGAGGCCAGCCTGGGCAACATAGTGAGACCTATGTCTCCTTAAAAAATAAAACATAAAAACTTTCAAGCTTAGTAGACTGGAAGGGTGGTGAAGAGAGTGCACTAATCTGCCAGTAAACAGAGCATGGTGTGTGCGGTCAGCACCTCCTATGTGCCAGGTCCCGACTCTCCACCTGGAGGCAGCAGCAAGCAGGGCCAACAGTGAAAGAGAAATGGATGAGGCAGTCCTGGGGATGCTGTGGGCAAAGAGAAGCAGGTCAAAGAGAGGGAGAATAAGGTGGGGTCGAGGGGATACCACTGAATTGGGAAAGCCAAGGGAGGTCTCTCTTGCAGATGACGTTGGCACAAGCCTGGAAAGAGCTGAGGAGAAACAGTGTAGAGATTTGAGAAGGGCACAGCCTCGGTAGAGAGGCTGGGGCAGCAAGAGGCCTTTGTGGCAGCAGAGGAATCCAGGGGGTGGTCACATAGGACCTCAACAGATGTTAACACTGTGGTCCTTTCTCAGGGAAGGGAGGGTCCCTCTGGGACCTGTAGTGGACGTGGCCACTAGGGTGGAGAGCAGCCTATGGGTGGGAACCAGGAAGAGGTTCAAACTTAAGACAGTTGGACCAGGGCGTGAGGAGCAATGAGAAGGGGTGAAGATGGAGTGGGTGACACCTGCTTGTGGGCTGGGTGTGCAAAAGCCAGGAGTCCAGGTGACCCCAGGGTAGTCAGCTTGGGCAGAAGAGGGACAGAACTGCCATTCACTGACCTGGAGCCAGGTTATGGAAAGGGGGCAGGTACACTCCAGATGGCCTGGGGGACACAGTGCTGGGGGCGAGCAGGGTCACCTGGGACACATATGGAGAGACTTCACCAGTCTTTCATGGTCAGGGAGGAGGGCGGGGAGCCAGGCGAGGTCGCTCTGCTGGTGTCAGGCAGTGCAATGTTGCTTCCAACCCCTTCCGAGTGACCTAGGTCAGTCTGACCCCAATTATGGCAGGAAGGAGGGACATTCCCGAGTCCAGAGCTCATAGTCCTTACTGATGTGTCAGGTTTTAGGCTGAGCTGGCATCTGGTGCCCCTTTGTGTGGCCTGGATAAGGGCACGGCCAGATGAGGGCACAGCAGGGCCTTGGTGTCAGGCACAGCTGTACTCTAGCTCAGTCCTGCCACCGAGTAGTTTTGTAACCTTGGCGTGTAACCCCCAAGCCACGGGTTTGTCTGTAAAATGGGATGGCCACACCTACCCAGCAGGTAGGAGGTACAGTGAGGATTAAACTGAACGCGATTCCTGGTGGGTGTCCTGCACATGCTGCTGTCTCCTTGGGACTCTGCACCTGTCCTCCTTTCTGCCAGTGACTGTGGGTGGAAGGGAGGCCGTGGTGGCTGCAGCTCTCCTCTGCACACCTCCACCTCACCCACAGGGCTTGGCTTTCCTCCAGCTGTCCAGGAAACCACCATCATGATTGTTAAACACAGATTTGAACATTCACGAAGAAACTTCCAGGCTGAGCCAACCCCTCTTCCTCCCGCTGCACCTCCAAGCAGCCTTCCTGAAAGGGAAAAGAGTGCAGACCTGCCCTCTGGGGACCCCTGTGCCCCGCCATGACCAGCCTTTCCCCTTCCTTCCCTGCCCGTCATCCCAGGGCCCAGGTCGTGCACAGCTCCCAGGAGGGCCTGACGGATGCCCCGTTTCTCATCTCAGCCGGTGGGTTCTGTCACCTCTTTTCTCCAGGCCACTTTCTCATGGCAAGGGGCCTCCCAGTGTAGCAGGTCCTGTCTGGTGTCCCCTGGCTTGCAGGGGTGTCTCTTCACTGTTTGTGCCCCTCTTCCTGTCCCAGCCCATAGCATAGCTCCTCCCTTCATACCTCCCCTCCTTAACTACCCTGCAGAGAAACTTCTGCCCACACCGCCTCATCAAGACCACTTCATGCTATTATGGAGGGGCCGCCTGCATCCAGTAACCCACACACGCACACAAGATAACACACATGTATACGCATATGCACACACACATGCATACACACACACACACAGCTACTTTATATAATACCCTCGGAGATGCCTCTGAAGAGAACAAAGGGAATTTCCCTCTGTCTTTGAAGGTCCAAGTCTAAGCCTGTTGAAATGAACTGACAATAAGAAGATTAACAGGATAAAAAAAGGTATGCAGTCCAGGTGCGGTGGCTTACACCTGTAATCCCGGAACTTTGGAAGGCCAAGGCAGGAGGATCACTTGAGCCCAGGAGTTCAAGACTGCAGTGAGCCATGATGGGGCCACCGCACTCCAGCCTGGGTGATAGAGCAAGATCCTGTCTCGAAACAAAAAAGTTATACATATTTATTCATGTGCATAAGCACAAGAGCCATATAAAACATTATGAAAACTCAAAGAAGGGCCAGGTGGTTGAAGCTGAAATACCTCTTCGTAGGGGAGAGGGCAGATGGGAGGCTGTAGGTAACTTTAGAGGGGAAGCAGATGATTTTAGGAGAGATGAATGAAGGCAGGCATCATCTTGTGAACGATCCTCATTGAGAATTGAATGAGACTAGAGAACAGCCAGTGGTCTGGGCTCTAGGTGTGGTGTTTAATGTTCCATCTCTTCCTGTGTGACAGGAGTTTTCAACTCTGGTTAATGACATTTCAGGGAAGGGATCCAAGGTCCTTGTGTTCTTCTTTGGCAAGTCCAGTTTCTAGATAGATAGGGAACTTGAAGAAAACAGCTTCCTCCTGTGCTTTGGGAGGGACCTTGAGGCTGCTGCTTTAGTCTCACCTGTCAAAGTGCTGTAATTCAGGGTATCTGTTTCTTTATTTTTTTATTTTTATTTTTATTTTTTGAGACGGAGTCTCCCTTTGTCGCCAAGGCTGGAGTGCAATGGCACGATCTCAGCTCACTGCAACCTCTGCCTCCCAGGTTCAAGCGATTCTTGTGCCTCCGCCTCCCAAGTAGCTGGGATTACAGGTGCCACCATGCCTGGCTAATTTTTGTATTTTAGTAGAGACGGGGTTTTGCCACGTTGGCCAGGCTGGTCTCGAACTCCTGACCTCAAGTGATCCACCCACCTCGGCCTCCCAAAGTGCTGAGATTACAGGCATGAGCCACCACGCCCAGCCCACCCACACAAGTTGACTCGTGAAGAGCCAAGGAATACATGGCAAGGTCTTGGACTGCCCAGCTGGGCTCTGTCACACAGCAGTGTGTCATGAATATTCATGAGTGAATAGAAATTCCTTCTGCTACAGCCCTGCAGGCTCCTCCTCCAGAGGCCCCAGGGCCCTGTCTGTCCCCAGATCTCCATCTAGTGGCCCAGAGATTGCTGCACTTCCCCACAAGCCACAGGAGCAATCACAGCTGTACTAGCTCTCAGTGAGGTCTACTCTGTGCTAGACACAGACCCCAGTGTCCAAGTAGAACTCAGTCCCGAGGACAGACAGACAACGCAGCCAGGGAGTGAATGAAGCACTGGGGGAGGGGTATGTTGGGGTGGTTCAGGGAGGGTGCTGCCAGCCAGTTCTCACCCACTATCTGGCCCCCATCCTGCCTCCAGGCCTGTGCCCTGTGGCCATCACAGGGCCACTCTTCTTTATCCAGGGCTCTGCTGAGGGCCTTCCTACTGACTCCTTGACCCCGGGACTGGCTGTTGCCTTACCCAGTTTTCCTCACAGTCTTGGCACCAGGGTTATAGTGGTAGCTGAGAGGCAGGACTGACCTCAGGCCAGTGACCTCTGACTTAGAAGTTACATCCCACCTAGGCATGTTGTAGAGAACTGGGAAAGTGACTGGAGCTTGAGCCTGAGCATCTGGGGAGTCAGGAGGGCATTTGGGGGTGAGGGGCTCCAGGCACAGCCTAGGACAGACCCTTCATCCAGGCACCTCCCTGTGGCCCACATGCCTGGACTCTCCTCTCTCCTCAGAAACCCAAGGACTTGGACTTCGCCCAGCAGAAGCTGACCGATAAGAACCTGGGCTTCCAGATGCTGCAGAAGATGGGCTGGAAGGAGGGCCATGGCCTGGGCTCCCTCGGAAAGGGCATCCGGGAGCCGGTCAGCGTGTACGCAGCAGGCAGCCTGGGGTGGGAGTGGGTGGGGCCTCAGTCCTCCACCTGCAGCCTGATGCTTGGCGCCCTCACAGCCAAGATGGCTTACAGCTGGCAGTTGATTTTTGTTTTTTAAACAAAAGGCATCTTCAGATGAGAAGCTGATCATTTACATGTGCAGGTGTTTACAGAGCTCCTTTCTGTCCTGGTGTAGATTTTTTAACCAGCTTGTTGGCCCTGGTCATTTTGGCCAAATTTGTTACCATCATAAAAGCTAAGTGGTATTTCTGTGTAGTATCGGCCTGGAACCACTTTCCCATTCCCGGGAACCCATAGCCGGGCCAGCCAGGGTCCCAAACACAGGCCCAAAGTTTATTAAACCCCGATCATAACATCAGCAGGCATTTCATTTAATACTGAGCTTAGTCCCTGCTGGGTAAGGCATTCTGAGGTAACCAGGGCCCTCTGGGCACCCCCTCAAAAGCCAGCTCTTCTTCGAGGGTGAGTACTCCTTGTTTCCACTGTGAGTTGCGTCTTGATTTTCCCTTTCTTTGATGTCTCAGTGTGTGTCCCAAACACCTGCATCTCATGGACTATTTGTGCCCATGCCCAGTTCCTGGCATGCCAGGCCCTGGGCTCAGGTGCACAACTGACTCTCTTTTTCACTCCCTAGGGGAACCCCCTCAGAAGGGGAAGGGTTGGGTGCTGACGGGCAGGAGCACAAAGAAGACACATTCGACGTGTTCCGACAGAGGATGATGCAGATGTACAGACACAAGCGGGCCAACAAATAGGTATGTTCACAGGCCAGTGCGTAAGGCCATCTGCCCTCGCCGGCGTGCTGTTATGCAGAGAGATTTCCCCCAACAAAGTTGATGTTCCCTGCTCCCCCAAAAATGCTACACACAAAAAAATCACAAAATTCTGTGAGGGAAACAAAAGGGTCTCTGGATGTGGATATGCCCCATTCTTACTTTCCAGGTTTGCTGAAGGAGCAAACCTCATGCTGGCCAAGGGCAGCTGTGCATGGCCTGCCTGGCGCCCCGGCTGTGAGCCCGTCAAGGCCTCCGGGCTGGCCTCTGTGGATGTGTGTGTGGAAATAGGCCACACCTGTCTCTTCTCTTGCTCAAGTTTTCTCTCACAGATGACAGCCACCTACCACATAACATGACCAGCAAACAGACTGTTCCTAGTCCAGAGGGCATTGCCGTCATGCAAGTGGAAGGGCGACTATGACAGCCACCGCCACAGAGGATGGCAGTTGGCTGTGTCCCTTTGTGAGGGTCTTCAAATCCTTTTCCTTCTGCAGGGCCTTGGGCCTGTAAATATCCTCATCTTTCTACTCTTTTTTTTTTTTTTTTTTTTCTTTTTAGTTGCCCCTCTCACCTAATTTCCACCTCAGTTTTGAACAAAATCGTTCTCTTCCTGAATAGATCAAAACCACTGATGTGAAAGATAAGCCTTGAAGCAGCAATTGCCCTTAAAACATCATCCCTGCCCTGGATCGGCCTGGAGCCAGTGCCCAAGTACGGTTTGGTGTGTACATGAAAACAAACGTCTCTGCAGTCTCTGGGGCGGAGGTTTCGCTGGCTTTTCTTTCTCTCAAAGAAAAAAACATGCACCATTTTCAATGTGCTTTTGCCTCTCCTCTCTGTTCACATGCTTTTAGCAGCAAGTCCCCTCCAAATCTGTCTTGGTTCCCCTTCAGAAGGTGGCGCTGCCCCCAAAAGGCACCTCAGCCTGTGAGTGCTGAGGAACCAGCTCCTCTGGCTGGTTTTCCAGTTGGACTGGCCATTGCTCTCCAGAAGTGCTCTGTTAGCAAACGTGATGTGGAAACGATCACAGATGGTGTTTTCTCGTTGTTCGCCAGAATTTATACGGGGGAGACAAATCGGTAATTACCAAGTCTGCGCTCGGGTACCAAAGCTCTGAAGCTCTCTGAACAGTTGCCATACTTGAGTTGATGAATGTGTTATTCATGGTGTCTAATCTCTTCAATGCATCTTGAGAGACTTAATGAAATTTTAGCAACAGTATAGAATAGCTCTATCGGGTGGGGAGTGATCATAAAACAGATGAAATCGGCCCCAGGTTTACATGTCTCTTTAGAATCCACAGTGTAAGCAAACTACAGTTACAAAGGGACGGGGGTTGTAAACCCTCTGAGACTCTGCACTTTTCGCACGTATGGCATCGTCAAGTGCTGTCTTATTACAGCCTTTGTAAGGAGAGGCAGGCTCCTCCTGGGGTGGGCTCTGCAGCTGCTCTATTTCCAGGCATGTGATCGCCGCTGCTCTCCAGATTCCCCAGCACTCCGCTGCGTGTAACTCCACTCAATTCTCCACTCATCCTTCCTTGTGAAGCAGGAGCGTTGAAGTTTAAAGTATGGGCAAAAATCTGGAAAACTTAGGATCCCCCTGACACCCCAGGATTAGGGGACACAGCAGTGGCTAGGGCATCAGCCACAGAACTGAGTGGGAAATGCCACTTGTATTGGCTGTAAAGAAATCCTGGCTTTGGGCCAGACGCAATGGCTCAAGCCTGTAATCCCAGCACTTTAGGAGGCTGAGGTGGGTGGATCACCTGAGGTCAGGAGTTTGAGGCCAGCCTGGCCAACATGGTGTAACCCCGTCTCTACTAAAAATACAAAAAAATTAGCTAGGTGTGGTAGCAGGCACCTGTAATCCCAGCTACTCAGGAGGCTGAGGCAGGAGAATCACTTGAACCAGGGAGGCAGAGGTTGCAGTGAGCTGAGATCATGCCACTGCACTCCAGCCTGGGTGACAGAGCAAGACTCCATCTCCAAAAAAAAGGCCAGGCGTGGTGGCTCATGCCTGTAATTCCAGCACTTTGGGAGGCCGAGGCAGGTGGATTACGAGGTCAAGAGATCGAGACCATCCTGGCCAACATGGTGAAACCCTGTTTCTACTAAAAATGCAAAAAAATAGCTGGGCGTGGTGGCGGGCACCTGTAGTCCCAGCTACTCAGGAGGCTGAGGCAGGAGAATCACTTGAACCCAGGAGGTGGAGGTTGCAGTGAGCTGAGATTGTGCCACTGCACTCCAGCCTGGCAACAGAGCGAGACTCTGTCTCAAAAAAAAAAAAAAAAAAAAAAAAAATCCTGGCTTTCTTTAAGCCACAGACTTCCTAGACTGTGGTCCCAGCTCCTTATCTGCCTGGTCCCTGTCACCTTGCAGTGCCACCACCCCCAGGGGCTCTGCTTGCTTCCAGTGGCTTCTGTAGCTTTGGCAACTGGCCAATCTTTATGGCAGTAGAGGTGCCAGCATGGAGGATGGGGCTTGGGTTTATAACCCAACCCTCGAACGAACCAGCCTGTGGGGGCCTGGAGTGGAGCTGGTTTGGGGGAACTACAGGTGTGGGGGGTTCATCTTCTCCTTTCTCCTTCTCCTTTCCTGACCCCTCCGACAGCTTCCATGTTGGCCGTGGGTCAGGTGAATGGATGGAGCTCCGAGTGGGGCTCAGCCCATTGGCCCGAGCGAGGCGCACACACCTGCAGCGTGGATCAAGCACGTTCTCTCCAGCATCGCCCTGACCATTCCATGTGCTTTGTCCTAGCATGTTCATTCTTGACTTTCTCCACTTCATTTTACTAAAAAGTTAAATGCTTTAGGAATTTGTGGCGTGTGGCCACTGACCGCCCCCCACCTCCTGGCGCTCCTCCAAGTTTAAGCTGAGATGGTCTGTGAGTCCTTGGCAGGGGTCAAAGGGCACACCTCCTTGAACCTAGAAAGCCCCCTACACTCAGAGGACGCCTCTCCTGTGGATTCAGCGCTGGGGCAGTGAAGGTGTCGGGAGCCAGCAGAGCATGGTGCGTGCTGCCAGCTGCCGGCCAGCCGGGATAGAGATGCCACTGGCCCTCCGTGCCCCCAGCCCCTCCCTCTTAACCGAGGCTGCCCTTGCTCTCTGCAGAGGCCGCTCTGCAGGATCCTCGTGTCGCGCGTGATGTGTGGTGGCACAGCCGTGTCAAAGTCACAGTGTCTTTTCTGTCGTTCTAGTTCCAGGGTCACCCCCAAGAGGACAACAGGCATCTGGAAGTGCTCTCTCGCCACTCTGGGTGCTTACTGTCTCTGGCTTGTTTCCATCACTGGAAATCACTTAGAGAATTGTAGTGTTTTTGGTCCTTGATAAAGCCTAGAAGACATTTGTGATGTTACAAAATGGAAGTTTTCTTTTGTTTCTGTTTTTTAAGATCTAAGAAGTTGTGAATGTTGTTAATCATTTAGCCGTTGCAATAAATGTAGAGGAAATGCAGTGTGCCGGGGTCTCCATGGCTGTGTTTTTAAAATCAGATCCGTCACCAGTGCACACAGATGGGAGTGCAGTGTGGAACCAGATTCCCAGGACGTGCCCTCCGCCGGCGTGGTGCTCCTCCCTCGGGCTCCTCCTGACTGGCTCGCCCCACCTGAGGGACGTTGTGACACTGTCAGCAGGAAAGCCTGGAAGATGCCAGAGAGCAGGAAGGGACCAAGCACCCACCAGAGGGAGGGCGATTCCCTTCTGGGGAGGCTGGGGAGGGTAATCGGTACCACCGAGTACAGAAGCTGCCTTTGAAGGGTGTCAGGGCAGTGGGAGCCGTGCCCCTCTGCCTACGACTCACCTGTCCCCACAGGGCTTTGCCCCATCATCCCAGGGCTGAGGTTCCCGCTGCCAGTGTAAAAGCAGAGCCTGCCTGGGCCTCCCTCTGACTGTGGAGCTGCCTCTCTGTCATCTTCACACTCCCTACCATCGCTGGGTGCTGCCAGCCTGCCCATGGTTCCTCTGTCAACAGCCTCTTGGCCCTCCAGGTGAGGAGGGGTGTGCAGAGGGCACAGCAGAGACCAAGGCAGCACCCAGGGGGCCTGCAGGGGCCTCTGCCTGACCAGGGCGAGGAGGGGAGGAGCCAGACTGCAGGAAGGGGGAAGGCACTGTGCCCAGGGCAGGTGATGCTCATGTAGGAAGGTCCCTGTGGGCAGCTTAGCAGGAGCCTTGAGATAGAGCCCTTAGGAAGCTGAGGCAGGACCCCCAGCCTCACTTCTCCCGTGCCCCGGAGGAAGCTATTGCCAGCCAAGACCCTCACCCTGCCTTCATCTTAGCGATGTCTAACCACTAGCTTCAGTGGCACTCCCTGAGAAAGGCCGGAGCCTGCAGGGAAAATGTGGGGCTCACCTGCAGCGGGTGAGGAACCACCAGGAATTTCTCTTCAGTAGCAGAATCCTTCTTCCCCTAGTTCCTCTTAATACCACCCTGAGGCCGGTCAGGGTGTCTTAGGAGGACAGGAGGAGTGGTCTCCAGCCTAGGATGCCTGTCCTGGCGTTGACCCCAGGCAGGTCACTTGATCTCAGGCCTCAGTTTCCCCTCTGCAGACTGGGAAGGATCTCATTTGGAAGGTAAAATCTCCCCTGCTGCCTTGTACTAGGTTGGTGCAAAAGTAATGGCAAAACCTGCAATTACTTTTCCACCAACCTAATAATTTAGGACTAAGTGGAACCACAAGATCCCTGTCATGGCCTTTCTCCTCCCTGGAGCTTCCTCGGGGCAAGACAGGCAGAAGGTGCTGCCGAGAAGCCTCAGTAGCAAAAGCAAGGTGTGGCTTCAATCCAGGCCTTTGCTGTGCATGCATGCCCACTTACAGATGTGCACGCGTGCACGTTCAAGCAGCACGCAAGGACGTTTTCCTTTTAAAAGATGAAAAACCAAACCCAGATGTATGCGGAATGGAGCACAGAGGCTTTCTCCTCCCATAAGTCAAAACAAATGACAGGACACACCTAGGGTGCCACTCGGAGACTGCCTTCCTCTCCCCACGGGCTGTCTCAGCAGTCTCCCTGGCCCGTGGGAAAAGAGCAGGTATTGGGTTGGCTTCAGAGAATATTCCAAGTGTAGACGATCGTAGGCACAATAGTGTTTTAGATGGAACCTTTAAAATGCAAATTATACTTCAGGTTCTATTCTGCTCCCTGCTTTTTTTCACTTAAAAAATTTCTGAGGCTGCGCGCGGTGGCTCACGCCTGTAATCCCAGCACTTTGGGAGGTGGAGGTGGGCAGATCACCCGAGGTTGGGAGTTCAAGACCAGCCTGACCAACATGAAGAAACCTCATCTATACTAAAAATACAAAAATTAGCCAGGCATGGTGGTGCATGCCTGTAACCCCAGCTACTCGGGAGGTTAAGGCAGGAGAGTCGCTTGAACCCTGGAGGCGGAGGTTGCATTTAGCTGAGATCGTGCCACTGCACTCCAGCCTGGGCAACAAGAGCGACACTCAGTCTCAAAAAAAAAAAAAAAAATTCTGAAGCCATGTGTGGTAGCCCATGCTTGTAATCCCAGCTACTGGAGAGGCTGAGGTGGGAGGATCACTTGAGCCCAGGATTGGAGGCTGCAGTGAATTGAGATTGCATCACAGTACTCCAGCCTGGGCAACCCTGTATCTAAAAATACAAACCTGAAATAAACTTACATATACACGTGTATATATGATGGCTTGTCGTTTAGCTAACAGGTTCTCCACCCCTAGCCATTTGGGTTTGGGCCCTACATCCTAGAATAGGCTTCTTTGTGGATAAAGTCCAGGAAATAGCATATGAGAACAAAGGGTCCTCCTGAGGGTCTCCTCAACTTGCTGCCTCCCTCCACACAGTTCATGTGCCATCTAACTTTGGGGTGACCCTGCTGATGTCCCAATTCCCTAGTTTCCCTGCCTCTCCGGGACAGTGGGGGCTGTGGTTCCTGCAGGTGTCTCTGGCAGGCACTGGCCCTTAGGCTGGGCTCCACTGCCAGCTTCACCCCCCAATCCCTGACCCCTTGGGATATGGACCTGACTGCTGACTCTCTCTACCTCCTCCAGGTCCCTCAACTCTGTCCCTCTCACCCACACCCTGTCACCATCCCCACCTCAACAGTGCAGGAGCCTGTGGTGGTTTGGGGTCACCGTGTTCCCTGAGGGGCCCGGCCAGGCCTCTATCTCCCCTGTGTCAACACACTACCCCAATGCCCACCCACGGTGGAGGGTGGTGTCTTGAGGGCCAGAGATGTGCCAGCAACAGGGACGCTATTACTGACCCTCTGTTCACAGTCAGTCCTCCGCCAGGTGGTCAAGCGGTGGGACCCTCCACGCCTGCATTTTCTCCAGTGAAATGTAGCCAACGGCTTGCAGGGTTAAATACATACGGTTACCCAGGACCTCTCTTAGAGGGTTCAGAGGGACTGGTCTTGTTACTGACTGATCCTTTCACATCCCACCCGCTTGGGCCTCAGTTTTCCCTCGTGAGGATCCCCAAGCCCTTCTCAGCTCCCCCTGCCCACCCCTCCCTGGCCAGCCTGAGGGTGGGGTGGCCCCCAAACTCTACCACATTCCACAGAGGAGCTATCCAGTGGAAGAGTGGTAAGTTGTCACGAGTCCCCTCACCCCCACATGTTTGGGGGATTAATCCCCCCCAAGGGTTTGGGGGATTAATCCCCATCATATGTTTGGGGGATTAAGGGCTGGGCAGAGGTAGGAGCCGGGGATGATTAATGAATGCTGGGGCTGCAGCCTAGGCAACATAGGGAGACTCCACCTCTACAAAAACAAATGTTTTTATTAGCAGGGCATGATAGTCCCACCTGTAGTCCCAGCTACTCAGGAGTCTGAGGTTGAAGGATTGCTTGAGCCAAGGAGTTGGAGGCTGCAGTGAGCTATGAATGCACCACTGCACCCCAGCCTGGACGACAGAGCAAGACCCTGTCGCCAATCCCCAACACACACAAAAAAAGAAAGGAGCTCACAAAATTTCAACCTCAAGGCCCACAGCACAGACCATATACTGAGATAAAGCTGATCGTCGTTGGCCTCTCTGGACTCCAGTGTTCTCATCCAGGGAGGATCAGCCCATTTCCCAATGGAAAAACTGAGGCCTGGGGCAGTCTGACTCCAGAGCTTGAATTCTAAACATCAGTATCCGGATTTCCAGTTGGTTTCATCTGATTTAGAAGCTCCCTATATACACACACTTGCGTACACATGGACACACCCTGTGCAACGCCATGTGTGCATGCGTGCACACATGCACATACATACAGAGACATGCACACGTGTGCACACAGACATACACACATGCATAGGTCTACATGCTGCTTCTATTTCCCACGAAGTCCATACTCATGGCCCTGAGAACTTTAACACTCAGGGGTTGCGGCTCTGTAATGACTGGCACTATCCACTTCCTTCACACCCCAGGAGGGGGACCTCACGAGCTGAGCTTTTCTTAGCTGGATTTTTCTCCAGCAAATCCTCAGGTTGGACTCATGGGAGCACCGACTCCCAGTTCTTGCAGCTCGTGGCCAGGTGTGAAAAGGGGAGCCTTAGCCTCGAGATTTCAGCTTCCACGCCTTCATGACTTGCTTTTGCCAGGAGCAAAGCAAACCTTAAGAATTTGAATCCTCAGTCCTAACATGTCCTCTCTGTGCTGTGTGACCTGGGGCGAGTGATCCACCTCTCTGAGTGTCAGCTTCCTCATTTGCAAATGGGGAGAACAGTAGCATCTACAGAAGGGTTCTTAGGAGCAGCACCAGCACGCTGTGAGCTCAGACATCAGCTGATCTGTTTCCATTGTTCTGCATCAGTGGACCCAGTCCTTGAGGCATCCCATTGGCTGACTCCTCCTCCTTAAAACAAAGGCCAGGCGTGGTGGCTCATGCCTGTAATCCCAGCATTTTGGGAGGCCGAGGCGGGCAGATCACCTGAGGTCAGGAGTTCAAGACCAGCCTGGCCAACATGGTGAAACCCCGTCTCTACTAAAAATACAAAAATTAGCCGGGTGTGATGGTGCATGCCTGTAATCCCAGCTATTCCGGAGGCTGAAGCAGGAGAATCGCGTGAACCCAGGAGGCAGGGGTTGCAGTGACCCGAGATCGCACCACTGCACTCCAGCCTGGGCTACAAGAGCAAAACTCTATCTCTAAATAAATAATGAATGAATAAATAAATGAAGTTTCATGAGTCCTTACCTAGACCCCGTGACATGATGAAAGGGCCTTGACTCCAGTGTCCTGGTCACAACGAGTGACTCTGGAAAATTCACTTCACTCCCTGAGGCCCCAGCATGCTCATCTTAAAATAAAGATGTTCCAGGCTGGGTGCGGTGGCTCACACCTGCAATCCCAGCACTTTAGGAGGGAGAGGAAAGAGGACTGCTTGAGGCCAGGAATTCAAGGCCAGCCTGGGCAATGTAACAAGACCCCATCTCTATTAAAAAAAAAAAAAAAAGGAGCCTAGCAGGCCATAGTGGCACATGCCTGTAGTCCCACCTACTTGGGAGGCTGAGGAAGAAGGATCACTTGAGCCCAGGAGGTCAAGGCTGCGGTGAGCTGGGATTGCACCACTGCACTCCAGCCTGGGTGATAGAGTATGACCTTGTCTCAAAAAAAAAAAAAAAAATCCAGTTGCAAAGTGTAGCATCATTTTTGTAAAAATATTGTAAAATATAGGCAAACCCCCCGTATATGGCAATGTTGGGCTGTGTTTCAGCACAAAGATGGGCCTACTGCAAACTGGCCACTGGTAGGGAGCCATGTGGGGTCCAGGCAGGGGTGCCACCCCCCACCAACACCCAGCCATGTTCCTCCTTGCAACCAGTTTGAAAGGAAAATCCACTGAAGAATGTTTGGAGGAAGTAAAAACAGCAAAGCACTTGCTGGCAGCAATTGTCGGCCTTTGTTTCGGAGGCAGCTGTGGTCTTAGGAGAAAAAAGGATCAGATATGAACCAAGACAGTTTCTTCCTGTGTCAAATGGGGAAATAAGCCTGGCTTCCTGCCAGGGCCATTGTTCAAAGGCTGCTGTGAAAAACCCTCTGACATCTCCCTGGCAGAGGCTCTGATCAGCTTTTTACATCTGTCTGTTCACTCATTCATTCATTCATTCATTCACCACACATTTTTATTTGTTGGTTTTTGTTTTGAGACAGGGTCTTACTCTGTCGCCCAGGCTGGAGTGTAGTGGTGCCATCTCGGCTTACTGCAACCTCTACCTCCAAGATTCAGGTGATCCTCCCACCTCAGCCTCCTGAGTAGCTGGGACTATGGGCACGCGCCACCACGCCCAGCTAATTTTTGTATTTTTTAGTAGAGAGGGGCTTTTGCCATGGTGTGGTGGCTCATGCTTGTAATCCCAGCACTTTGGGAGGCCGAGGCAGACGGATTGCTTGAGGTCAGGAGTTTGAGACCAGCCTGGGCAACATGGCAAAACTCTGTTTCTACTAAAAATATAAAAATTAGCCAAGCATGGTGGTAGACACACATAGTTCCAGCTACTCGGGAGGCTGAGGCGAGAAGATTACTTGAACCCGGGAAGTGGAGGTTGCAGTGAGCCGGGATGGCATCACCGCACTCCAGCCTGAGTGACAGAGTAAGACTCTGTCTCAAAAACAAACAAAAAATTTATCATCATTATCATTATTATTTAAGACAGCATCTCACTCTGTAGCCAGGCTGGAGTACAGTGGCATGATCATAGCTCTCTGCAGCCTTGACCTCCTGGGCTCAAATGATCCTCCAGCCTTAGCCTCCTGAGTAGCTGGGACTACAGGCATGTATCACCATGCCTGGCCTGATTTACATCTTTTAAAAGAGCAGTCTGGAAGGGCAGGAATGAAAGCAATTCTGAACTGTTCCATCTATACCCCTCGGTTCCAGCCCCATTTAACGGCAGGCACCTGTGCAGGGTATCAGGGCTACCCTGGGCTGCTGGAGCACCCTTTGCCTGAATGCCCACTGGAACCAGAAGTGCCTGGAATTGACATTCCCCAGGGTAACCCTGACAGCTGTCGAGGGTGGGGTGTGAATAATCTAGCCAAAAGACACAGAGACATAGACCCCGTGTGCTGGCCACCTATTTGGTAAAACAGCCATTCTCCGGCAGCTGTCTGAAATGTGGCCTTAGACAATGTTGTAGGCTCCATGTCAGCCCTGAACCCCATGGAGGTCACTTGCAAGGAACCCAGAGCAAACCTGTCCTTTCTGGCTTGGACGTCCCACCTGCCTACTCTAGAGCCTTTGACAGTTTCCTTGTTTCAGTCCAGAGCTGTTCACCCTCTCCTTTCTGGCTTTCCACGTTCTTGGCAGGTTGTTGCAAGAGGCAGCGATGTCTGGGAGTAACTGTGTCCCTCAGAACTCAGAAAACCTTCTCCTTCTTTTTTTTTTTTCTTTTTTTTGGACAGAGTCTCACTCTGTTGCCCAGGCCGGTGGAGTACAGCAGCTCAATCTAGGCTCACTGCAGCCCCCTGTAACCCCCACCTCCCAGTTTCAAGTAATTATTTTGCCTCAGCCTCCCAGGTAGCTAGGACTACAAGCATGCACCACCATACCTGGCTAATTTTTGTATTTTTAGTAGAGATGGGGTTTCACCATGTTGCTCAGGCTGGTCTTGAACTCCTGACCTCAGATGATCCATCTGCCTCTGCCTCCCAAAGTGTTGGGATCACATGCATGAGCCACTGCGCCTGGCCAGAAAACCTTCTTTTATCCAAGTCCAAGTAAGCAGGAGTCCAGGGTGGGCACCCGGGGGGCATCCCTAGATACCACTGGATAGCACCAGGCATGGCAAAGGACACCTGGCACCCATGCTCCTTTCATCTTAGGCAACCACAACTCCCTTTACACATGAGGAAACTGAGGCCCAGAGACATTGGTTAACAACTCTCTGGGGCAGGCAGGTGGGACATCCAAGTCATTTCCAGAAAGGGCAGTTCTTAGGGCTGGCCTTTAGCCTTTTTTTTTTTTTTTTTTTTTTTTTGAGACAGAGTCTCACTCTGTCACCCAGGCTGGAGTGCAGTGGCACTGCAGCCTCAATCTCCCTGAGCTCACGTGATCCTCTCATTTCAGCCTCCCAAGTAGCTGGAACTACAAGCATGCACCACCATGCCTGGCTAATTTTTTTTTTTTTTTTTTGTAGAGACAGGGTCCACTGTGTTGCCCAGGCTGGTCACAAACTGTTGGGCTCAAGTTATCCGCTTATTTCAGCCTCCTAAAGTGCTAAGATTACAGGCAGGAGCCACTGCAGCCAGCCTGGTCTTTGACTTTCTGTTTATTCTCATAGACAGCAACGAGGGCAGCCTCAATTTTCCAATTTCTCTGCTCTCCCAATGAATGAAGCAACTGACATGTTTATAGTGCTGTCTCTGCAGCACTAAGGGCTGAATACATGGGAACTCTTTGGGCTGCATAAAGCCAAAAAGGGAATTAATTGGTGGATGGAATTGGAAAGGACACCTTCAGGATCAGCTGGATCAAGGTACTCAACCAAAACCACCAGGGTAGCGTCTCTCTCTATTTCTTGGCTTTGCTGTCCTTTGTTTCCAGGCAGGCAAGATGGTGGCCAGCAACTCGGAGCCTAGCCTTACCCATTTAAGCAATTTCACAAGAGCTCTGTTGTCTGATAGGGGTGGCACAGACACCAAGATTGTGTATTATTGCCCCAGCCTGGGGCATATGCCTGTCTCTGGACCAATCACAGTGGCCAAAGGGCCACAATACACTGATAGGCAGGGCTTCATTGGCCTTCACTAAGAAGGGGGAAAGACCCTAAGAACAATGAGATGCTGTTCACAGAAGGACCAGGAAGAGACCCTGCAAGTGGGCAGAATCAGAATCAGAACCCAGCTCTTCGCTCCTTAGCTATACTGGCCTCAGCTGCTTTCTTTTCTTTTTTTTTTTTCTTTTGAGACAGAGTTTTGCTCTTGTTGCCCAGGCTGGAGTGCAATGGCGTGATATCGGCTCACCACAACCTCCTCATCCCGGGTTCAAGCGTTTCTCCTGCCTCAGCCTCCTGAGTAGCTGGGATTACAGGCATGCGCCACCATGCCCAGCTAATTTTGTGTTTTTAGTAGAGATGGGGTTTCTCCATGTTGATCAGTCTGGTCTTGAACTCCCGACCTCAGGTGATCCGCCCACCTCAGCCTCTCAAAGTGCTGGGATTGGGATTACAGGCATGAGCCACCACGCCCGGCCAGCTGCTTTCAGATGGGCACTTTCACCCCTTCAAACACCTTCCACTTCAAACTCACCATCAATCAGGCGCAGTGGCTCATGCCTGTAATCCCAGAATTTTGAGAAGCCAAGGTGGGAGGATCACTTTAGCCCAGGAGTTGGAGAACAGCCTGGGCAAGATAGGGAGACCCGGTCTCTATAAAAAATTTAAAAATCTAGCCAGGCATGGTGGCCCATGCCTTGTAGTACCAGCTACTTGAGAAGCTGAGGTGAGAGGATCATTAAAGCCCAGGAGCTCAAAGCTGCAGTGAGCCGTGATTATGCCACTGCACTTCAGCCTGGACAACATAGCAAGACCCTGTCTTTAAATAAATTCGGGCCTGGCCGGGTGCGGGTGGCTCATGCCTGTAATCCCAGCATTTTGGGAGGCCGAGGCAGGTGGATCATTTGAGGTCAGGAGTTTAAGACCAGCTTGGCCAACATGGTGAAACCCTGTCTCTACCCAAAAATTAACTGGGCGTGCTGGCGCACACCTGTAATCCCAGCTACTCAGGAGGCTGAAGCAGGAGAATTACTCGAACCCGGGAGGCCGAGGTTGCAGTGAGCTGACATCACACCCCTGCGCTCTAGCCTGGGCAAAAGAGCAAGACTCCATCTTAATAATAATAACAATAATAATAATAATAATAACCAGGCCCCCTGGGACCCTCCTCACTGAATCCCAGTCTCTGCTCTCTCCCCTTCTCTGAGCCTCAATTTCCTCATCTGTAAAATGGGTCATCAGGAGCGTCTTGCACTCAGTAAACAGCCAAAGTTCACATTGCATTTACAGAAAGCGAGATCCAGATTCAGAGAGCAAGGAGGATGGGCATGGTGGGTCATGCCTGTAATCCTAGCACTTTAGGAGGCCGAGGAGGGTGGATCGCTCGAGGTCAGGAGTTCGAGACCAGCCTGGCCAACATGGCGAAACCCTATCTCTAAAATACAAAAATTAGCCAGGAGTGGTGGCACGAGCCTGTAATCCCAGCTACTCAGGAGGCTGAGGCAGGAGAATCACTTGAACCCGGGAGGTGGAGGTTGCAGTGAGCTGAAATCATGCTGCTGCGCTCCAGTCTGAACAACAGACACAGACTCCATCTCAAAAAAAAAAAAAAAAAAAGAAAAACATAGAAAGTAAGTCCTTGTGGGAGGTCCTCAGCAGGGCTGGATTTCAACTTTGTTTATCCTCATAGATGATGAGTTTGGGCAGCCCAAATTTTCCCATTTCTCCACTCTCCTAATGAATGAAGAGGCCGACATGCTGTTTTTAATCCCATCTTTACAGCAGACATGAATAGCTTCAGGAAGGAATTGGCCAGCATGAGCCAGGCCTGGTGCAGGCTGGCCTGTGAAGTGTCCACATATAAACATTCCTGCAGTTCATGCCGACAAAGGAGAATATGCTCATTTTCATTTTCATTTTCATTTTGAAAATTAGATTTATTTTATTGTGTTGGTTAGATTCCATAAAGTCCAGTTCATGGTCAGCCTCCACCTTCAACTTGGCAAACTCATATTCATCCCTCAAAACCCAACACCCACACCCCCTCCTCCATTCTTCAAAGGTTCATAAAATGCTACATCTCTCCCCTCTCTGTGCTATAAGAGAAACATCCAGGCTGGGCACGGTGGCTCACGCCTGTAATCCCAGCACTTTTGGAGGCCAAGGTGGGCGGATCACAAGGTCAGGAGTTTGAGACCAGCCTGACCAACATGGTGAAACCCTGTCTGTACTAAAAATACAAAAATGGCCGGGTGCAGTGTCTCACACCTGTAATCCCAGCACGTTGGGAGGCCGAGGCAGGCGGATCACGAGGTCAGGAGATCAAGACCATCCTGGCTAACACAGTGAAAACCCGTCTCTATTAAAAATACAAAAAATTAGTTGGGTGTGGTGGCGAGTGCCTGTAGTCCCAGCTACTCAGGAGGCTGAGGCAGGAGAATGGCGTGAACCCGGGAGGCAGAGCTTGCAGTGAGTCAAGATCGTGCCACTGCACTCCAGCCTGGGCAATACAGCGAGACTCTGTCTCGAAAAAAAAAAAAAATTAGCCAGGCGTGGTGGCGGCACGTGTCTGTCATCCCAGCTACTCAGGATGCTGAGGCAGGAGAATCACTTGAACTTGAGAGGTGGAGGTTGCAGTGAGCCAAGGTCATGCCACTGCACTCCAGCCTGGGTGACAGAGCAAGACTCCATCTCAAAAAAACAGAAAAAAAAAAAAAAAAAAAAGAAAAAGAAAAAAAAAAGAAGCATTCCCCTGGCACTATGATTGTCTGTTTATAGCTGTTTCTCCCACTCTGGGCTCTGTTCTAGCACCCAGCTCAGTGCCTGGCACACAGTGGATACTCAATAAATGTGGTTTAGGTGGGATCTCACTCTATCGCTCAGGCTAGAATGCAGTGGTGCGATGATGTCTCACTGCAGCCTCGACCTCCTGGGCTCAAACGATCCCACCTCAGCCTCCTAAATAGCTAGGACTGCAGGTGTATCCAGCACGCCTGGCTAATTTTATTTATATTTTTGCAGAGATGGGGTCTTGCTATGTTGCCCAGGCTCTTTTTTTTTTTTTGAGACAAAGGCTCATTCTGTCTCTTGAGATGCCGTCTTAAATTATAATAATGATGATAAATTGTTTGTTTGTTTGTTTTTGAGACAGGGTCTTACTCTTTTGCCCAGGATGGAGTGCAGTGGCGCCATCTCGGCTCACTGCAACCTCCACCTCCGGGGTTCAAGTAATCCTCCTGCCTCAGCCTCCCGAGTAGCTGGGACTATGTGCGCGTGCCACCAAGCTCAGATAATTTTTGCATTTTTAGCAGAGATGGGGTTTCGCCATGTTTCCTAGGCTGGTCTTGAACTCCCGACTTCAAGTAATCCTTCCCCCTCGGCCTCCCAAAGTGCCGGGATTACAGGCGTGAGCCACCACACCCAGCCACCCAGGCTCATTGTTATCACCTCAAAAAGAAACCTTGTCTCCATCCGCAGTCACTCCCCATTCCCCTCCCCCAGCCCCTGGCAACCACCAATCTGCATCCTGTCTATAGATTTGCCTGTTCTGGGCATTTCAGATCAATGGAATCTCACACTGTGTGGCCTCTTGTGTCTGGCTTCTCTCACTCAGCATCATGTTTTGGGGGTTCATTCACGCTGTAGCATGGATCAGTGCTTCCTTCTTTTCCACAGCTGTATCATATCCCAGTATGTGGAAGGAACACACTCTGTTATCCATGCACCAGCTGATGGGTATGGGGAGGCTTCCACTTTCTGCCAACCGCGACTAGAGCTGCTGTGGACACGCGTGGACAGATGTTTGTGTGGATGTGTGTTTCCCCATCTCTGGAGCACTTCCCTGGCAGTGTCAGTCAATGTCTAATGGTTATTGTGAAACTTGTTAAACTTCAGCCACATAGCTGGGTTGCACAGATGACAGATCGAATCCCCCAGGCTTTGAAATCTGCCCCCACCCCCAACTCCCACGTCTCCAAAGGGGGCCTTTTTTTTTTTTGAGGCAAAGTCTTGCTCTGTCACCCAGGCTGAAGTGCAGTGGTGCGATCTCAGCTCACGGCAACCGCAGCCTCAAGTGACTCTTCTGCCTCAGCCTTCCGAGTAACTAGGACTGTAGGCACATGCCACCAAGCCCGGCTAATTTTTGTATTTTTAGTAAAGAACGAGGTTTCACCATGTTGGCCAGGCTGGTCTCAAACTCCCAACCTCAAGTGATCCGCCCACTTCAGCCTCCCAAAGTGCTGGGATTACAGGTGTGAACCACTGCACCCAACCAGAAGTGGGCCATTTTTGGTCTTCAAATCCAATATGTCCACCTCTCAGGCCTTTTGCGGCTGAGGATGTCCCTGTCCGCAGGCCAGCCAAAGGAGATCTGTGACCCGGCTCAGGCTGTGGGGTACTATGGATGGCTGATCAAGCAGCGTCCTGCCCTAGGTTTATTTTGGTCGAGGGTAGCAGGCTTGGTCAGCACCTCAGGCCTGGCCTTGCCCAGGACCGTGAAACCCAAGGCCTCTAATGTGTGTCCTTGGTCTGCAGGTGTCTTGGGCGGTGTCCAAGGTTAGGAAGCTGGCCTGGGTTCAGCGGACAAAGGCCAAGGCAATCAGCTGAGGTCCTGCCACGGGAAGCTGTCACTATCTCAGAAATTCCCTGAGTGGCCGGGCGCAGCAACTCACGCCTGTAATCCCAGCACTTTGGGAGGCCAAGGCGGGCAGATCACTTGAGACCAGGAGTTCAAGACCAGCTTGGCCAATATGGTAAAACCCTGTCTCTACTAAAAATACAAAAATTAGCCAGGCATGGTGGGGGGCGCCTATAATCCCAGCTACTCCGGAGGCTGAGGCAGGAGAATCACTTGAGCCCACGAGACGGAGCTTGCAGTGGGCCGAGATCATACACTGCACTCCAGCTTGGGTGACAGAACGAAACTCCGTCTCAAAAAAAGAAAAAAAAGAAATTCCCTGAGTATATATTGAAAGTAAGTCCCGCCTCCTTCCCATCACCAGGCCTCTGGGTGCCTGTATCAGTAAGGGCTCACAAGAGAAAGAGAACCAACAGGAAATATACATATTACATATATAGAGAGAGGTTATCTCTTAAAAAAAAAAAAAAATTTAAGATTTATTTTAAGTCTGGGCATGGTGGTTTATGCCTGGAATCCTAGCACTTTGGGAGGCTGACGTGGAAAGATTGCTTGAGCCCAGGAGTTTAAGATTCCATGTTTACAAAAAAGTCTAGAAAAAGTTTGGGCATGGTGGTGTGTGCCTGTGATCCCAGCCACTCCAGAGGCTGAGGCGGGTGGATTGTTTAAGCCCAGGAGGTCGAGGCTGCAGTGAGCCGTGATCCCACCACTGCACTTCAGCCTGGGTGGCAGAGATCCTGTCTCTCTAAAAAAAAAAAGATGTATTTTAAGGAATTGGCTTATGCAATCGTGGGGGCTGATAAACCCCAAATTCACAGGGCACTCTAGCAGGTTGGAAACAGGGAGCCTTTCTTTGTTGCAAGCTTATGAATTCCTCTTTTCCTCTAGAAGCTGTTTTTGCTCTCTGAAGGACTTCAACTGATTAGACAAGAAGCATCGGCTGGGTGCAGTGGCTCACGCCTGTAACCCCAACACTTTGGGAGGCCGAGGCGGGATGATCACCTAAGGTCAGGAGTTTGAGACCAGCCTGACCAACGTGAAGAAACCGCGTCCCTACTAAAAATACAAAAATTATCCAGGCATGGTGGTGCATGCCTGTAATCCCAGCTACTCAGGAGGCTGAGGCAGGAGAATCTCTTGAACCCGGGAGATGGAGGTTGCGGTGAGCCGAGGTTGCGCCGTTGCACTTCAGCCTGGGCAAAAAGAGCGAAACTCAGTTTCAAAAAAAAAAAAAGAAGCATCAAGGTCATTGAGGATAAATTCCTTTACTTCAGGTCAGTTGATTGGAGGTGTTAACTACATCTGCAAGGCTGGGTGCAGTGGCTCAGCCTGTAATCCCAGCACTTTGGGAGGCCGAGGTGGGAGGACTACTTGAGTCCAAGAGTTCAAGATCAGCCTGGGCAACATAGTAAGACACCAATCTCTACCAAAAAAATGTTTTCTAATTAAAAAAAACTTTATTAAAAAAATGCAAGATGGAATGGATCAATTTTTTTTTTTTTTTTAGATGGAGTCTCACTCTGTCACCCAGACTGGAGTGTAGTGGTGTGATCTCGGCTCACTGCAACCACTGCCTCCCAGGTTCAAGCAATTCTCCTGCCTCAACCTTCTGAGTAGCTGGGACTACAGGCACGTACCACCATGCCCGGCTGATTTTTGTATTTTTAGTAGAGACGGGTTTCGCCATTTTGGCCAGGCTGGTCTCGAACTTCTGACCTCAGGTGATCCGCCCGCCTTGGCGTCCCAAAGTGCTGGGATTACAGGCGTGAGCCACCATGTCCAGCTTAAAATACGTTCCTGCGCAGACTTGAGAATATACATCTTTCGTCTGTCCATCCCATTTGCAGATGGGGCTCAATTTCTGCAGCTTCCACCCTCCAAATGCCTTTGACGTTCTTCTAGGAGTTATAATTCTTCTCTGATTTGTTAAGATTTGACAACTCTCTCCCAAGGCATGTGAAAAAGCATTAAAACCTCACATGAATGAAGGAGAACCGTTGAGCCCTGTCATGGATAATTTATTTCCTCTTGAGAATGTTCTTTTTTTTTTTTTTTTTTTGAGATGGAGTCTTGCTCTGTCACCAGGCTGGAGTGCAGTGGCACAATCTCGGCTCACCGCAACCTCCACCTCCCGGGTTCAAGAGATTCCCCTGCCTCAGCCTCCTGAGTAGCTGGGATTACAGGCATGCACCACCATGCCTGGATAATTTTTGTATTTTTAGTAGAGACAGGGTTTCTCCACATTGGTCAGGCGGGTCTCGAACTCCCGACCTCAGGTGATCTGCCTGCCTCGGCCTCCCAAAGTGCTGGAATTACAGGTGTGAGCCACTGCAACAGGGCATTTTTTTTTTTTTGACAGAGTCTTGCTCTATTGCCTAGGCTGGAGTGCAGTGGCACAATCTTGGCTCATTGCAACCTCCACGTCCAAAGTTCAAGCAGTTCTCCTGCCTCAGCCTCCTGAGTATCTGGGATTACAGGCATGTGCCACCACGCCCAGGTAATTTTTTGTATTTTTAGTAGAGATGGGGTTTCGCCATGTTGGCCAGGCTGTTCTCGAACTCCTGACCTCAAGTGATCTGCCCGCCTCGGCCTCCCAAAGTGCTGGGATTACAGGTGTGAACCACCGCGCCCAGCTGAATGAAGGTCCCATTTCTGTTGGATACATTCACGGAAGTGGAGTTGCTGCAGTGTATGTGGTCTCCTATCTGCATGCACGGTGTCCTTTCCATCCCTTCCCTGGCCACATCATGGTGTGTCATGCAGACACAAATCTTTTTTTTTCAGACAAGGCCTTGCTCTGTCACTCAGGCTGGAGTGCAGTGGTGCAATCATGGCTCATTGCAACTTCAACCTCCTGGGTCCAACCAATCCTCCTACCTCAGCCTCCCATGTAACCGTGACCATAGGCATGAATGTGGGTTCATGCCACATGCCTGGCTAATTTTTGAATTTTTTTTTTTTTTGAAACGGAGTCTTGCTCTGTCGCCCAGGCTAGAGTGCAGTGGTATGATCTCTGCTCACTGCAAGCTCCACCTCCTGGGTTTATGCCATTCTCCTGCCTCAGCCTCCCGAGTAGCTGGGACTACAGGCACCGGCCACCACGCTTGGCTAATTTTTTGTATTTTTAGTAGAGACGGGGTTTCACAGTGTTAGCCAGGATGGTCTTGATCTCCTGACCTCGTGATCCGCCCACCTCGGCCTCCTAAAGTGCTGGGATTACAGGCGTGAGCCACTGCACCCAGCCTAATTTTTGTATTTTTAGTAGAGACAGGGGTTTCACCATGTTGGCCTCCCTGAACCCAGGAGGCGGAGTTTGCAGTGAGCGAAGATCGCGCCACTGCATTCCAGCCTGGGCGACAGAGCAAGACTCCATCTAAAAAAAAAAATACAAAAATTAGCCTGGTGTGGTGGCAGGCGCCTGCAATCCCAGATAGTCAGGTGGCTGAGGCAGGAGAATCACTTGAACCCGGGAGGCAGAGGTTGTAGTGAGCCGAGATCACGCCATTGCACTCCAGCCTGGGCAACAAGAGAGAAACTGCATCTCAAAAAAATAAAATAAAATAAAATAAAATAAATGGCCGGGCGTGGTGGCTCATGCCTGAAATCCCAGCACTTTGGGAGGCTGAGGCGGGCGGATCACCTGAGGTCAGGAGTTCGAGACCAGCCTGACCAACATGGAGAAACCGCTTCTCTACTAAAAATACAAAATTAGTCAGGCATGGTAGCACATGCCTGTAATCCCAGCTACTAGGGAGGCTGAGGCAAGAGAATCGCTTGAACCTGGGAGGCAGAGGTTGCAGTGAGCCGAGATCACGCCATTGCACTCCAGCCTGGGCAACAAGAGAGAAACTGCATCTCAAAAAATAAATAAATAAATAAAAAATCCTGCAGGATGCCTTACTCAAGACTGAAGGTAAGAGAAACTCTCTTTTTTTTTCTTTTATTTTGCGACAGATTCTCACTTTGTTGCCCAGGCTAGAGTGTAATGGTGCCATCAGGGCTCACTGCAGGCTCAGCCTTCTGGGCTTAAGTGATCCTCCCATCTCAGCCTCTCAAAGTGCTGGGATTACAGCTGTGAGCCACAGCACCCGAGCTAGAGAAACCCAGGGTCCTGATGCCACAGTGGTTAAGACCTGCCATGCCTCTGGAGAGCGATAATATGGCACCCACTGCATGCCAGTGCCGTGCCAGCACCAAAGACAGAAAGTGTGGCTCAGGAAGGTTCTGGATTTTGGATTTTAACTTTTGGCTGTAGGTGGAGGGTGCTCTTATCTGCTTCTGGGCCAGTGGGACCAGCCCTTTCCTGCATTACCTCACCCCAATGCTGCGGGGAGGACAGTCTAAACTCTATTCACAGAGCCTCAGAGAGAATGAAGCCTTTGGCTGGGTGTGGTGGCTAACACCTGTAACCCCAGCAATTTGGGAGGCCAAGGTGGGTGGATTGCTTGAGCCTAGGAGTCTAAGACCAGCCTGGGCAACATGGCGAGACCCTTGTCTCTACACAAAACACAAAATTTAGCCGTGGGTGTTGGTACATGATTGTGGCCCCAGCTACTCAGGAGGCTGAGGTAGCTGAGGATCACCTGAGCCCTGGGGGTCAAGGCTGCAGTGAGCTATGATTGTGCCATTGCACTCCAGCCTGGGTAACACAGCAATTTCCTGTCTAAAAAAAAAAAAAAAAAAAAAAACAAAAAAAAAAATTCGTGGTGCTGGAGCCCCTGAGGCAATGCAGCGTAGGAGTTGGGGCTCCCCTGCCTGCACCTGGGGCCTCTGCAGATGACCAGAAAAACTGCCCCACAGGAGCTCAGACTGGCCAGGGGGCCCCAAGACCCACGCTGAAGGCCAGGTCCTGCCAAAAAGTGCACGTGGGGTAACTGTCATTTCCCCTAATTAAAAAAATGTTGGCCAATTTCCTGATGGAGAAACAAAGAAGCAGAAAAGAAAACATAAAAACCCTGCAACCCCTCCCTTAATCGCTCAGTTCGCAGAGATAATCTCCGTTGGCATGTTCATGACTGCCTTCCAGCATTTCTTTGCCTGCATTTTCAAAACTGTCTTATTATATTTTTGTTCTTATCCAAGAAATGTGACTGTATTGTAGAAGAAACAGCCAACAAGATAAGCAGAGAGAAAAAATAAACAGAAAGTATACCCCTCGGCCGGGCGCCGTGGCTCACGCCTGTAATCCCAGCACTTTGGGAGGCCGACACAGGCGGATCACTTGAGGTCAGGAGTTTGAAACCAGCCTGGCCAACATGGTGAAACCCCATCAACATGGCGTGAAAAAAAATTAGCCAGGCGTGGTGGCGTGTGACTGTAATCCTAGGTACACGGGAGGCTGAGGAAGGAGAATTGCTTGAACTTGGGAGGCAAAGGTTGCAGTGAGCCAAGATCGCACCATTGCACTCCAGCCTGGGTGACAAGAGTGAAACCATGTCTCAAAAAATAATAATAATAATAAACGGCCAGGCATGATGGCTCACGCCTGTAATTCCAGCACTTTGAGAGGCCAAGGCAGGTGGATCACTTGAGGTCAGGAGTTCAAGACCACTCGGCCGGGCGCGGTGGCTCACGCTTGTAATCCCAGCACTTTGGGAGGCCGAGGCGGGCGGATCACGAGGTCAGGAGATCGAGACCACGGTGAAACCCCGTCTCTACTAAAAAAAAAAAAATACAAAAAAATTAGCCGGTCGTGGTGGCGGGCGCCTGTAGTCCCAGCTACTCGAGAGGCTGAGGCAGGAGAATGGCGTGAACCCGGGAGGCGGAGCTTGCAGTGAGCCGAGATTGCGCCACTGCACTCCAGCCTGGGCGACAGAGCGAGATCCCGTCTCAAAAAAAAAAAAAAAAAAAAGACCACTCTGGCCAACATGGTGAAACCCTGTCTCTGCTAAAAGTATAAAAAATTAGCCAGTGTGGTGGCAAACGCCCCGTAATCCCAGCTACTCGGGAGGCTAAGGGGAGAGTATCGCTTGAGCCCAAGAGTTTAACAGCCTGGACACCATAGTAAGACCCGTGTCTCTAAAAAATAAAGAATTTTAAAAAAAATTTTTTTTGAGACAAGAGTCTCCTTTTGTCACCCAGGCTGGAATGCAGTGGCCCGACCTTGGCTCACTGCAACCTCCACTTCCCGGGTTCAAGTGATTCTCTCGCCTCAGCTTCCCACGTACCTAGAATTACAGGAATGCGCCACCATGCCCAGCTAATTTTTGTATTTTTAGTAAAGACAGGGTTTCTCCATGTTGGCAGGCTGGTCTTGAACTCCTGACTTCAGGTAACCCACCTGCCTCAGCTTCCCAAAGTGCTGGGATTACAGGACTGAGCCACCATGCTCGGCCAAAAGTTTTGTTTTTAAATTTAATGTTTATACTTCTTTCCTCTGCTTAAAAAAATACAACATACATCTCTTGGCCAGGCACAGTGGCTCACACCTGTAATCCCAGCACTTTGGGAAGCCGAGGAGGGCGGGTCACCTGAGGTCAGCAGTTTGAGACCAGCCTGGCCAACATGGTGAAACCCCATCTCTACTAAAAATACAAAAATTAACCGGGCGTGGTGGCAGGCGCCTATAATCCCAGCTACTCAGTAGGCTGAGGTGGGAGAATCACTTGAACCCGGGAGGCAGAGGTTGCAATGATCCAAGATCGCTCCATTGCACTTGAGACTGGGCAACAGAGCGAAACTCTGCCTCGAAAAAAAAAAAGAAAGAAAAAAGTAAAAAGAAAAAAGAATTCATCTCTCTCACACACATACACACTCACATAAACACACACATACATACACACACATGCATGCACGCGCGCGCGCGCACACACACACACACACAGCTACAGCTCATGTAGGACGGGAAAGGCTATCGGCCCCACCCACCCAGCAGAGCTCCACCTGAGGCAGGTCAGAACAGGAGACAAATTAAAGTTCAAGGCCGGGGCGGTGGCTCACGCCTATAATCCCAGCACTTTGGGAGGCCAAGGCAGGCAGATCATCTGAGGTCAGGAGCTCAAGACCAGCCTGGCCAACATGGTGAAACCCCGTCTCTACTAAAAATACAAAAATTAGCCGGGCGTGGTGGCGCATGCCTGTAATCCCAGCTACTCAGGAGGCTGAGGCATGAGAATTGCGTGAAGCTGAGAGACAAGTTGCAGCAAGCCAAGATCGTGCCACTGCACTCCAGCCTGGGAGACAGAGTCAAAACAAAAAAAAAAAAAAGAGAGAGATACATGATTCATCCACAGTTCAGGCTTGATCCCTGACATGGATGAAACTGTCAAGTTATTGAGGCTAATTTCAAAAACTTTTTTCTGTGTGCTATTTTGTTTTAATTTTTTGGGACAGGCTGCCACGCTGTCCCCCAGGCTGGAGTGCAGTGGCATGATCATAACTCACTGCAGCCTCCTGGGCCCAAGCAATTCTACCTCAGCCTCTGGAGTAGCTGATACTACAGGCGCGAGCTGCCACACCTGGCTACTTTTTAAAGTTTTTGTAAAGGCAGGCTATCGCTATGTTACCCAGGCTGGTCTCAAACTCCTGGGCTCAAGGGATCGATTGCTCCTGCCTTGGCAGGAGTGAGCCACTATGCCCAGCCTCTTTTATTTTGAATACCAAAATAATACAGTAGTTCCCCCTTACCTGTGGGGAATATGTTCCAAGATTGCCAGTAAATTCCTGAAACTTCAGAAAATACCAAACCTGTAAGCACTGTTTTTTTCCTAGGCATACATACATACCTATGATAAAGTTTAATTTATCAGTGAGACACAGTAAAAGATTAACAATAACATAATAAAATAGAAAATTAATAAAATTAGGATTTCTCGAACATAAGCACTGTAATACTGACACAGTTGATCTGATCACCCAGAAGATTACTAAGGGACTAGCGGGCTGGTAGTGTCTATGGCGTGGGCACTCTTAACAAAGGGATGATTCACATCCAGGGCGGGAGGGGGCAGGGCGGGGGCTGATTTCATCACGCTACTCATAACTGCAGGCAACTGAAAACTTACGAATTATTTCTGGAATTTTCCACTTAATATGTTTGGATTGAGGTTGATGGAAGGTAGCCAACACCACAGAAAATGAAACCTCAGGCCGGGTGCGGTGGCTCACGCCTGTAATCCCAGCACTTTGGGAGGCCCAGGCAGGTGGATCACTTGAGGTCATGAGTTCAAGACCAGCCTGACCAGTATGGTGAGACTCCATCTGTACTAAAAATACAAAAATTAGCTGGGTGTGGTGGTGCGTGCCTGTAATCCCAGCTACTCCAGAGGCTGAGGCAGGAGAACCACTTGAACCTGGGAGTTGGAGGTTGCAGTGAGCCGAGATCGCAGCACTGCACTCCAGCCTGGGAGACAGAGCAAGGCTCCATCTCAAAAAAGAAAGAAAGAAAGAAAGTGAAACCTCAGATAAAAGGGAATCACTGTATACTATGTGAACAATTCAAATTTGCAGAGTCCCATCGAATAGAGAATCCCACTCCCAGCCCTTCAGTCCTTCCTGAGAGTCATGTATCTCTCCTATGGCCCAAATGTATGTGTCCTCCTGGAATTCATATGTGGAAGCCTAAGACCCATGTGACAATATGAAGAGGTGGGGGCCGGGTGCTGTGGTTCACACCTGTAACCCCAGCACTTTGGGAGGCCAAGGCGGGTGGATCATTTGAGGTCAAGAGTTAGAGACCAGCCTGGCCAACATGGTAAAACCCCGTCTCTACTAAAAATACAAAAAAATAGTCGAGCATGGTGGTACACACCAGCTAGCTACTCAGGAGGCTGAGGCAGGAGAATTGTTTGAACCTGGGAGGCAGAGGTTGCAGTGAGCTGAGATTGCACCACTGCACTCCAGCCTTGGGGAATGAACAAAACTCTGTCTCAAAAAAAAAAAAAAAAAAAAAAAAAAAAAAATATATATATATATATATATATATATATATATATGAGAGATGAGGTCTGCCTATGTTGCCCAGGCTGGTCTAGAACTCCTGGCCTCAAGTGATCCTCCTGCCTCAGCCTCCCATAGCACTGGAATTCCAGGCATGAACCCCCACACCTCCAGTGATAGTTACTTTTTGCCAAGTGTTCAGGCAGGGCTGCTGGGACCTAGTACCACAGCAGCTCTGTGAGTTGGAAACCATGGCCCAGAGGAGACTCAGAGAGAGAAAGGGCCTTCCCCAAAGTTGAATTTTTGTGTGTAAGGTGTGAGGTAGGGATCAAGGTTTATTTTGTGCCACACAGATACCCAGTTACTCCAGAAGAGTTTATTAAAAAGCCTGGGGCTGGGCACAGTGGCTCACACTTTGGGAGGCCACAGCGGGCGGATCACGAGGTCAGAAGTTCGAGACCAGCCTGATCAACATGGTGAAACCCCGTCTCTACTAAAAATACAAAAATTAGCAGGCCGGGCGCGGTGGCTCACGCTTGTAATCCCAGCACTTTGGGAGGCCGAGGCAGGCGGATCACGAGGTCAGGAGATCGAGACCACGGTGAAACCCCGTCTCTACCAAAAATACAAAAAAATTAGCCGGGCGTGATGGCGGGCGCCTGTAGTCCCAGCTACTCGGAGAGGCTGAGGCAGGAGAATGGCGTGAACCCGGGAGGCAGAGCTTGCAGTGAGCCGAGATCGCGCCGCTGCACTCCAGCCTGGGTGACAGAGCAAGACTCCGTCTCAAAAAAAAAAAAAAAAAAAAAAAAAAAAAAAAAAAAAAAAAAAAAAAATTAGCCAGGTTTAGTGGTAAGCGCCTTTAATCCCAGCTACCCAGGAGGCTGAGGCAGGAGAATCACTTGAACTCGGGAGGTGGAGGGTGCAAAGACCCGAGATCATGCCACCGCACTCCTGCCTGGTGACAGAGCAAGACTCCGTCTTAAAAAATAATAATAATAAAATAAAATAAAAATAAAAAGCCCATCCTTGCCCAAGCTTACAGAGGTAACCAGAGATGAAGCAGGGATTCCAACCTGCATTCCTCTGAGTCAACCTGGAACATTCTCCAAGTCTCCAGAGGGCCTGTCGTCATGGCCAGCTGAGCATGCTTTGCCCTGTCAGCAAAATGCAGTATTTGAAAAGTCACGAGCGTTTCCAAAGGAAGCAGAGTGAGGCGGCCTGGGTCAGCTCCAAGGTGCTTCCTTCCTGCAGGGATGGTGCAATATCCCCAACTGTCTACTGCCCGTTGTGACTTCACCTTCTTATATATTTATTTTTTATTTTTTTATTTTCCTGCCTTATTCCAAGGGAGAAAGCTGTGTGTGCATTTCCATGGGGGAGGTATTTGCCGAAGGGAAGTTCACAGTCATACCCACATCCAGAGCCTTTGTGCACTGGGAGATGTTCCAGAGGAACTGCTCTGCCCTCCGGCCTGGTGGGGCAAACCCCTGCCTACCCCAAAGCATCAGGATTGCAGGGGGCACAGCCAGGCTCCCAGGCCACTCTCAGAGCTGCCCAGTGCTCCCTAAGCCTCCCCAAATCAGAGAGAGAGTCCATCAAGCACCCAGAAAATCTAGCAGTCTCCCTAGGCTCCTCCTTCAGCCAACTTCTCACGGCCCTCCCAACCCAGGCAGCAGAACGTCTCTCCCTGGAGCCTGTCCCCGCTGACTGTTTGTTTGTTTTTTGAGACAGAGTCTCTCTCTGTCACCCACGCTGACTGGAGTGCAGTGGAATAATCTTGGCTCACTGCAACCTCTGCCTCCAGGGTTCAAGTGATTCTCCTGTCTTTCAAGTGATTCTCCTGTCTCACTCTCCCTAGTAGCTGGGATTACAGGCATGTGCCACCACTCCCAGCTAATTTTTGTATTTTTAGTAGAAATGGAGTTTCACCATGTTGGCCAGGCTGGTCTCGAACTATTGACCTCAGGTGATCCACCCACCTCAGCCTCTCAAAATGCTGGGATTACAGGCATGAGCCACCGCGCCCGGCTTTTTTTTATTTAATTTTTTTGAGTTGGAGTCTCGCCCTGTCACCCAGGCTGTAGTGCAGTGGTGCGATCTCAGCTCACTGCAACCTCCACCTCCTGGGTTCAAGCGATTCTCCTGCCTCAGCCTCCCAAGTAACTGGGACTACAGGCACCTACCACCATGCCTGGCTAATTTTTGTATTTTTAGTAGAGACAGGGTTTCACCATATTGGCCAGGCTGATCTCGAACTCCTGACCTCAGGTGATCTGCCCGCCACAGCCTCCCAAAGTGCTGGGATTACAGGCGTGAGCCACCGTGCCTGGCTCCTGCTTATTGTTTGTTTGTTTTATAGAGATGGCGTCTCACTAAGTTGCCCAGGCCAGCCTCAAACTCCTGGCTTCAAGTGTTCCTCCCACTGGAGTAGTGTTGTTGTCTGGGGTAAATACCCGAGATTTGTTGTCTCATAGGCCCGGGAAACTAGGACTCAGACATACAAAGAGTGAGGTTCAGAGTGGAAGTTTAATTGGCGAAAGAAAGAGAAGCGTTCTCTCTGCTGCAGAGAGAGGGATCTTGAACGGGTTTCCACTTCCTCAGTAAAAAGCAGTGAGTTTTATGGATGAGCTTAAGGAGGTGGTGTCTGATTTCCATAGGGCACAAAAGATTGCTTGGACCAGGTGTTTCATTTGCATAGGGTGCAAAAACCTGGTTACAGCTAGGTGTGTAATTTGCATAGGGTGTGAAAAGCTGGCCTTCCCACCCTAATCTCTTTTTTCTTTTCTTTTTTTTTTTGAGTCTCCCAGGTGGAGTGCAATGGTGCGATCTTAGCTCACTGCAACCTCTGCCTCCCGGGTTCAAGCAATTCTCCTGCCTCAACCTCCTGAGAAGCTGGGATTACAGGTGCCTGCAACCACGCTCGGCTAATTTTTTTAGTAGAGATGGGGTTTCACTATGTTGGCCAGGCTGGTCTCTTGGCCAGGCTGGTCTCAAACTCTGACCTTGTGATCTGCTGCCTCATCCTCCCAAAGTGCTGTGATTACAGGTGTGAACCACTGCGCCCGGCTTCTTAATCTTTTATTATGCAGACGAGTTCTCTAGCTGGCTGGCGCCATGTTGCCTGTTCATTTTTTTTTGAGACAGAGCCTTGCTTTGTCTCCCAGGTTGGAGTGCAGTGGCTCGATCTCGGCTTACTGCAACCTCTACCTCCTGGGTTCCAGCAATTCTCCTGCCTCAGCTTCCTGAGTAGCTGAGATTACAGGCGCCCACCACCATGCCCGGCTAATTTTTGTATTTTTAGTAGAAACAGGGTTTCGCCATGTTGGCCAGGCTGGTCTCGAACTCCTGACCTCAGGTGATCCACCTGCCTCTTCAGGCATGAGTCACCGTGCCCAGCCAAACTAAAACCTGTTTCTTTACTGTACACATAGTGACCAAAAAAAGGGAAGCTGGAGCCCCCATGTTGAACATGCCTGGCCTTCAGGTGGCCGTTTTCCATTGACACAGCTGCTGGCATTCACCCCTGGAAGCTTCCAGCTTGCTCATCCATGTCTGTAGCTCGATTTTTCAGGCTGTTCTTTGTTAGAAAGGAAATGAGTTGGCCGGGTGCTGTGGCTCACTCCTGTAATCCCAGCACTTTGGGAGGCCAAAGTGGGCAGATCACAAGGTCAAGAGATCGAGACCATCCTGGCCAACATGGTGAAACCCCGTCTCTGCTAAAAATACAAAAAATTAGCCGGGTGTGGTGGCAGGCACCTGTAATCCCGGCTACTCGGGAGGCTGAGGCAGGAGAATCGCTTGAAGCCGGGAGGCGGAGGTTGCAGTGAGCCAAGATCGCGCCATTGCAATCCAGCCTGGGCAAAAAGAGCAAAACACTGTCTAAAAAAAAAGAAAGAAAGAAAGAAAAAATAAATGAGTTGGGGCTGGGCACAGTGGCTCACGCCTGTAATCCCAACACTTTGGGAGGCCGAGGTGGGTGAATCACAAGGTCAGGAGCTACTTGGGAGGCTGAGGCAGGACAGTAGCGTGAACCCAGGAGGCGGAGGTATCAGTGAGGCGAGATTGCACCACTCCACTCCAGCCTGGGCGACAGAGTGAGACTCCATCTCAAAAAAGAAGGCCGGGAACGGTTGCTCACGCCTGTAATCCCAGCACTTTGGGAGGCCGTGGTGGGGGGATCGTCTGAAGTCAGTAGTTTGAGACTAGCCTGGCCAACATGGGGAAACCCCGCCTCTACTAAAAATACAAAATTTAGCCGAGCGTAGTGGCACACGCCTGTAATCCCAGCTACTCGGGAGGCTGAGACAGAATTGCTTGAACCTGGGAGGCAGAGGTTGCAGTGAGCCAAGATCGCGCCACTGCACTGCAGCCTGGGTGACAAGAACGAAACTCCGTCTCAAAAAACAAAAATTAAAAAAAGAAATGATTTGGGGGCTGCTTTTTGTTAAAAGGGAAATTCCCAGGACTCTTTTACTCTCACAGTCTGCCAAAATAATTTCTATCTCCTGTATCACGATCACAACCACCCAAAGTGCTGGGATTATAGGTATGAGCCATGGCACGTGGCCCCAGCTCATTGTTTTGTTTTGTTTTGTTTTTCATTTTTCAAAACTCATGATCGTTGTTCAATGCACTATTATTATTATTATTATTATTGTTTGTTGTTTTGGTGTTGTTTTTTGGTTTTTGAGACGGAGTCTTGCTCTTATCGCCCAGGCTAAGTGCAATGGCATGATCTCATGTCACTACAACCTCTGCCTCCCGGGTTCAAACGATTCTCCTGCCTCAGCCTCCCCAGTAGATGGGGTTACAGGCACCCGCCACCACGCCTGGCTAATTTTTATATTTTCAGTAGAGACTGGGTTTCACCATGTTGGCCAGGCTGGTCTTGAACTCCTGACCTCATGATCCGCCCACCTCAGCCTCCCAAAGTTCTGGGATTATAGTCGTGAGCCACCAGGCCTGGTCTATTACTATTATTTTGAGACAGGTTCTCACTCTGTCTCCCAGGCTGGAGTGCAGTTGCAGTGGCACAATCACAGCTCACTGTAACCTCAAACTCCTGGGCTCAAGTGATCCTCCCACCTCAGCTTCATGCATAGCTGGGACTACAGGCACGTGCCACTGTGCCCAGTTAATTTTTTATTTTTTGTAGAGACAGAGTCTTGCTATATTGCCCAGGTTCGTCTCGAACTCCTGGCCTCAAGTGATCCTCCTGCCTCAGCCTTCAAAGGCTTTGGGATTTCAGGCATGAGCCACTGTGCCTGGCCAAAGGTTTTATTTTACTCTTTTTTTTTTTTTTTTTTTAGACAGAGTCTCGCTGTGATCCCCAGGCTGGAGTGCAATAGCGTGATCTCGGCTCACTGCAACCTCCACCTCCTGGGTTCAAGTGATTCTCCTGCCTCAGCCTCCTGAGTGCCATCATGCCTGGCTAATTTTTGTATTTTTAGTAGAGACAGGGTTTACCATGTTGGCCAGGCTGGTCTTGAACTCCTGACCTCAAGTGATCTGCCTGCCTCGGCCTCCCAAAGTGCTGGAATTACAGGCGTGAGCCACCACGCCCGGCCTATTTTACTCTTACACACACACATACATGTATGAATACACATGTCCTTCCCATAGTTGCTCCTGGGCTCTGATTGATCATTGTGAAAGCTCTTTCCCTTCCCAGACCTTAGAGAAACGCACACATACCCGCTTACTATTATTATTCTTTTTTGAGACGGAGTTTTGCTCTTATTGCCCAGGCTGGGGTACAGTGGCACGACCTCGGCTCACTGCAACCTCTGCCGCCCGGGTTCAAGCAATTCTTCTGGGTCAGCCTCTGGAGTAGCTGGGATTACTGGTACCTGCCATCATGAACAGCTAAGTTTTTGTATTTTTAGTAGAGACAGTGTTTCACCATGTTCGTGGTCTCGAACTCCTGACCCCAGGTGATCCACCTGCCTCAGTCTCCCAAAGTGCTAGGATTACAGGCATGCGCCACTGCACCTGGCCGCACATAGCCTCTTCTAGTGTTTGCAGGGTGCATATTCACATCTCAGGTCCATTTGGAATTATTATTATTTTATTTTTTTGGAGACAGAGTCTCGCTCTATCCCCCAGGGAGTGCAGTGGCGTGATCTTGACTCATTGCAACCTCCGCCTCCCCAGTTCAAGAGATTCCCCTGCCTCAGCCTCCCAAGTAGCTGGGATTACAGGCATGTGCCACCATATCCGACTAATTTATTTGTATTTTTAGTACAGATGGGGTTTTGCCATGTTGGCCAGGCGGGTCTCAAACTCCTGACCTCAGGTGATTCGCCTGCTTCGGCCTCCCAAAGTGCTGGGATTACAGGCGTGAGCCACTGCACCGGGCATATATATGTATATTTTTTGTAGTAGTATCCAGTTAGGCCAAAATCCACTCCCTCCATGGATTTGAAACTGCAGAGAGGGGAGGCTATTTTGGCCAGGATGGTAGCATTTAGTCGACTCCTAAAGGAGTAGTTAGTTATAGGGAAGAACGGAGAGTAGGCGGCTCAGATAGCATGTGCAAAGGCTCTGGGGCGGTAATGTTGTCGCACTGTGCAAAGACCAACTGGGAAGCCTGTGGCTGGAGTACAGTGAATAAGGGGGATGGTGGAGGGAGTTGAGGGCGGACAGGTGAGGTGTTTGGCTTTATTCTGAGGCTGTGGGGGCACAGGGAAGGGACCAGCTCTGGTGCACAAAAGGTCCCTTCCATCTCGGGGATGGCATGCCCATTCAACAGATATGGAGACTGAGGCTTGCTGAGGCGCAGACAGGCACAGACAGGAGTCAAGGATAGCGGCTCCATTTGCTAGACTAGGAGCTTGGGCCAGGGGTCCTCTCGTTTCTCTCAGTGCATGGACAATGTGACCTCGCAGCCTTATTTGTGCACGATCACCCACAGCAGGACCCTTTCATCCTGCTGTTAGCTTAGCCTCAACTGCGTGTAACAAGAAAGCTCTTCCGCTGCAGTCCTGAGCCGCGCGCTCCGCCCAGCCCTAGCCCCGGCCCCAGCCCCAGCACCGGCCCCAGCCCCAGCTCCAGTCCATCCGGCGCATCTCAGCCTCTAGCCACGCCCCCAAGCCCTCTGCACAGGTGCACTTCGCCCCGCTTCCACCTGATAGGGGCAGCCCGGTCCGGCACCGCCCACCCAATAAGGATAGCCCCGCCCCATCAGGAGCATCCCGGACCCAAGTCCACTCCTTCCTATGGGCCGCCGTCTGGTCTCCAGCCCTGGCTGACCTTTGCGCCTTGCCTTCCCTTTCTATACCGTGGATGCAGGAATAGCCTCGCCCCAAAACCTGCCCCTACATGTCCTTGCCGTGTGACCCCGGGAGTATCGTTTCACCTCTCTGAACCTCAGCTTTCCCCTCTCTACAGTGAGTGGGGGTCGAGCCCCCTCTGTGACTCAGTTGGTCCACTCCTAGCAGGCTGTTGGATCGACGATCTTTGAGGATGCAGGCTGAGTGCTCAGCATACCACCGGCGCTCAATAAATGGCCTTGTTTCTTCCGTTTGTCTGGAACAGGAGATGCAGAAATAGGCAGTAGTGGCTGGCCTTGATGGCTCACACTTGTAATCCCAACACTTTGGGAGGCTGAGGCGGGTGGATCACCTGAGGTCAGGAGTTCGAGACCAGCCTGGCCAACATGATGAAATCCCGTCTCTATTAAAAATAAAAACATTAACAGGGCGTGGTTGTGCACGCCTGTAATCCCACCTACTAGGGAGGCCAAGGCAGGAGGATTGCTTGAACTCAGGAGGCGGAGGTTGCAGTGAGCTGAGATGGTGCCACTGCACTCCAGCCTGGGCAACAGTGAGACTGTGTCTCAAAAAAAAAAAAGAGCCGGGCTCTGTGGCTCAGGCCTGTAATCCCAGCACTTTGGGAGGCCGAGGTGGGCGGATCACGAGGTCAGGAGATCGAGACCATCCTGGCTAACATGGTGAAACCCTGTCGCTACTAAAAATACAAAAACAAAATTAGCCCGGTGTGGTGGCGGGCACCTGTAGTCCCAGCTACTCGGGAGGCTGAGGCGGGAGAATGGCATGAACCCGGGAGGCGGAGCTTGCAGTGAGTCGAGATTGCGCCACTGCACTCCAGGCTGGGAGACAGAGCGAGACTCCGTCTCAAAAAAAAAAAAAAAAAATTATCCGGTGTGGTGGTGCACGCTTGTAATCCCAGCTACTCAGGAGGCTGAGGCAGGAGAATCGCTTGAACCTGGGAGGCAGAGGTTGCAGTGAGCTGAGATCATGCCATTGCACTCCAGCCTTGTCGACAGAGCGAGACTCCGTCTCAAAAAAAAAAAGAAAGAAAGAAATAGGCAGTAGTTGGAGAGGGCTGGCTGAAGAAGAAGCCAGCAGGTTGGGCAGGGGCAGAAGCTGGCCCTGAACCTCAGTTTTCTTATCTGTAAAAGAGACCTTCAGGCCAGGTACAGTGACTCATGCCTGTAATCCCAGTTGTTTGGGGGGCTGAGGTGGGAAGATAGCTTGAGGGTCCCCTCACTGGACAGCTAGACACACTTCCCTGCTGGACATTCTAAATTAAATTAGCCCCCTAAAAATGTAAGACACAGGCTGAAGGGTGGGGTCCCATCTCTACCTTGCCTTCCCTGGCTGCAGGTCTGAGTGCTCATGGATTTTCTTTTCTTTTTTCTTTTTTTTTTTTGAGACGGAGTCTTGCTCTGTCGCCCAGACTAGAGTGCAATGGTGCGATCTCAGCTCACTGCAACCTCCACCTCCCGGGTTCAAGCGATTCTCCTGCCTCAGCCTCCTGCGTAGCTGGGATTACAGGTGTGCGCCACCACGTGCAGCTAATTTTGTGTATCTCTAGTAGTGATGGGGTTTCACCATGTTGGCCAGGCTGGTCTCGAACCCCTGACCTCGGGATCCATCCACCTCGGCCTCACAAAGTGCTGGGATTACAGGCATGAGCCACCGCACCCAGACAGTCAGGGGTTTTCTTATTGTTGGTGGTGTTTTGAGACAGAGCCTCACTCTGTCACACAGGCTGGAGTGCAGAGGTGTGATCATGGCTCACTGCAGCCTTGATCTCAGGCTCAAGTGATTCTCCCACCTTAGTCTCCCAAGTAGCTGGGACTATCGGTGTGCACCACGACACCCAACTAATTTTTTATTTTTAGTAGAGATGGGATTTCACTATGATGGCCAGTCTGGTCTCAAACTGCCAGGCTCAAGCAATCTGCCTGCCTCAGCCTCCCAAAGTGCTGGGATTACAGGCGTGAGCCTTGACACCTGGCTCAGACAGTCTTTTATTTATTTATTTATTTATTTATTTATTTATTTATTTATTTATTTTTCGAGACAGGGTCTCACTGTGTCACCCAGGCTGGAGTACAGTGGCACAATCATGGCTCACTGCAGCCTCTAATTCCTGGGCTCAAGCGATCCTCCCACATCAGCCTCCCAAGAAGCTGGGACCACAGGCATGCACCACCATGCCTGGCTAATTTTATTTTATTTTTTGTAGAGATGGGTTTTGCCATGTTGCGCCAGACTGGTCTCAATCTCCTGGACTCAAGTGATCCCCTGGCCACAGCCTCCCAAAGTACTGGGATTACAAGCATGAGCCACGTCACCCAGCCAAACTGGGATTTATAAAAACCTTTGTCAAGAGAGTGTAGGCCAGGCACGGTGGCTCAACCTTGTAATCCCAGCACTTTGAGAGGCCGAGGCAGGTGGATCACTTGAGGTCAGGAGTTTGAGACCAGCCTGATCATCATGGTGAAATCCTGTTACTACTAAAAATACAAAAATTAGTGGGGCATGGTGGTGCATGTCTGTAGCTCCAGCTACTCGCAGAGGCTGAAACAGGAGAATCACTTGAACCCAACAGGTGGAGGTTGCAGTGAGCCAAGATTGTGCCCTGCACTCTAGCCTGGGTGACAGAGTGAGAAACTGTCTCAAGAAAATAAAAAAAGGGAGAGTTTAAATGCTGGCCAAGGACCAAGGAAACCAACCAAGGGGCCTCAGGGTTCAAGCTTTATGTTTGGGGACAATCTTAGGCCATAGGATGGGGTGACCTCCCTGCCAGCCTTGTAGCCTACTCACTTGAGGCTCAGCGGTCCCTCCCTCAGACAGGGACCTCCATTCTGTCACCTACGATGACACCTTCTTTTCTTGTGGGATCCACTGTTTGGAAATGTGTGTAATCAATCCCAGCACTTTGGGAGGCCAAGGAGGTGGGCGAATCACCTGAGGTTGGGAGTTCAAGACCAGCCTGGCCAACATGGTGAAACCCCGTCTCTACTAAAAATACAAAAATTAGTCGGACATGGTCGTGCATGCCTGTAGTCCCAGCTACTCATAAGGCAGAGGTGAGAGAATTGCTTGAACCTGGGAGACGGAGGTTGCAGTGAACCAAGATCGTGCCATTGCACTCCAGCCTAGACGACAGGGCGAGACTTTGTCTCAAAAAAAACAAAAAAAAAAAAACAAAAACTTTTTTGGTAGAGACAGAATCTTGCCGTGTTGCCCAGGCTGGTCTTGAACTCGTGGACTCAAGCGATCCTCCATCATGGACCTCCCAAAGTGCTGGGATTATAGGTACAAGGTGCCATGCCTGGTTTATAGCTTCTGATTTTAATCTACATCTTGCAAAGCAAATATCTCTAACATTTATTTGCAAATGTCAGACATTCAGAGAAATGGACACACTCACCCATCACTGCTGGGAGCCAAGTAAGGTCCCCTGTATGGAAGGTGGTATGGTCTTAAGTATTCATCAAAAATGCTGAAAAGCTGGGCTCACTGACGAATGCCTGTAGTCCCAGCTACTCAGGAGACTGAGGTGGAAGAATCACTTGAATCCAGGAGTTCTGGGCTGTAGTGCACTATGCCAATTGGGTGACTACAGTAAGTTTGGTGTCAATATGGTGACCTCCCGGGGAGCGGGAGACCAACACCAGGTTGCCTAAGGAGAGGTGAACAGGCCCAGGTTGGAAACTGGGCAGGTAAAACTCTTGTGCTGATCAGTAGTGGGATCACACCTGTGAATAGCCACTGCACTCCAGACGGGCAACATACTGAGACCCCTGTCTCAAAAAAAAAAAAAAAAAAAAAAGGAAAAGGAGAAGGAGAAGAATTGAAAACGTGTGTTTGGCCGGGCTCAGTGGCTCATGCCTGTAAACTCAACACTTTGGGAGGCCGAGACCGGTGATCACTTGAGGTCAGGAATTTGAGAACAGCCTGGCCAACATGGTAAAACCCCGTCTCTACTAAAAACACAAAACTTAGCTGGCTGTGGTGGTGGGTGCCTGTAGTCCCAGCTACTTGGGAGGCTGAGGCAGGAGAATCACTTGAACCCAGAGATGGAGGTTGCAATGAGCCAAGATTATGCTACTGTACTCCAGCCTGGGCGACAGAGTGAGACTCTGTCTCAGAAAAAAAAAAAAAAAAAGAAAATGTGTTATTCTATTTGTTAGGCTGTCCCCAGAGAGTGACCTAGATGTCCAACCATAGGAGATCTGTTTAACAAACCATAGAAAAGCTTCAAGGTGGGTGATGCTGAAGTCTCTAAACTCAAGAATGTACACTGGAATTTGGCCTTGACTGACAAATCATGTGTATAGTATAATTCCATTTGGGCTAAGAAAAAAAAGAAAGAGAGAAAAAAATCTAGATGAAAATAGACCATCGTGTTAGTAACAGTTATTTCTGGGCATTGATTTTATTTTTAAAATTTCGTTCACTCAACAGATATTTACAGAGCACCTGGTCCGTGTCAGCTAGGGCCAAGAGCAGGGATAGCATCTGAATTTGTTTACTTAGTTTGTTTCCTGCGCCAGCATTTTAAAATTTACCAATAAGCACCAGGCATAAAGTAAATAGGTATTAAAAATTCATAAAAGAAATTAAACGCTATGACAAGGGACCTATTTAGATTATTTACGTTACATGTTGTCTGTGCTTTCCAAAACTGTTTTTACAATGAGCACACATTATTTGGAGAATCAGAAAAGATGCCGGCACAGTGGCTCACGCCTGCAATCCCAGCACTTTAGAAGACTGAGGCGGACAGATCATTTGAGGTCAGGAGTTCGAGATAAGCCTGGCCAACATAGTGAAACCCCGTTTCTACTAAAAAATACAAAAATTGGCTGGGTGTGGTGGCTCACGCCTGTAATCCCAGCACTTTGGAAGGCCGAGGTGGGCAGACCACGAGGTCAGGAGTTCAAGACCAGCCTGACCAACATGGTGAAACCCCGTCTCTACTAAAAATACAAAAAAAAAAAAGAATAGCTGGGCATAGTGGTGAGCGCCTGTAATCCCAGCTACTGGGGAGGCTGAGGCAGGAGAAATGCTTGAACCCAGGAAGCAGAAGTTGCAGTGAGCCGAGATCGCGCCACTGCACTCCAGCTGTGCAACAGAGCAAGACTCTGTCTCAAAAAAAAAAAAATTAGCTGGGTGTGATGGCACATGCCTGTAATCCCAGCTACTCAGGAGGCTGAGGCAGGAGCATTGCTTGAACCTGGGAGGCGGAGGTTGCAATGAGCTGAGGTCATCCCATTGCACTCCAGCCTGGGTGACAGAGTGAGAGTCCATCTCAAAAAAAAAAAAAAAAGAAAGAAAGAAAAGAAAACAAAAAGAAAATACGGAACTCTGAATCCATTAGGAAACATACATCTATGTCCCACACCCCTCCCATCCCCCCCCACCAGTGCCATCCACCTTTTTTTTTTTTTGAAATAGGGTCTCACTCTGTCATCCAGACTGGAATACAGTGGCGCCATCACGGCTCACTGAAGCCTCGACCTCCCAGGCTCAAGCCATCCTCCCACTTCAACCTCCCTAGTAGCCGGGACCACTGGTGTACACTATCATGCCCAGCTAATCTTTTTATATTTTGTAGATATGGGGTCTCGCTATGTTGCCCAGGCTGGTCTCAAGCTCCTGGCCCCAAGTGATCCTTCTGCCTCAGCCTCCAAAAGTGTTGGGATTATAGGCATAAGCCACCGCGCCTGGCCCCATCCACCTTCTCAACCTTCCTTCCTGTTCTCTTCGCCCCAGCTCCTCCTGGCCTCTCCCCTGGAGTGGAGCTGATACATCCCAAATGATGAGGCCTGATGTGGGCCTCAACTCCTTGTAAATGTGCAATTAACATGAGACAGATTGATTTCCAAATGGGAAAACTGAGGCTCAGAGAGGTAAAGTGACCTCTTCAGTGTCACACAGTGCATATGTGACAAAGTGGAGCACAAATCCAGATATCTCTGTCCCCAGAGCTCTTACTGCCCATGGAGTGGTCTCAGGCCAACCCTGAATTCCTTCCCTGGGCCTTTTTATTGGGCTTAAATCACAGGGGCTTTATTATTGGTGGGTGGGGTGGTATCCCCCCTGACCTGGAGGCCTGATACCTCAATGGCCCACAGACAGAAATTGCTGGTCTTCTCAGCGCCCCCCACACTGGTGCTGCTGGGCCCCCAAGAAGCCTTAGCCCCAGGCCTTGCTCTCGAGCAGCCTCCATTCTGAAAGCTGAGCCAGGTGCATTCACTCTTAGCTCCATGGGGTCGGGCCTGGGTGAGAGGAAGGGACAGGGAGGGTCTGGGCCACACCAAGGGCTGCAAAGAGGAAGGCACATGGAGTTGGGGCTTGAAGAATGAGTAGAAGTATGAGAAGTGGAAGTAGAGTTGGGTGGATAGTGGACGATGCCTGCATATGAGGGTGGATGGATGGAAGGATGGATGGATGGGATAGGAATGGGGGATTGGTGAATGGTGGGATGGATGGGGATGGATGGGGGATGGAGGATAAATGACTGGATGGGTGACTGGGTGGATGGATGGGCAGATGGATGGATAAATAATGGATCGATGAATGGATGAATATATGGGAAGATGAATGTACACATGGTTGGACGGTTGGATGGATGGGTGTATCGATGGATAAATGGATAGTAAATGAATGAATGGATAGTTGGATGGATGAGAAGATGGCTGGGTGAATGGATGGATGGATAGATGGATGGATGGGTGGATGGGTGGATGGATGGGAAGATGGATGGGTGTACGGATAGATGGATATGTGGGTGGATGGATGGGCAGATGGATAGGTGTATGGATGGAAGGAAGGGTGGGTGGATGGATGGATGGGTGGGTGAATGGGTGGATGGATGGGCAGATGGAGAGGTGTAGGGATGGAAGGATGGGTGGGTGGATGGATGGATGGATGGGTGGGTGAAGGGGTGGATGGATGGATGGGATGACAGATGGTATATGGATGGATGCATGGGTGGGTGGATGGGTGGATGGATGGGCAGATGGATAGGTGGATGCATGGATGGATGGGTGGGTGGATGGATGGGTGGGTGGATGGATGGATGGATGGATGATGGATGGATGAATGGATGGATGGATAGGTGGTTGGATGATTGGGGAGATGGATGGGTGTAGTATGTATGTATGTATGGGTGGGTGGATGGATGGATGGATGGATGGATGGGTGGATGGATGGTTGGATGATTGGGAAGATGGATGGGTGTATGGATGGCTGGATGGCTGGATGGGTGGGTGGATGGGTGGATGGATGGGCAGATGGATAGGTGTATGGATGGATGGATGGGTGGATGGATGGATGGATGGGTGGATGGGTGGATGGGTGGGTGGATGGATGGTTGGATGGATGGGAAGATGGATAGGTGAATGGATGGATGGGTGGGTGGATGTGTGGATGGATGGGTAAATGGGTGGATGGATGGATGGTTGGATGGATGGGGGATGGATGGATGGATGGATGGATGAGTGGATGGATGGGCAGATGAATAGGTGTATGGATGGATGGATGGGTGGGTGGATGGATGGATGGATGGATGGATGGATGGATGGATGGATAGGCAGATGGGTGGGTGGGTGGATGGATGGATGGATGGGCGAATGAGTGGATGGGTGGATGGGTGGGTGGATGGATGGATAGGCATTGAGTGGGTGCATGAACATGTGAGGAAGTGGAAAGGTGTAGCTTGAGCCCCAACACTCTCTAAGCACCCTGCCTACCCTTCGAAGAGCCCAGTGTAGACCGTCACACTGGTAGTGGCCCTAGTGCGCCTGTGCTTTGCATCTCTGTATCCAATCTGGTCTCCCCAGGTGCCTTTTCAAGGGCCAGCCCCTCCTCCTACAGGACTGCAGACACCTGCCCTCGAGCCAGGTCCAGATGCTGCTCAACACCCACCCTGGGCCCTGTGACTGCTGGAAGGTGGAGGGCTCTGGCAGATGTGACTTGGAGGTCACTGGCCAGCTACACAATGTCTATTTTGCATGTGGGCTTGGCTGTGGTGTCCCAGATGGACTCTGAGTGGCCCCCCAGGAGAGGGTCTCATCTAGAAGCGAGAGGCCAGCCCCCAAGCAGCTGCTCTCCAAGTCTGTATGTCTATGTTTCTTTCTGTTTCTCACTCTCCTGACCTGTTAACAGCCAACTCCTGAGCACCTACCACCTGGATGGGCCCTGCAGGAACCCCTCAGCTACTGGTCATGACCTCCCTGAATGGTACCCCCCAGAACAGTGGGGTTACCCCCAAGGGCTCGGCCCAGCCACCAGCAGCTACATCCCTCCTGGGTCCCAGGATAGATGCCAAAGCCTGAGGGACGCCAAGGTGTTAGGGGGGACCCCAAGATGTGGGGGTACTGACACCCTTCCCCAGACGCTGGTCCCCATTAACTTTGGGATTTGTTTCTTTGTTGTTTTTCTTTTTTTTTCTTTATTGTTTTTCAAGACAGGTCTCGCTCTGCCCCCCATGCTAGAGTGCAGCAGTGCAAGTTGAGCTCACTGCAGCCTTGACCTCCTGGGCTCAAGCAATTGTCCTGTTTCAGCCTCCCCAGTAGTTGGGACTACAGATGTGTGCCACCACGCCCAGCTAATTTTTGTTTGTGTGTTTTTATTTTTCTGAGGTGGAGTCTCACTCTGTCACCCAGGCTGGAGTGAAGTGGCGTGATCTTGACTCACTGAAACCTCCGCCTCCCAGGTTCAAGCGATTCTCTTGACTCCGCCTCCTGAGTAGCTGGGATTACAAGTGTGTGCCACAAAGCCCAGCTAATTTTTTTTTTGTATTTTTAGTAGAGATGGGGTTTCATCATGTTGCCCAGGCTTGTCTCGAACTCCTGACCTCAAATGATCCACCCACCTCAGCCTCCCAAAGTGCTGGGATTAGAGGAGTGAGCCACTGCACCCGGCCAGTGTCTCCCCTGTTGATGCAGTCAGCGCCCAACGTGTGACACTTTCTCTTTGTTTCAGCGATCCTCCTTCCCTGTGACCTCCCTCCGGGCTGGAAGATCCTTGCACTCCGGAAAGCAGATGTTTCCCTGCTGTTGGAGGCCTGAGATTTCAGCGATAAGACCCGGAGGCCGGCATCCGGGACCTCATGAGAGACAGAGGAAGATGGGAAAGGGCTTATGAAGACGAGTTTCCTCCCTCAGGCCCTGGGATTACAGGTGTGAGCCACTGTGCCTGGCTGCAAATCTTTTTTTTTTTTTTGAGACAGAGTCTTGCTGTTTCCCAGGCTGTTGTGCAATGATAGGATCTTGGCTCACTGCAACCTCCACCTCCCAGGTTCAAGCGATTTTCCTGCCTCAGCCTCCCGAATAGCTGGGACCACAGGCATGCACCATCACACCTGGCTAATTTTTGTATTTTTAGTAGAGATAGGGTTTCACCACGTTGGCCAGGCTGGTCTCGAACTCCTGGACGCAAGTGATCCTCCTACCTCAGCCTCCCAAAGTGCTGGGATTACAGACATGAGCCACTGCACCTGGCTGCAAACATTTAAACACAAAAGAAGATCACAACCGGGCATAGTGGCGCACACCTGTAGTCCCAGCTACCTGGGAGGCTGAGGTGGGAAGATCCCTGAGACCAGGAGGTCGAAGCTGCAGTGAGTGAGCCATGATCACACCACTGCACTTCAGCCTGGGTGAAAGCGTGAGACCTTGTCTAAAAAAAAAAAAAAAAAAAAAAAAAAGCAGATCATGCCCTCTCCTGCTCAAAAGCCTTACGTGGCTCCTCAGTGCTCTAAGTACAAAGTCTGCATTCCTTGCTGGGGACCCACAGGTCCCTGATGCCCAGCCTGTAGCCCTCCCTGCCTATATGGTGCCCCCCAACTCTCCCCAACTCACTTTGCTTCAGTCACAGCTGCCTCCTCAATGCTGTCCCAGGAGGCTGAACACATCCCCGCCTCAGGGCCTTTGGGCGTGCTATTGCCCTGAATCACCACCTCCACAAAGTAGCCTTCAGCAACCACTGCAGTTTTGGCCTGGTGCTTTGCCTGGTTTTCTTTCTTTTGTAAAATCCTGTCAGAAGTCATTTCCTCTTTCCCTTGTCTATCAGACATGAGGTCCCTGAGGGCAGGGTGTCCTAACAGACCTGGATGCCTTAAGTGCTTAATAAACATGAGTTAATGATGAATAATCCTTGCTTTACAGAGGAGGAAACAGAGGCTCAGGGAGGAAGGGCTGTTGGACCCCTTGACTCTGAGCCCAGGCTGCACCAAATCTACCTGCAGGTGGATGAGCAAACTCCTCAACCTGCTCCCTGGGTAAGCAAAGCTCCAAAGGTTGCAAGGAGCAGACTTGGCCTCTCAGACGGGGGTTCCAAGACCAGCCTTTCCTCTCTGCTGACTTTTTGTTGTTGTTGTTTTGAGACAAAGTCTCACTCTGTCGCCCAGGTTGGAGTGGAGTGGTGTGATCTGGGCTCACTGCAACCTCTGACTCCCGGGTTCAAGCGATCCTCCCACCTCAGCCTCCTGAGTAGCTAGGGTTACAGGTGCACACCACCACTCCCAGGTAATTTTTTATGTTTTTAGTAGAGGCAAGTTTTCGCCATGTTGGCCAGGCCAGTCTCGAATTCCTGACCTCAGGTGATCTGCCTGGTTTGGCCTCCCAAGGTGCTGGGATTACAGGCATGAGCCACCACCTCCAGCCTCCTGGTGACTTTTTATTTATTTATTTTTTTTGAGACAGAGTCTTGCTCCATCGCCCAGGCTGGAGTGCAGTGGCATGATCTCGGCTCACTGCAAGCTCCACCTCCCAGGTTCACGCCATTCTCCTGCCTCAGCCTCCTGAGTAGCTGGGACTACAGGCGCCCACCACCATGCTCAGCTAATTTTTTGTATTTTTAGTAGAAACGGGGTTTCACCGTGTTAGTGAGGATGGTCTCAATCTCCTGACCTTGTGATCCACCTGCCTTGGCCTCCCTAAGTGCTGGGATTACAGGCGTGAGCCACCACGCCCGGCCTTTTTTTTTTTTTTTTGAGATGAAGTCTCACTCGGTCACCCAAGCTGGAGTGCAATAGCGTGATCTTTGCTCACTGCAACCTCTGCCTCCTGGGTTCAAGGGTTCAAGTGATTATCCTGCCTCAGCCTCCTGAGTAGCTGGGACTACAGGCGTGTGCCACCACACTCAGCTAATTTTTGTATTTTTAGTATAGCCAGGGTTTCACCATGTTGGTCAGGCTGATCTTGAACTCCTGATCTCAGGTGATTCACCCACCTCAGCCGCCCAAAGTGCTGGGATTGCAGGCATGAGCTACCGTGCCTGGCTATTTTTTTCTTTTTCTTTTTTTTTTTTGAGAAGGAGTCTGGCTCTGTCGCCCAGGCTGGAGTGCAGTGGCGCAATCTCGGCTCACTGCAAGCTTCGCCTCCTGGGTTCACATCATTCTCCTGCCTCAGCCTCCCGAGTAGCTGGGACTACAGGCACCCATCACCACACCCGGCTAATTTTTTGTATTTTTAGTAGAGAAGGGGTTTCACCGTGTTTGCCAGGATGGTCTCGATCTCCTGACCTCATGATCCGCCCGCCTCGGCCTCCCAAAGTGCTGGGATTACAGGTGTGAGCCACCGCGCCTGGCCCATTTTTTTGTATTTTTGTAGAGACGGGGTTTCACCATGTTGGCCAGGCTGGTCTTGAACTGACCTCAGGTGAGCCGCCTGCCTCCACCTCCCAAAGAGCCAGGATTACAGGCATGAGCCACCACCTCCAGCCTTCTACTGACTTTTACTTTGGGGGAACTGACAAGCTCCCTGAGCCTCAGTTTTCTCTTCTATGAAACGGGTTAGCTAGGTGCAGTGGCTCATGCCTGTAATCTCTGCACTGTAGGAGGCTAAGGCAGGAGGATTCCTTGAGCCCAGGAGTTAGAGACCAGCTTGGACAACATAGGAAGACCCCATCTCAACAAAATATTAAAAAAATTAGCCAGGCTTGGTGGCTCATGCCTGTAATCTCTGCACTGTAGGAGGCTAAGGCAGGAGGATTCCTTGAGCCCAGGAGTTAGAGACCAGCTTGGACAACATAGGAAGACCCCATCTCAACAAAATATTAAAAAAATTAGCCAGGCTTGGTGGCTCATGCCTCTAATCGCAGTGACTCAGGAGGCTGAGGCAGGAGAATCGCTTGAGCCCAGGAGGCTGAGGCTGCAGTGAGCTGAGATCGCACCACTGAACTCCAGCCTGGGCGGTAGATTTAGACCTTGTCTCAAAAAATAAAAATTAATGCCGCGCATGGTGGCTCATGCCTGTAATCCCAGCACTTTGGGAGGCTGACGTGGGTGGATCACGAGGTCAGGAAATTGAGACCATTGTGGCTAACACAGTGAAACCCTGTCTCTACTAAAAATACAAAAAAAATTTAGCTGGGTGTGGTGGCACGTGCCTGTAGTCCCAGCTACTCAGGAAGCTGAGGCAGGAGAATTGCTTGAACCTGTGAGATGGAGGTTGTAGTGAGCCGAGATCACGCCACTGCACTCCAGCCTGGGTGACAGACCGAGACTCCGTCTCAAAAAATAAATACATACATACATACATACATACATAATTTGGTTACATGTTAGGCCCATGGGGTCCAGACTTGGACCTTGCCTTCCTCCCCCAGAGCCCCTGCTGTGCACTCCTATACTGGATAACGTTGGAGCCCTTGAGAGGCCTGGGTCCTGGGCCTGGATTCCAGGTAGCCCCCAGTCTGGGAGGGAGGCAGGGCCAGACACAGACGCATCCTGGGGGTCAGGATTGTCAGAGTTGTGGGGAGGGCTGGAAGGCTTCCTGGAGGAGACGGCCTTAGAGCTGGCATTTCAGCCCATACGTGGCACCCAGTACAAGTGCTCTGAAGTGGGGCTCAGCAGCTTGACCAATGGGCAATGAGGAGCTTGAGCCTCTCTCTGAGGTGTCCAGGAGAGCCACAGAAGATGCTGGAGCAAGGAGGTGGGCAGCACCGCCGGTTAGAGGGGTCCCTTGGTGTGTGTTGGTGGGGGGGATCCTAGAGGGCATAGCCAGGGCACTGGTGGCCAAACCAGAGACCCTGGCCTGTGCCTGGGGACGAGGAATACTCTCCCTCTGGCAGACCCAGGGAAGAGGCTGTAGCATGTGAGTCACCCGGCTGCTGTGAGAACATTCGGCGCGCGGCAGCCCCGCGTGGGCTGTCACCAAGCAGGAACACAGCCCCCAGAGCCCCTCTGAGCTGCCTTCCCCACGGGCTTCTGCTCTCTGTTCCCACAGCTGCTCCCTCAAGGCCACAGAAGGAGCGTGGGATGGGGGGACAGGCGGGGAGGAGGCCGTGTAGACCGCACAGCCAGCATTTAGGAGCTCCCAGGTAGAGTGGGGCTTCCCTGGCAGAGGGCCCACTGTGTTCTGGGGCTGCCCTAGTCTCAGAACTCTGCTCAGGGTGGGGAAACTGAGGCTCAGAGAATGATAGGGTCAGCAACCATTCTGCACATGGACAGACACCTCGTTCTTTCCTAAGAACTGAAACCCCCGCCCAGGGCCTGCAGTGTCAATGTGATCACTCCCTCTCTCTCTGGCTCCAAACTCTTCCATGGCTCCCCAGTGCCTTCAGAATGAAACCCACACAACTCACCAAGACCCACGAGGCTCTGCTCAGTTCCTGTGACCCCCTAGGTGTCAGCAATCCCATAAGCTTTTCTCCCACTTGCACGCCACTCTAGACACCTCTCTCCACCTCAGGGCCTTTGCCCATGCTCCAACCCCCAGTGCCTAAAGCACGCTTTTTAAATTATACCTGTTTCATCCCTCAGGAAAGGTGCAAAGAGCTCATGAAAGGTTATATGCCCAGGAACACACAGCAAGCTGGTGGGACTTGGGATATGAAACCAGGCCCATCTGACTACCCCCACCCCCACCCCCACCCCCTGGCAGCCCCTTTCCCGGCCATGGTATCACATCAAAAACAGACCTGGGCCGGGCGCGGTGTCTCACGCCTGTAATCCCAGCAATTTGGGAGGCCAAGGCAGGCGGATCACCTGAAGTTAGGTGTTCGAGACCAGCCTGGCCAACATGGTGAAACCCCATCTCTACTAAAAATGAAAAAATTAGCTGGGCGTGGCGGCACACGCCTGTAGTCCCAGCTACTCGGGAGGCTGAGGCAGCAGAATTGCTTGAACCTGAGAGGGGGAGATTGCAGTGAGCCGAGATTGTGCCACTGCGCTCCAGCCTGGATGACAGAATGAGACTCTGTCTCAAAACAAAAAAAAACAAAAAGACTTCAGACCAATCCACCATGGAGCTGGCTGATTCTCAGCCCCTCCAGATTTTTTTTTTTTTTTTTTTTGAGACAGAGTCTCGCTCTGCCGCCCAGGCTGGAGTACAGTAGCGCAATCTCGGCTCACTGCAACCTCTGCCTCCGAAGTTCAAGCGATTCTCTTGCCTCAACCTCCTGAGTAGCTGGGACTACAGGGATGCGCCACCATGACCAGCTAATTTTTTATATTTTTAATAGAGACAGGGTTTCACCACATTGGCCAGGCTGGTGTTGAACTCCTGACCTCGTGATCCACCCGCCTCAGCCTCCCAAAATGCTGGGATTACAGGCGTGAGCCATTGTGCCTGGCCATGCCCCTCCAGATCTTGCCACCTCTGCCTAGGTGCCAAAGACTCTCAGGCCTTGGGCCCAAGGCCCCCTGTTCAGGGAGCTCCAAGGCCAGCCGACCCCCAATTCCCGCAGTGCCTCCCCTGATGTGGCCTCAATTTCTCCGCCCCACTTTCTGCCCTTCAAGCCCTGCCGATGGCGGAGCCTTCAAGGACGCCACAGCCAAAAATAATCGGGCCCGACCTACCTCCGGAAATTGGGGCAGCCCCGCCCAGCCACCTGGCACCCAGGAGGTAATTAGTGCACGTGGCAAATTAGGGTAATTAGGTCTGCGGGAACTGAACCTCGGGTCCAGGTTTGGTGCTCAGAGGGGCCTCAAGCACTGCCCCCTCCCATCCCCAACTCACTCTGGTCGTAGGTCCTCAAATCCATAAACCAGTGCTGGCGACCCCAACTCCACGACCCTTTCTTGCCTAGGCCTGAGGGAACCTGGCTCCATTGCTTCATGGGGGGTTGTTGAATGAATTAACTTTAGCCGTGGGCAGAAGTCAAGTTCTGAATTTAAGGCAGGGTCTCCTTCAAGTGATGCAAAATCACCAATAGTATTGAGTCATCAAACTCCCTTTTGCCTGACCCCCATGTGTCCACCTTATGCTGGAAGATGACAAACTCTAGGGAAACATCAGCCCTGGTCTCAGTCCTTGAGGGACACTCAGGCTGGGGGAGTCAAAGCTGCACACAGATACTCCCAGGAGTCAGGGCTGGGCCAGAAAGAGGGAAGAGGGCTGGAGAAGGTCTAGAGGTAGAGGAGGGAGCTTCTTGGGGAGGAGAGCATTGAAAGTGAGGCTTTGAGGGATGAATAGGAGTTTGCAAAGAGGCTAATGTCTGGAGGTTGGCCCAACCAACTATGGCTTGGGGAATGAGGAAGGAAGAGGGAGGTAGCTGGAGGGGGCACCTGAGGGGCCGGGAGCTAAAGATTTAGAGGATGTCATGCCAGGTTGGACCCATTTCTGTCCTTGAGAGTTCCGGCCTGGTTGGAGTCCTCTAACTTCTGAAAAAGAAAAGAGTAAGAAGTTGGTTCAGGGTCAAAACCACATACCAAAAATAAATATGATGTTTATAATAGCAAGCATTTATTAAGCACCTACAATCACGTTCTCTTCACATAACAACTCATTGGAGGCCAGATGCAGTGGCTTATATCTGTTATCCCAGCCCTTTGAGAGGCTGAGGCAGGCAGATCACTTGAGTCCAGGAGTTGGAGACCAGCCTGGGCAACATAGTGACACCCTGTCTCTACAAAAAATACAAAAATTAGCCAGGCATAGTGTTGTGCACCTGTAGTCCCAGCCACTCAGGAGTCTGAGATGGGAGGATTGCTTGAACCCAGAAAGGTGAGGCTGCAGTGAGCCATGATTGAGCCACTGCACTGCAGCCTGGGCAACAGAGTGAGGCTCTGTCTCAAAAAAAATAAAAATAAAAATAAAAATAAATAAATTTTAAAAAGGGCTGGGCATGGTGGCTCACACTTGTAATCCCAACAGTTTGGGAGGCCAAGGGGGGTGGATCACTTGAGTCCAGGAGTTGGAGACCAGCCTGGCCAACATGGTGAAACCCCTGTCTCTACTAAAAATACAAAAATTTAGCCGGGTGTGGTGCCGTGCACCTGTAATCCCAGCTACTAGGGAGGCCGAGGCAGGAGAATCGCTTGAACCTGGAAGGCAGAGATTGCAGCAAGCCAAGATTGTGCCACTGCACTCCAGCCTGGGCGACAGAGCAAGATTCTGTCTCAAAAAAAAAAAAAAAAAAAAAAAAGAAAAGAAAAAGAAAGAACTCATTAGATCCCTACAGTAAACCTCAGAAGTGAACATCATTCATATGCCCATTTTATGGATGGGGAACTTGAGGCACAAAGAAGGGAAAGTGGTACTGCTGGTAAGCGGCAGGGCTGGGATTCACTCCCTGGCTCACGTGATTCTGAAAGCCATCAAGTTGAAAGCTGGAACCTGGGGATCTCCTACTTCTGAAAGTGCTCACAGAAAGCTGTCACAGGGGCCAAGTGTGGTGGCTCACGTCTGTAATCCCAGCACTTTGGGAGGCCAAGGCGGTCGAATCACGAAGTCAGGAGACTGAGACCATCCTGGCCAACATGGTGAAATCCTGTCTCTACCAAAAAAAAAAAATACAAAAATTAGCTGGGTGTGGCGGCGAGTGCCTGTAATCCTAGCTACTTGGGAGGCTGAGGCAGAAGAATAGCTTGAACCCAGGAATTGGAGGTTGCAGTGAGACGACATTGTGCCACTGCACTCCAGCCTGGGGACAGAGTGAGACTCCGTCTCAAAAAAAAAAAAAGAAAGCTGTCACAGGTCAGGCTTGTTCTAGGTGCAGGGACAAATCCATGTGAGAGGTGAACAGTAAACGAATCATGCCATAAACACACCTGACATAGTCACCGAGACCTTCACTGGGAGGTGGGCACCCAGCCTGGGGGAAGAGCAGCTGGACTGTTCCTGCTCTGGTGGCACAGAAAGCCTCTGGAGAGGAGAGACTGTTTAGCCTCACTCCAAAGGCTGGGTCAGATCTAACTAGGCAGAGACCAGAGCCTGAGCCATAAAAGCCATTCGGCAAATGCAGTTTTCTTAGTGCTGAATGAGCTGTTCGGGCTCCCGCTTGGTTTCCCCTTTAAGGCGGGAAGCTCATTCTCGCACACCATTTTTCAGCCCCAAAGGAAAGTTGCTTTCCTAGTCAGCCACCTTGGGGTGGTGGCCTCTGCCTGCCCTGCAAGGACATCGCCAAGTCTGTTCCTTCCTTCCTTCCTCCTCCAACTTTTTTTTTTTTTTTTTGAGACAGAGTCTCCCTCTGTCACCCATGCTGGAGTACAGTGGCCTGATCTCAGCTCACTGCAACCTCTGCCTACTGAGTTCAAGCAATTCTCCTGCCTCAGCCTCCCGAGTAGCTGGGATTAGAGGTGTGCACCATCACGCCCGGCTAATTTTTGTATTTTTAGTAGAGACGGGGTTTCACCATGTTTTGGCCAGGCTGGTCCCAAACTCCTGACCTCAGGTGATCTGCCTGCCTCAGCCTCTCAAAGTGCTGGGATTACAGGCATGAGCCACTGCACCCAGCCCAGTTCTTTAAAGAGAGGCCTCCAGACCTAGGAAGAAGAGGGCCCAGACTGGGGTGGGGGCAGCTGCTCAGGACAGCCCTCGTTAGAGACGAGGTCTCACTATGTTGCCCAGGCTGGTCTCGAACTCCTGGGCTCAAGCGATCCTCCAGCCTCGGCCTCCCAAAGTGCTGGATGACAGGCATGAGCCCAGCCCCTTTCTGTGACTCTTATGTTACCTGTTTATTATAGGACCAGGTCTAGGTGCTCCTCTAGGGCTGGCCCATCCATCCTGAAGCCCCAGTCTGATCCAGCATAACAGTGACTGTTTATCCCAGCAGGGAAACTGAGGCACAGACTCAGTTTCCCCAGCTGCAGCAAAGAGTGGCAGGGCCTTTGCCCACGAACCTAATGGCAGGCACCCCAGAGGACAGCTGCTGATATTGACTGAATCCTTCATGTTTCTCCCTCTACTAGAAGCCCTGCAAGCATTGGCCCATTTTCCAGGTGAGAAAACTGAGGCCCACACTGAGGAAGCCACTACCTCAGCATAGACTTGGCTAATCCAGCTTCAGGTTGGGGCTGCTCAAGGCCAGCCCTGTCCCAGCCCCTCCCAGAGACCGGAGAGGGTGTTCAGGGAAGCAACTCAACCCTTCACTGTCTCTTTCACTGTTGCTTTCTGCCCACACAAAGGGCAAAGTCTGCCTGGGCCCCTCGCCCAGCGCCCCTGTAGAATAGCCACATGGCCCCAGTTCTGCACTTGGCAAACTCTAAACAGCTTCCAGAAGCCTCGGCCATGCCAGCACCTTTCCCAGATACTTTTTTATTTTTTCCATTATTTTGTTGGTAATAAAGAAAAGTCATTTTTTGCACAGAACAGACGGTATTTTCTTTGCTCCCCACAATGTTCAAGCAATTCGTGGCTTCCGGCCTGAGAACAGAGCCAAATCCTTCCCTTGTGCAGATGCCTCGTGAAGTTAGAAGCAGCCAGGGAAACCAAGTCTGTGCCTCAGTTTCCCCTGTGGGATGAACAGTCGCTCTTGTGCTGGGTTAGACTGGGGCTTCAGGATGGATGGGCCAGCCCTAGAGCAGCACCCGGACCTGGTCATGTAATAAACAGGTAACATAAGAGTCACAGAAACGGTCTGGGCTCACGCCTGTCATTCCAGCACTTTGGGAGGCCGAGGTGGGAGGATCACTTGAGCTCAGGAGTTTGAGACCAGCCTGGGCAACATAGTGAGACTTCGTCGCTAAAAATAAACTTTAAAAAAGAAAAAAAAAAGAGTCACAGGGATTGGGACAGGGGAGGGCAAGATCCCTTCTAAGGCCAGGGTAGTCAGAGAGGCTTCCTGGAGGAGGAGACAGGGTGGTGGCGCTGAGCCTGGAAGGACAAGGCAGAAGAGATGCCTGCAGAGAGGGCATTCCAGGTGGAAGGAACAGTTTGGGCAAAGGCCTGGATGGGGGAAGACTCAGATCTTGGCCCAGGAGTCAATCTCCAAAAACAATCTGACATGGAATTCACCTAAAGGTAATTTGAATGTAATGTAACTGCCAGCTCAGATATACTATTCTTCTTAGAAGGAAACAGAAATAAAGGAACAGGGAAAGGAGACAGGAACAGAGGTCTTGGAGATGAAAAGCAAAAGCCTCTCTGAAGTTGTCAAAACACTCAAGTGTCGGCCAGGTGTGGTGGCTCACGTCTGTAATCCCAGGACTTTGGGAAGCTGAGGGGGGCGGATCACTTGAGGTCAGGAGTTCGAGACCAGACTGGCCAACATGGTGAAACTCCATCTCTACTAAAAATACAAAAATCAGCCAGGTGTGGTGGCATGCACCTGTAGTCCCAACTACTCGGGAGGCTGAGGCAGGAGAATCGCTTGAATCTGGGAGGCAGAGGCTGCAGTAAGCCGAGATTGTGCCACTGCACTCCAACCTGGGCAACAGAGTCAGACTTTGTCTCAAAAAAAGAAAAAAAAAGAAAAACTCAAATGTAAGGTCAGAGCTTTAGGGCGCCACAGGCCTTGGTTCCAGGGAGCTGCAGGACCTCTGTCCACAAACAAACCAACGGCACTGTGTGATTTTGGAGACGGTGCCAGAGAGGGGGCGGCACCAGGATTGACAAGTGGGACACGTGGGCTTGGGGCTGGGGAGGTGGATCCTAGTTCTACTCCGGAAGGACGCTCTCCTGGCAAGTGTGGGAAGGGGGCGCTCCCTGTGACCAGAGGTGACAAACCCAGGCCAGTGGAGGCTGAGGGGATACAGCCATGCGTTGAAGACATTCCCTCAGCCTTTGGATTTTGGAACCCTCAAACAACAGCAGAGATAACCTTAATCCAACCATTGTGGGCATTTTTACCATCGTCTTGGGAGGGACAGAGATGGACAGACGTCCCTGCTTAGGGATGGCGCAGGCAGGAGAACAGAGGCTTCTCTTTGTCTTGCTTCCCCTTCCCTCCCGAAGTTGATCTCTTCCATTTCCTGGCAACACCCATTGAGCACTTACTGTATGCAGACCCTGAGACCCACCGCCCCCTCCCCAACCTCACTGGGCCACCCATGTCAGCCCGGGAGGGACCTGACCTCCCTCACAGGCCCAAAGTTATGACCTCAGGTAGTGGGGACAGAGGCAGCTGTCCCCTGAGAAGGTCACAGGAGGGTGAGGTCACATCGCTGTCCGTGCAGCTCTCTCCATCTGCTTCCTATTTCTCCGCCTGTCTCCCCCGTGTCTCTGTTTCTGGGTCTCTTTCTCATCCCAGATATCCCTCTCCGTCTGTCTCTCTTCCCCACCCTCTGCTCCCAACCCCGGCCCCCTCCAACACCCCCAGTCCCCCTCCACCGCCCTTAGCCCCCTCCCCCAATCCTCCGTCCCTTCCCCAGTCCCGGCCCCCGCCCCTCCCCCTTATGCCCTCACCCCTACCCCCTTCCCGTGCAAAAAGCCGGCAGGGGGCGCAGCGGGGCGGCCTTGGCGGCCCGGGGAGGCGGGGAGGCGGGGAGGCGGGGCGGGCGGCGGCCGCGTCGGGACCGGCCGCGATGGGACCGGAGGCGGCGCGGGCGGCGGCGGCGGCGGCGCAGACAAAGGCGCAGGCGGCGCGGAGGGCGGCGTGGAGGGCGCGGGCCCGGGAGCCAGGGAGCGAGCGGGGCGCCCGGCAGCGCGGAGTCAGCGCCGCGGGGGCCGCACCCGACTCGCGCCTGGACAGTCGCGGGGCGCCGACCTGGCAGGGTGAGCCCGGCCGGCCGCGCCTGCGCCGGGAGCGCGGGGGCCTCGAAGTCCCAGGGCCAAGGGGAGGGCGTGGGGGTTCCCCAGAAGTTCCAGACCCCGGGACTGGGAGCGGCGCGAGGGGTCCCCAAGTTCCAGGGCTGGAGGGAGCGCGGGGGTCCCGAAGTTCTGGATTCAGGGTCGGAGAGGGGACTGCGCGGGAGGTTCCCAAAGTTCTGGACCCGGCGTTGGAAGAGGCTGCGAAGAGGTCCCCAAAGCTGCGGACCTGGGCTGGGGTACTGGCGTGGGAGGGGTCCGGACGTCCCGGACCCAGGGACTGGAGGGGTGGCAGGGGGTCCTCGAAGTTTAGGAGTCTAGGACAACGCGGGGGACCGGGGTCCCGGACCCGGTTAGAGGAGGAGGCACGGAGGGTGTCCCCGGAGTTACCGTCCTGGGGTTGGAGGAGGCAGAAGAGGTGTCCCCGAAGTCCTGGACCCAGAAACGGGGCGTCGTGAGAATCTCGGAAGTTCCAGGGTCAGAGCGCGCGTCCCGGAGTTGGGGCGTGCACTGGGTGTCCTCCTGCCTCGGGTGGAGATGGGATCCTGAATTAATATTAACCCCTCCGTCCCCCGCACTGGGGTGCATGGGATGGGGCCTCATCCACCGGCCAGATTGGGGATCCCGGGCACCGGGCGGTGTTGGACCCCCCTCCGGGAGCCCCGTGGCCGGCGGCATCCGAGGCGCATGACTAGTTGGTGAGTAACTTTCCCCAAACGCTGCAAGTCGCAGCAGGAGCTGCCAGACCGGAAGGGCCTGGGTTCCGGGGACCCCTGTGTTCCCAAACTCCCACCCGGCGCAGGACCCGCCCCCGTCCAGGCCAGAGCTGCCGCCCCACCCCCACTCAGGGGCTCCGGTTTCAGACCCTGTGACCAGGACAGCAGCTGCCCAGGACAGGATGGGGGGGGGCATCCATACTTTGACCACAGAGGCCGCTGGGCTGGGGCCTCCCCTCCCCCACCTGTCTTCCCCCTCCTCCAAACTCCTCCTTGGTCCCCTGCACATTCGGGGTTGCTGAATGGCCCAATGGGGAGGTTGGGGAGCCCTGGTCTCCCAATGTGGATTCTGCCCTGCCCCCCATGGTGGGCATTGGGATTGACTGTTTGTCTACATCTTGTCTTTTTAACTTGGCTGGGGGCTCCCTGGGGATTTGGACTCTGGACTTCAAGGTGTGCCTCTGCCCTAGGCTGGGAGCTGCTGGGGGTAGGGTCCCTCTGCAGGGTGTAGTGGGGAACTGGTCTCCTGGTACTACACACCTCTCAACGCCCCATTTTTTGATGGAGAGCCCTGCTCTGGCCAGTCATGGGTGAATGTGGTGGAAAGAACTCAGCAGAGATTTGGCCTCCACAGCTCAGCCCAGGTTGGAGGGGACTTCACGGGGGGTACAATAACCAGGACAGTGAGAAATTTACATCTGGATGTCAGCAGCCACCAGGCTCCTCTCAGAGGGCCATCTCCTGTACAGGGTGTTGTGGGGGCTTCCCCTAGACAAGGAAAGATGGGGTCCGCTTGCTCTGAGTTATCTGTAATAATTATCTTGCCTTTTTGTTTCTTTTTATAATTTCTTTCTTTTTTTGAGACAGGGTCTCACTCTCTTGTCCAGGCTGGAGTGCAATGACATGACCATAGCTCACTGCACTGCAGCCTTGACCTCCTGGGCTCAAGCGATCCTCCCACCTCAGCCTCCCGAGTAGCTGGGACCACAGACACATGCCACCACACCCGGCTAATTGTTTAAATTTTTGGTAGAGATGGGGTCTCGCCATGTTGCTCAGGATGGTCTCAAACTCCTGGGCTCAAAGGATCCTCCTGACTCAGCCTCCCAAAGCACCAGGTGTACTTTGGGCCTCTCCTGCCTTTTTGATTGAAAGTTCCATGACAGGCACACCTGGTGATGGGTCCTGAGATGGAACCTGCTTGGCCTCCCTCAGCCTGGCCTGAGGGACACTCATAGTCCCTCCTCTCTCCCTAGGGGCCAAACCAGTGCTCCTGCCACCTCTCTGGCTGCCCCCTAGAGCCTGCCCATCCCAGCCTGACCAATGTCCACAGCCAGGTGAGCTCCCACCTCCCCTAGCCTGGCCCTGAGCTTTCTAAGGGGGGTGCCTGGCCCCCACCGAACACCCTCTCCCCACGCAGGGAGCAGCCAATCTTCAGCACACGGGCGCACGTGTTCCAAATCGACCCAGCCACCAAGCGAAACTGGATCCCGGCGGGCAAGCACGCACTCACTGTCTCCTATTTCTACGATGCCACCCGCAATGTCTACCGCATCATCAGCATCGGGGGTGCCAAGGTCTGGGTGGGGTCTGGGTGGGGCAGAGGCACCAGGAGTCCTGGTGACAACCCTGGGTCTGGTGGCTGGCTTGCTGTGTGCCCAAGGGATGGGAAACCCTGAGCCTTCCCAGGCCCTAGTCTCTATCTCCTGAAATGGTTCAGAGTAAAGACCTTCAGGACCCTAATACAAGGTGATACCTGGGGGGTTTCATGTTTATTAGTATCTGTCCCATCGACCTTGAACTTTGTTCCCCGACCCTAGGCCATCATCAACAGCACTGTCACTCCCAACATGACCTTCACCAAAACTTCCCAGAAGTTCGGGCAGTGGGCGGACAGTCGCGCCAACACAGTCTACGGCCTGGGCTTTGCCTCTGAACAGCATCTGACACAGGTGGGCCGGGTGAGGGGGAAAGTGGAGGGAACGGATGAGACTGGGCTCAAGTCTTCTCCTGGGCTCACTCTGGGATCTTGGGCAGGTCCTCTATCTTCCCATTTGTAGGATGGGATTGTAGGATGAGATGAGACTGAAGCCCTTTTGAGCTTCCCTGGTTTGATTCCTAGTTCATTTTTGTTTGTTTTTTGAGATGGGCTGGAGTGATCTTGGCTTACTGCAACCTCCACCTCCCGGGTTCAAGCGATTCTCCTGCCTCAGCCTCTGGAGTAGCTGGGATTACAGGCGCCCGCCACCTCGCCCAGCTAATTTTTTTTTTTTTTTTTTTTTTTTTTTTTAGACGGAGTCTCGCTCTGTCACCCAGGCTGGAGTGCAGTGGCGCGATCTCGGCTCACTGCAATCTCCGCCTACCAGCTTCACGCCATTCTCCTGCCTCAGCCTCTCCCGAGTAGCTGGGACTACAGGCGCCCGCCACCACGCCCGGCTAATTTTTTGTATTTTTAGTAGAGAAGGGGTTTCACTGTGGTCTTGATCTGCTGACCTCGTGATCCGCCCACCTTGGCCTCCCAAAATGCTGGGATTACAAGCATGAGCCACCTCGCCCGGCCTCGCCCAGCTAATTTTTATATTTTCAGTAGAGATGGGATTTTGTTGGCCAGGCTGGTCTTGAACTCCTGACCTCAGATGATCCACCTGCCTCAGCCTCCCAAAGTGCTGGGATTACAGGCATGAGCTAGCACACCAGGCTTTCTTTGTTTTCTTCTAGAAGCTTTAGAATTTACCTTTTTTTTTTCCCCTCCCTCCCTCCCTTCTTTTTTTTTTTTTTAACAAGATCTTGCTCCGTTGTCCAGGCTGGAGTGAAGCAGTGCAATCAGGCTCACTGCAGCCTCGAACTCCTGGGCACAAGGGATCCTCCCACCTCAGCCTCCTGACTAGCTGAGACTACAGGCACACGCCACAATGCCTAGCTAATATCTTTATTCTTATTTTTATTTTTTGTAGAGACAGGATCTCACTATGTTGTCCAGGCTGTTCTTGACTCCTGGCCTCAAGCGAGCCTCTCACTTTGGCCTCCCAAAGTGCTGGGATTACAGGCTTGAGCCACTGCACCCAGACAATTTACCTTTCTTTTTTTTTCTTTTTTTTTTTTTTTTTGAGATGGAGTCTTGCTCTGTCACCCAGGCTGTAGTGCAGTGGCACGATCTTGGCTCACTGCAAGCTCTGCCTCCCAGGTTCACACCGTTCTCCTGCCTCAGCCTCCCGAGTAACCGGGACTACAGGCGCCCGCCACCACTCCCGGCGAATTTTTTGTGTGTTTTTAGTAGAGACGGGGTTTCACCATGTTAGCCAGGATGGTCTCGATCTCCTGACCTCGTGATCCACCCGCCTCTGCCTCCCAAAGTGCTGGGATTACAGGCGTGAGTCACTGCGCCCGGCCCCGACAATTTACCTTTCTAATTTAGGTCTTTTTTTTTTTGGAGACAAGAGTCTAGCTCTGTTGCCAGGCTGGAGTGCAGTGGCCTGATCTCGGCTCACTGCAACCTCTTCCCTCCAGGTTCAAGCAATTCTCCTGCCTCAGCTTCCCAAGTAGTTGGGATTACAGACACACCACACCTGGCTAATTTTTGTTTTTTTAATTTTTGTATTCTTAGCAGAGACAGGGTTTCACTATGTTGGCCAGGCTGATCTCAAACTCCTGACTTCAGGTTATCCGCCTGCCTCGGGCTCCCAAAGTGCTGGGATTACAGGTGTGAGCCACTATGCCCGGCCTAAAAAATCATTTATTTATTTATTTATTTATTTATTTATTTATTTATTTATTTTTGAGACAGAGTTTCGCTCTTGTCCCCCAGGCTGGAGTGCAATGGCACGATCTCGGCTCACCGCAACTTCCGCTTCCCCGGTTTAAATGATTCTCCTTCCTCAGCCTCCCAAGTAGCTGGGATTACAGTCATGCGCCACCATGCCCGGCTGATTTTGTATTTTTAGTAGAGATGGGGTTTCACCATGTTGGTCAGGCTGGTCTTGAACTCCTGACCTCAAGATCCGCCTGCCTTGGCCTCCCAAAGTGCTGGGATTACAAGTGTGAGCCACCACACATGGCCTTATTTATTTTGAGACAGAGTTTTACTCTGTCACCCAGGCTGGAGTGCAATGGCACAATCTCGGCTCACTGCAACCTCCACCTCCTGGGCTCAAGCAATTCTCCTGCCTCAGCCTCCCAAGTACTAGGATTACAGGCGCCCACCACCATGCCCGGCTAAGTTTTGTGTTTTTGGTAGAGACGGGGTTTCACCATGTTGGCCAGGCTGGTTTCGAACTCCTGATCTGAAATGATCCGCCTGCCTCAGTCTCCCAAAGTGCTGGGATTACAGGTGTGAGCCACCGCACCCGGCCTAAAAAATTATTTTTAAACTAAGGAAATTTATTTTACAACTGGGGTGGTGGGTTTATCCTAACTGGAAAACTGGTATTGATTTGTCATAAATAGGTGGTAAATGTAAACATGTAAACATTTAATATAACAAAAACAAGAATGAGATGATTACTTTCTCATTGACTTCTGATGTCTCTCAGAGCCTGAGACCTAATCTCTTTGTGATAAAGGAATAATAACAGGTGTTAAAGACAGATTAGCACCCACCTGAAGCTCTCTTTGTTGAAATAGCCCTAATAAAGATTAAAAGGGACCCGTGTTGGCTCATACCTGTCATTCTCACACTTTGGGAGGCCGAGGTGGGTGGGTCACGAGGTCAGGAGTTTGAGACCAGCATGGCCAATATGGTGAAACCCCATCTGTACTAAATACAAAAATTAGCTGGGCGTGGTGGCGCGGGCCTGTAGTCCCAGCTACTAGGGAGGTTGAGGCAGAAGAATCGCTTGAACCTGGGAGGCAGAGGTTGCAGTGAGCTGAGCTGGTGCCACTGCACTCCAGCCTGGGTGACAGAGCGAGATTCCATCTCAAAAAAAAAAAAAAAAGGCTGGGTGCTGTGCCTGTAATCCCAGCACTTTGGGAGGCTGAGGCAGGCGGATCACTTCAAGCCGGGAATTTAAGATCAGCCTGGCCAACATGGTGAAACCCCATCTCTACTAAAAGTATGAAAATTAGCCAGGCATGATGGCACACACCTGTAGTCCCAGCTCCTTGGTGGAGGGGTAAGGTGGAAGGGTCACTTGAGCCAGGGAGGTCAAGGCTGCAGTGAGCCAAGATCATGCCACTGCACTGCAGCCTGGGTGACAAAGTGAGACCCTTTCCTAAAAGGAGGAAATGGGAATTCCTTTCCCTTTCTCAATGTGGCCCAATATATTTAAATGCCACCTCTGTGATCTGATGCCACCTGCCCACCCACCGTGGTACATCATTTTTCAAACTTTCTCTTCTTCTTCCAAGGTGTGTGATAAGGGGATGGGTACAGTTCAAAAGTGACGGGGCTGTCACTGGGTGATGGGGACCTGTTTGGGAGGATGGGCTGGGGTTTTACTATCTTTTCCTCCCCACTCCCTTAGTTTGCTGAGAAGTTCCAGGAAGTGAAGGAAGCAGCCAGGCTGGCCAGGGAGAAATCTCAGGATGGCGGGGAGCTCACCAGTCCAGCCCTGGGGCTCGCCTCCCACCAGGTCAGCGCTCCCTACTCCCCTATGCCTGCCTGGGAACCTGTGAGTCAGCCAGGCGCTCAACTGATATTGGGGGACCTTGATATTGGGAGACCAGGGCACTCTGCCGGTCCTCAAGACCCAATGCTTCCAGATGACCTAAAGTTAGACCCACGGCAGGGACCATGGAGAAGCGGTGTGGAGCGTGTCATAGAGGATCTGGACCTTGCCTGGGGCCGGTGGGGTGCACCCAGGAGGTCCCAGTAGCAAAACCAGCTCAGATGGCAGGATGGAAGACTAGAAATTGAAATGGCTAAGTGTGGCTGGGCGCGGTGGCTCACGCTTGTAATCCCAGCAATTTGGGAGGCTGAGGTGGGAGGATCACTTGAGGCCAGGAGTTCGAGACCAGTCTGGCCAACATGGTGATACCCCGCCTCTACTAAAAAATACAAAAATTAGCCAGGCGTGGTAGCATGCGCCTGTAGTCCCAGCTACTTGGGAGGCTGAGTCAGGAGAATCGCTTGAACCCAGGAGGTGGAGGTTGCAGTGAGCCGAGATCGTGCCACTGCACTCCAGCCTGGGTGACAGAGTGTGACTCTGTCTCAAAGAAAAAAAAAGAAATGGCTAAGTGTGCGGCAGAACAACAAACTGTCCCTGCGTATTTTCCCACATTAATTTATTCAGCATTATGTATTGAGCACCTGCTGTGTACCAGGCCCAGGGCTGTGGACAGGAGTTGCAGAGATGAAAAAAAGCATGAGCCTCCAGATGCTGCCTCCGCTGGGCTGCGGCGGCATTGGCCTCTCGCAGGGCACCCGCCAGTGGGTTCATGAGCAGTGGGGTTGCTCATGAAACACTAATTCGGCCTGGGCAGGGCTTCCTGCTGAAATCCTAAACGGGATGTTGAAGTTCGGCCGCAGGGAGGGGAACAGCAGGGAGCTGTCCGATTGTCCCCCTCCCCTACCTTACAGGTTCCAAGTATCTTGGTTTAGACTAACCTGCATCAGACTTGCTCCTGGGGGTGGTGAAAGCCCAGGAAGGCAAGGTTGAGGGCATGGGCATGGAACTCCCAGCCTAGGGGCCATAGGGAGCCATGGAGGGTGGGTGAGGTGGGGAGGGACACACTTGGATTCTGTGCTGTGAAGGACCTGCTTAGGGTGCATAGGTCAATTGGACCCCTGATGTGACGACCCCAGTCACATCAGCCTTGATCCCAGCTGATGTGGGGTCGTGACCTACTCTTTTCCCCGTGCATAGGTGCCCCCGAGCCCTCTCGTCAGTGCCAACGGCCCCGGCGAGGAAAAACTGTTCCGCAGCCAGAGCGCTGATGCCCCCGGCCCCACAGAGCGCGAGCGGCTAAAGAAAATGCTGTCTGAGGGGTGAGGGGCGGGACTTGGGGGCGTGGCAGGGGCGGGGGTAGGGGTGGGGGACGAGGAGGCGGTTCTCGGAAGCCAAGGGAGTGCCACGGATGGCGGGATCTAACTGTGGACCCAAGACTGGGGAAGGGGACGAGGATCTGAATGCTGCCCCATCCAGAGCCGACCCCGCCCCTACCCTGCGTTGGTCACGCCCCTCCGTTTTGACCCCACCCCTGTCTCGCTGCTAACCTCGCCCCGTCGATGCCTCTCTGGGCTTAGGATAACCACCCTGACCACGCCCCCATCGGCTGACTCTCCCCAACCTCCCATCCCTCCCTCAACATTCCCACAGTGTCACTGGGCGTACTCCACGTGCCCCTTTCTTTGACTCGGTCCCCGACAAGACCCCGCTTCTGCGGGACTGCCCCATCCCCAAGCTCAGCGTTCAGTGTCGCCACGTCCCCAGCCCTGCGTGGCCCTGACTCCGTGCCCTAACCCAGAGCCACCCCTCCTCTGGCCCCGCCCCCTAGCCCATCATCGCCCGTGACTCCGCCTCAGCCCAGCGCCACCCGCCCTGGCCCCGCCCCCTAGCCCAGCATTGCTGCTGACTCCGCCCCCAGCCCAGTGCCACTCCACCCTGGCCCCGCCCCCTAGTCCAACTTCGCTCCCGACTCCGCACCCTCGCCAGCCTTCGCCCTGACGTAAGCCCAGAGCTAACCCACCCCCGGCCCCGCCCCCTAGCCCAGCATCGCCCCGACTCCGCCCCCCAGCCCCGTGTCACCCACTGCCGACCCTCGTGTCCCTGCAGCTCCGTGGGCGAGGTACAGTGGGAGGCCGAGTTTTTCGCGCTGCAGGACAGCAACAACAAGCTGGCTGGCGCCCTGCGAGAGGCCAACGCCGCCGCAGCCCAGTGGAGGCAGCAGCTGGAGGCTCAGCGTGCAGAGGCCGAGCGGCTGCGGCAGCGGGTGAGGGCACTCCTCCCTCCGAGAGACCCCCACCTGGCCCGGGCAACTGTGGAGCCCGCGCCTCTGCAGTTCCCATCTGCCCTGGGTTCATGGACTGGCTGTGTGACCTCAGCAGGTCACTGACCCAGCCTCAGTTTCTTGCTCTGTAAAATGGGTTTGAGACAATGCCAACCTCAGAGGGTGATCAGACCCTAAAGTCCAAGCTGTGCAGAGGGGGGTGGTGGCACCAACCAAGGGAATTGGGTGCTCGGTCCTGGGCGTGGCCAGACAGGAGGCAGATTCCCTGGAGGTTGGGCGAGCAAGGGAGAGTGCAGGCGGGGGCGTCAGGGGCTGCTATTCCTGTCCCCCAGGTGGCTGAGCTGGAGGCTCAGGCAGCTTCAGAGGTGACCCCCGCCAGCGAGAAGGAGGGGCCGGGCCAGGGCCAGTCGCTGGAACAGCTGGAAGCTCTGGTGCAAACCAAGGACCAGGTGAGTGCCAAGTGTGGTTCCCGGGCCTCGCCTTCCCTCACCTCCTGCGGGAAAGCCAGGACCCCCGCAACAGACCCTGGGAACTCTTCTCCTCTAGGAGATTCAGACCCTGAAGAGTCAGACTGGGGGGCCCCGTGAGGCCCCGGAGGCTGCCGAGCGCGAGGAGACTCAGCAGAAGGTGCAGGTGTGTGTGGGCACCAGGAGGCGGGGTGACGGTGGGTGACAGTCACCTCAACAGACAATCAGGACGATATCTACCTAAGACGATAAAGTATTGGGAGGCCCAGTCCCGTGGAAGGCCTGATGCCCAGCAGGTGCCATGTGAACAGTGGCTATTGGTACAGTTTCATATCCATCTATGGGTTCAACAAGCAGTGCTTGAGTCCCTGATGCATTCCCCTGCCAGACCCCGTCAATTCCTCCTGTTCTCAGCCTGAGATCACAGAGCCTGCATTGGAACCAGGTCTGGCTTGGCTTGGCTTTTTTTTTTTTTAATTCTTCAAGATGGAGTCTCGCTCTGTCGCCCAGGCAGGAGTGCAATGGCACCATCTCAGCTCACTGCAACCTCCACCTCCCGGGTTCAAGCGATTCTCCTGCCTCAGCCTCCTGAGTAGCTGGGATTATAGGCGCCCACCACTACACCCAGCTAATTTTTTGTATTTTTAGTAGAGACAGGGTTTCACCATGTTGGCCAGGCTGGTCTCGAACTCCTGATCTCATGATTTGCCCGCCTCGGCCTCCCAAAGTGCTGGGATTACAGGCATGCGCCACCGCACCCGAGCATTTTTTGTGTTTTTGGTAGAGATAGGGTTTCATCATTTGGCCAGGCTGGTCTCGAACTCCTGACCTCGAGCAATCTGCCCTCGGCCTCCCAAAGTGCTGGGATTACAGGCGTGAGTCACCGCGCCCGGCCTTGGCTTGGCTTTTGCTAAAGGCTTTATCTGAGAGATGTTCAGGGGGCACTTTTTTTTTTTTTGAGACGGAGTCTCGCTCTGTCACCCAGGCTGGAGTGCAGTGGTGCAATCTCGGCTCACTGCAAGCTCCGCCTCCCAGGTTCACTCCATTCTCCTGCCTCAGCCTCTCGAGTAGCTGGGACTACAGGTGCCCGCCACCATGCCCGGGTGATTTTTTGTATTTTTTAGTAGAGACGGGGTTTCACCATGTTAGCCAGGATAGTCTTGATCTCCTGACCTTGTGATCCGCCTGTCTCGGCCTCCCAAAGTGCTGGGATTACAGGCATAAGCCATCACACCCAGCAATTTTTTTTTTTGAGATGGAGTCTCACTCTGTCACTGAGGCTGGAGTGCAGTGGCCCGATCTCAGCTCACTGCAAGCTCCGCCTTCTGGGCTCAAGTGATTCTCCTGCCTCAGCCTCCAGAGTAGCTGGGACTACAGGTGTGCACCACCATGCCCAGCTAATTTTTGTATTTTTAGTAGAGAGGGGGTTTTACCATGTTGGCCAAGCTGGTCTCGAACTCCTGACCTCAGGGGATCCACCTACCTCTGCCTCCCAAAGTTCTGGGATTACAGGTGTGAGCCACCGCGCCCAGCTCAGGGGCACTTCTTGTGAGCCCAATAAGTTGAGATGTTAAAGGACCTGCTTCCCTTACACCTGTATTCCTAGCTACTTGGGAGGCTGGGGTGGGAGGGTTGCTTGAGCCCAGGAGTTGGAGGCTGCAGTGAGCTAGGATGGTGCCACTGCACTCCAGCTTGGGCAACAGAGAAAAATCCTATTTTTCAGAAATGAGGGAGCTGGGCGCGGTGGCTCACGCTTGTAATCCCAGCACTTTGGGAGGCTGAGGGGGGTGGATTACCTGAGGTCGGGGAGTTCGAGACCAGCCTGACCAACATGGAGAAACCCCGTCTCTACTAAAAATAGAAAAAATTAGCTGGGCATGGTGGTGCATGCCTATAATCCCAGCTACTTGGGAGGCTGAGGCAGGAGAATTGCTTGAACCTGGGAGGCAGAGGTTGCAGTGAGCCGAGATCGTGCCATCGCCCTCCAGTCTGGGCAACAAGAGCGAAACTCCATCTCAAAAAAAAAAAAGAAATGATGGCAGAAGCTAAGCCCCTGTGGGGTGTGCATTTTATTCCTGGTGTGATGGGCGCCCTAGGGTGGCTCTGGGCAGAAGAGGACATGAAGGTGGTCAGACTCTGGATGCCTCGGGCAGGACTGTGGATTTGTTGGGGCCCCCAACCCTACCCACCCTTTCCTGGCAGGACCTGGAGACCCGCAATGCAGAGCTGGAGCACCAGCTGCGGGCAACGGAACGCAGCCTGGAGGAGGCACGGGCGGAGCGGGAGCGGGCGCGGGCCGAGGTGGGCCGGGCGGCGCAGCTGCTGGACGTCAGGCTGTTTGAGCTGAGTGAGCTGCGTGAGGGCCTGGCCCGCCTGGCTGAGGCTGCGCCCTGAGCTGGGGCTGGTTTTCTATGAATGATTCCGGCCTGGGATGTGGGCCAGGCTGCAGGCGGCATAGTTGGGTCCACTCGTCCTGGAAAGGGACTGGGGGTCCCAACTTAGCCCTGGGTGGGCCGGGCCGAGCTGGGCTGGGATGGGCCCCAGCCAGCTCTGGCTGTTGGCAGCTTGGGGGCTGTTTTTGAGCTTCTCATTGTGTAGAATTTCTAGATCCCCAGATTACATTTCTAAGCGTGGCTGTGTGTGTGTGGTATGTGGGTATCTGGGCACCTAACATGTCGCCGGCCCCTTTCCCTGCCTCTTTTTGGGTGCCCCTGCATCCAAGTGGCAGTTATAAGCCACTTGCAGATCAGGGGTGAGGCTTGGAGTCCGAGGGGGGTGCCCAGGCCACACAGCCAGGAACCTGGCTCTGGTATCTCTCTGCCTGTCCCCTTGGGCTTAGCCCACGTCATCTGGCCAAGTTTGGACTTTCATGGCCCCTTCACTCTGGCCACAACCCCCAGATGTGGCCAGGTGGGTGGCCAGGGAAGCTCATAGCTGCACCCATTCGGCACAGGACTGACCTCACCGAAGCCTCACAGCCGCCTCTGGAGAGCAGGGCAGTTGCTATGCCCATTCTCCGCGTGAGGCAACTGGAAGCCCAGAGGAGCTTCAGGACCCAAAATCCCATGGCCGTTCGAGCAGGTGGTTTGTCTGCAAAACTTTGGGCCTGCCTGGTGGAAACGGACGTGGTGTTCTGGGCAGACACCTGAGAAACACCAGCGGCTGCACCCCACCTCTCCTGTCCCCCTGCTCTTCAAAAGTCAGACTGAGGAAGTCAAAAGACCCATTTATTGAGCACCTCCTGTATGCGGCACCCCTGGGGGGTGACCTTGGGTTGGGGTCACAACCTCCCGGTCATGTTCTTTCTTCCCCTGCAGCCTGAATCTTGGCCAAGGCTCAGGGAAGGGGCCAGCCAGTGGTTTCAGGGCAGAGGAGCGGGGCCCGCACAACATGAGCGCCCATGGGTTCCGCTGCGGGGCACTGGGTAGGCCCCCGGGAAGGGCTGCTGCCCCCAAGGAAGTTTCCTCCAACCCTCAGCTCCATGGAAGAGTCCAGGACTCGGCAGATGGCCATGTGGGGCTCAGGCCGGGCCCTGGGAGGGGACTGGGCCTGAGTGGGACCCAGGTGGGGTCCTGGGTGGACGCCCCTTGTGGCCAGCCTTGCCAGCCTTCTGTCGCTTCAGCGTCTCCTCCACCTTCTCCTTGAAGCGCCGGTTCTTCTGCTTGATCTTGGCCAGCTCGGCCTTGCGCTTGGCCTCCAGGTCAGGGTCCTGGCACAGGGAGGACCAGGGGACAGCTGAGCTGGCGGCCCCACCCAGGGAACCTGGCTACCCACCCCCTACCTGCGGGCTCGGCCCTCACCTTCCCCTCCAGGATCAGCTGCTTCCGTTTGTTGATCTCCTTCTTTTCATCAAAGTGGGCCGCTTCCAGTTTCTGGTAGAGGGAAGTGGGGTAAGGAGATGCTGGTCACGGGGGCCCCACCTGGAAGGGAGCACCCCCGGCCCTGGAGAGCACTTTAGTCCTCGCCCGCCTCTGACACTCACGATCTCACACTCCCTTCGCACCACGTTGACCTGTGTGAGGATCTGTAGCACCTTGGCCTCTTCCACGGAGAACTCTTCTAGCTTCTTCTCTGTGGGGACGGCAAAGCCGGGGGTGGAGGTGGGGAGGAGACGTGACATGGAAAGGGAGTTCAGCCAAGTAGTGAGTTCCCCATGCTTTGGGCTATGCAAGGCCATCTGGGGTCATATCAGGTAAGGGCCAGGTGGGCAAGATCAGAGATTTCTGAGGTAAGGAAGGTATGGACCGCTATCTTTCAGTCTCACGGTCACCCAAGCTGGAGTCCAGTGGCACTATCTTGGCTCACTGCAACATCCGCCTCCCGGGTTCAAGTAATTCTCGTGCCTCAGCCTCCCCCCCCCCCATTTTTTTTTTTTCGGTGTTAGCAGCATTATGAGTTTAACCATGAATATTAATTTCTTGCAAACAGTGTCCTTTAAAGTCCAGATATTTCTTTTTTTTTGAAGACAGGGTCTTACTCTGTTGCCCACACTGGAGTGCGGTGGCTCAATCAGGTCTCTGTAGCCTCCGCTCAAGCAATCTTCCAACCTCAGCCTCTTGAGTAGCTGGAACTATGGGCGTGTGCTGCTAGTTTCTGTATGTTTTGGAGAGGCAGGGTTTCTCCACGTTGCCCAGGCTGATCTCAAACTCCTGGGCTCAAGTGATCCACCCACCTCAGCCTCCCAAAGTGCTGGGATTACAGGTGTGAGCCACCGTGCCCGGCCTTAAAGTCCAGATGTTTGTTTCTTTTTTTTTTTTTTTTTGAGACAGTCTCACTGTCACCCAGGCTGGAGTGCAATGGCGCGATCTTGGCTCACTGCAACCTTTGCCTCCTGGGTTCAAGCAATTCTCATGCCTCACCCTCCCAACTAGCTGTGATTACAGGTGTGTGCCACCACACCTGGCTAATTTTTGTATTTTTAGTAAAGACGGGGTTTCACCATGTTGCCCAGGTTGGTCTTGAACTCCTGGGCTCAAGTGATCTGCCCACCTCGGCCTCTCAAAGTGCTAAGATTACAGGTGTAAGCCACTGTGCCTGGCCAAGTCCAGATGTTTCTAAATTTCAGGACAGTCTATGTAGTGATCAGAGATACCTTAGGAAGTGTCTCTGTCTTGGCTGCATATGAAACCACTCCTAGGGGTTTTTAGCAGGCCCAGGCCCTGTCAATGGGGCCTCTGACATCTCAGGGACCTTCCATACACCTCAGTCTGAGAAACCCAAGTCCCCTCGTGACTGATGTGGCTTTCAGCTGCTGGTGGCAACTATGGGGAGTTTGTTTCAATAAATGGGCAAAAGAACTTCTTTTGGGGGCGCCTAGGGAAGGAAGCCCCAGCCTAAATCTGCTCACAGGAGCAGGCCGGCTGGTGTCTCACAGGGGAAAATGGGTCTCACCCCGAGGTGCCCTCCTCTGCCCACCCCACCCCTCCTTCTCCACCCCCCCCACCACCCCACTCACTGATCTGCTCCTCAATGGCGTGCACCAGGTGGATGTCGTACTGTGTCACCAGCGTGATGGCCTGACCCTGCCGCCCTGTGGGGATGTGCCAGTTATCTGCTATGTGCTGGGGGTCAGGACATGGGGCAAATAAGGGTAGATCCTGACAGCTACACAGCTCAGGGGTCCTCCTGGAGATGCTGAACAAGGGCTTAGGCTTGGGAAGGACCAGCCCAGAGTGTCTGGAATTGACACCAAGCAGGACCATTGTGTGGAGGACGGGTCGCTGGGGAGAGGCAGGTCTGCCAGTCTAGCCTTACACAGCAGTTAGTTACTGCCTGACTTCCCTTTTTGGCTTGGCTGCCAGGGAACCCAGTCTAAGTAATGCCAGCCATTAGCCCTGATGGGCCTCAGCCCAAGATTTCTGCTTGCTGTTTCTGTGATGGTGACTAGGGCCAAAACTGCACTGATGGCGAACAAGGTCCGTGACCCTCATGGCAGCACCACGTGGACATCACCATTCTCATTATCCGCCATGTGAGGTCTGGGGAGTGAAAGTAACCTGCCCAGCACCACAGGGTCAGGATAGAAGGTCCAGGCCCCGTCTGATCCCAGCAACCACATCTTTCCTGGCTCCAGAATTGAGAGCATCTCATGGACACCGTGCCCCTCCCTGACGAGGCAGCAGCAAGTAGTCGGGGCTGGGGCTGTGTGTGCACCTTCCCAGGGGGCAGCCCCACACTGCTCAGTTCATCACCTGGCTTGGGTGAAGGCAGCACCTCACTTGCGTTTGCTTTATTTTATATTTTTATTTTATTTACTTATTTTAGTTATTATTTTTTGAGACAGAGTCTTACACTGTCGCCCAGGCTGGAGTGCAATTGTGAGATCTCTGCTCATTGCAACCTCCGCTTCCCGGGTTCAAGCAATTCTCCTGCCTCAGCCTCCCGAGTAGCTGGGATTACAGGCACCCTCCACTATGCCTGGCTAATTTTTTTGTATTTTTAGTAAGACAGTGTTTCAGTATGTTGGCCAGGCTGGTCTCGAACTCCTGACCTCGTGATCCACCCACCTCGGCCTCCCAAAGTGCTGAGATTACAGGCGTGAGCCACCGCACCTGGCCTATTTTATTGTATTTTTTTGAGACAGAGTTTTGCTCCTTTTGCCCAGGCTGGAGTGCAATGGTGCAATCTCGGCTTGCTGCAACCTCCCGGGTTCAAGTGATCTTCCTGCCTCAGCCTTCCGAGTAGCTGGGATTCACCTTTGCTTTAGAAAGGACAACTCCCCAACTTGCAAACATGGCCCCGAGTAGCTCTCATCTGTGGGCTGCACCCTACCCACGTCCTACCACCTGAATTTGCTGGGCAGGCTGGAGGGACAGAGGCCCAAGGCTTGGCCTCCCCCTCTACTGCTCACCTGCACGGGCCGTCCGGCCGACTCGGTGGATGTAGATCTTAGGGAGCCCGGGGGTGTTGTGGTTGATGACCACCTGTACCGTAGGGATGTCCAGGCCCCTGGAGGCAGAGGTGACTGGTCAGCTCCACTGTGCATGTGGGGAAACCGAGGCTAGGACTCACCCAGGGTCACTCAGCAGGGAGGCTGGGGCTGCCTGACACGCCTGAGGCCAGCCTTCTCATCTGTGGGGCCTTGTAGTGAAAGAGGGAGTACCCTTGGCAGGGGACTGGGGGCTGCTCACCGGGAGGCCACGTCTGTTGCGATCAGGATCCGGTAGATGCTGGACTTGAACTTGGCTAGGGCGGCAAAGCGTTCTTTCTGCACAGGGTTGGGAAGAAAATTGGGAATGCATGAAGGCAGGGTTTTCTGTGTGAGGCCTGGGGACAGGGTGGAGAGGCCGGGACAGTCCCCAGCCATCCACTGAGGAAGGTAACCATGAGAAGTCAGACTGGGACAAAAGAATGACGGCTAAAAGAGATATGGTCAGGGAGGGCCTCTCGAGCTGTGATATTTTGGGACCAGAAGAGACCAGGCAGCAGGAAGAAGGCGCCCGGCAGAAGGAAGGATCAGGGCCAATGTCTAAGGCTGGGAGCTGTCCCAGGGTGAGGCTGGCGGGCCCCGGGGTCGCCTCACCTGCTTCATCATGGAGTGCAGAGCCACAGTGGGGAAGCTGAATTTGCGCAGCATCATGCACAGAATCTGGCAGGTCCTGGCGGGAAGGATGTGCCTGTCAACCCCTCCAGCTCTCAGGTTCTGGGAAGGTGTTCCTGCCCCCACCCGCCCCTGAGACACCTAGCACAGTGGCCTCATGCAGCTTAGAAAGGAGAGGCAGCAGGCCAGGCACGGTGGCTCACGCCTGTAATCCTAGCACTTTGGGAGACTGAGGCGGGTGGATCACTTGAGGCCAGGAGTTCAAGACCAGCCTGCCCAACATGGCAAAACCCTGTCTGTACTAAAAATACAAAAACTAGCCAGGCATGATGGTATATGACTGTAGCCCCAGCTACTCAGGAGGCTGAGGCAGGAGAATTGTTTGAACCCAGGAGGCAGAGATTGCAGTGAGCCAAGATTGCGCCACCGTACTCCAGCCTGGGGGACAGCATGAGACTCTCAAAAAAAAAAAAAGAAGAAGAGGCAGGATGAGGGTTGGCAGAGGTCTTGCCTGCCTGGTGTCCTCTCTGCTGATCCTTCCCCAGAGCTGGAACTGACAAGAGTTGGCCCTGGGACTGCGGGGCTGGAAGGCTGGAAACTGACTTGCTAGGGATGGTCACTGTTACCAAGAAGGCCAAGACGGAGCCAGCAGAGGAAAACAGAGGAGAAAGAGGGGCACAGGGAGAAAGGATGGGGACCATCACATAAGCTGCTGGATCCTGCCGTGCCTGACAGCCACCCTACAGCCAAACTTTTCTCTCTTTTTCCCTGAGACAGTCTCGCTCTGTCCCCCAGGATGGAGTGCAGTGGCGCGATCTCAGCTCACTGTAACCTCCACCTACTGGGTTCAAGTGATTCTCCCACCTCACCTTCCCCAGTAGCTGGGACTACAGGTGCTCGCCACCATGCCTGGCTAATTTTTGTATTTTTAGTCGAGATGAGGTTTCACCACGTTGGGCAGGCTGGTCTCGAACTCCTGACCTCAGGTGATCCGCCTACCTCGGCCTCCCAAAGTGCTGGGATTACAGGTGTGAGCCACTGCGCCCAGTCCCAACTTTTCTCTTCTGGGAGGTAACGCGTTTAAAGCGCCTTGATTTCTGCCCTTCTATCCTGGCTCATGCTGGAAGAGCCTCCAGCTTCTCAATGACCTTCCCAAACAGCTCAGTGAAGATGTGAACTGCCCTCCCCAGGGGTCTCTGTCTGCGCAGACGCACACCAGGCCTGTTGTCACAACTTCCTCTGAGATGGGACTAGAGTCCCAGGAAAGCTCAGTGACACGCCCAGAACACAGCGAATGGGCTGCTCAAACAGCTGCTTGCAGGGGTTTCCTGGCCCTTCCATCAAGGGCTGGGCTGAGGAACCCCAAAGGCCAGCTGCACCTTCAGATTGAGGGACCTTGGCTCCTTGAGGGAAGCCCCCACGACCTCCAGGCTGAGCAGAGGCTGGGGAGTGCTGAGACTGGCTGTGTGTCCTAGACCAAAGACGTCGGGCCACCTCCTCCTTTGAAGGGCGGTGGGAGGGGAGAGGCGGGCCTCGCTCACTTGCATGTGTTGGTGAAGATGATAATGGACCAGTCCTCGTGCTCATCCTGGAAGTGCTGGATCAGGTGGACCAGGTAGGCATCCTTGACCTTCTCAGGCACCAGCAGGTAGCGCTGGTCCAGCTGCTCCACGGTGCTCACCCTGGGGATGGACAGGTAGACCGCCACGCCTCAGTATCCCTGTCTGTAGGATGGGGCTGCCCTCCCCATGCTGTCTGGGCTGTGGACTCACGGGGCCTGTGCCTCCCAGAAGAAGGGCTGGTTGGTGGCTAGGCCCTGCAGCTCCCGGAGTGTGTCGGTCAGCGTGGCGCTGAACAGCAGCGTCTGTCTGCGGGCCGGCACGGCCGCCAGGATGGCCTCCAGGTCCACGGTGAAGTCAGTGCAGCCCTGTTCCAGCAGCCGGTCTGCCTCATCCATCACCTGCCATGCCAGTGGGGGCAGGGGTGAGGGTGCTGTACGTGGCCCCGGGTCTTGGCCACCCCTAAAACAGGCCTCTTTGAGAGGTGTGGACGTGGACCCTAGGCCCTGGAGTACCCTCCTTCCAAGGGAGGCCTGCCCCTCACCCAAGTCTCAGCAAGGCCCTACCCTCAAATAACATTGCTAGGACTGGGCCCCCTCTTGTTGGTTCTTGAACGGTCCTTGTCACTGTTCCTAGCATTTTACTGGACAGTCTAAGGGACATACATCTCCTAAATGGATGAGATGGTGCCCCAGGCTCTGATGCTGGGCCTGGAGGCTCCGAGCGCAGCTCCTGAGGTCTGCAGGGGCGGGGCGAACTCACCAGGAAGCGGATCTTCTTTATACTGAAAGTGTTGGAGCTGCGCAGGTGATCTGCCAGGCGCCCCGGCGTGGCGATGACCACATGCGGTTTCCGAGAGAGCTCCAGAGCCTGGGCCACCATGTCTGGGGGACAGAGCGTGAGAGGCAGGGCTGGGAGGGTGGTCCAAAGCTGCTAGGGTCCCATGCTGGGGCCTCCCCCGCCTCCCAGCTCCCGTACCCATGCCACCGACGATGATGCAGTCTTTCAGCCCTAGAGGCTTCCCCAGGACCCGGAACTGCTCTGCGATCTGGTAGGCCAGCTCCCTGTGGGTGTGAAGGGGCCAGGCTGGGTTAGGTAGTGGTTCTGGACCTGCCCCCCATTCCCCTCTCCATCCCCAGGGTTCCTCCCTGGGCCCCCAAGCTCCTGACTTGCCCGGTCCTGTTCACAAAGGCTCTGATGCCGAAGCCTTGGAGGCCGTTGTGGCCCCTGCCCCCTCGCCAGGCTCAGCCTGGAACATGCCTCCCTCACCAGCCCAACCCAAGCTGGCCTCAGCATCTCCTCCTATCCCAAACCTGTGCCTTCCCCCAGTTCGCCTCTCAGCAATGGCCTCACCACCAGCCAGTTGCCCCAGCCAGAGGGTCTCAAGCATCAGCCTCCTTTCTGCCCGCAACGAACTCTGTCCTGGCCTCTCCCTGGCCCACCTTTCCTGCTCACACACCCCCAGAATCAATTCTAACCCTCCACCTGCATTCAAGGCCTTTCTCAAACTGGCTCCAATATGCCCAGGCCCCAGTACGCTTTCTGCTGCCTGCCTCTTTCTTTCTTTCTTTTTTTTTTTTGAGACAGAGTTTTGCTCTTGTTGCCCAGGCTGGAGTGCAATGGCGCGATCTTGGCTCACCGCAACCTCCGCCTCCTGGGTTCAAGCGATTCTCCTGCCTCGGCCTCCCGAGTAGCTAGGATTACAAGCATGAGTTACCATGCCCAGCTAATTTTTTGTATTTTTAGTAGAGATGGGGTTTCTCCATGTTGGTCAGGCTGGTCTCGAACTCCTGGCCTCAAGTGATCTGCTCACCTGGAGCTCCCAAAGTGCTGGGATTACAGGTGCGAGCCACTGCACCCAGGCCATCTTGTTTAATTCTGCAGGACCCCTAAGAAGTGGGTAGCAAGATTTTCATCCTCATCTCACACGTGGGAAAAGGGCGCTCAGAGAGGGAAAGGGGCTTGCCCAAGAGAGCACAGCTGCTTAACCCATACCCAGAAGGCCTGCTGGGGGCTCACCTGGTGGGTGTCAGGACAAGGCAGAAGATGCCATAGGGATCCTCAGACAGCTTCTGCAAGATGGGAAGGACAAACGCTGCTGTCTTCCCACTGCCTGTCTTGGCACAGCCCAAGCAGTCTCGACCTGGGTTGGGGACAAAGCAGCATCAACACTCTCCATGTGTGGACAGCTGGGTTTCAGAGACCTGCCCAGGACACACAGCCAGTGAGTGGCAGGCTGGACTGGAACTTATATCCATTTGACCCGAGATGCCCACAGCTTCCCACCACCTCATTCTGACTCCGTCCAGGAGCACGTGAACTTGGAGAACCCAGAATTCCCTTCCCTCATATGCATCTTGTGCTCCCTGTTGACCCCTTCATTTGTTTATTTAATCCTTGACTTGTCACATCTTAGGCTTCCTGTGGGCCTCTCTTTAATGGCCAAACTGGGTTGGGCTAGAGGAGCAGAGAGAAGACCTGCTCCTAGAGGAGCAATCACAGGACCAAGGAGTCCTGGATCTACCAGCAATTTTGACAGCCTCAACTTCTATTTGTAAAATACAGATATCAGTACCAGGTCTGCAGGATTTTGCGATACTATCAATTAGTCATTCATCAAACCCTCCCTGTGCTGAGACTATGAAAATTTCAGAGATTACATCTCTTGCGTGCGGACACAAAGCGAGTCAGTCATGCAACCTAAATGCCAACACTGTCCAGTCGTCCTCCGGAACCCCAGATCTCCTGTAACGCCCAAGGTTGCCCCTCGCCTCGTGGGACCGGAATGAGCAAAGGCTGCGAGAAGGGAAAGGAGTCGCGAGGCGCGGAGACGCCTCTTGGGGAAGGCCCCGGGCCATACTCACCCTCCAGGATGGCGGGGATGCAGCCGAGCTGCACGGGCGTGGGCTGCTTCAAACCCAGCTGCCGACATTGTTCCACGAGCCACGATGACAGCCCGAGCTCTGCAAAACCTGCCATCCTTGTGGCCAGCCGTGTAGGGGCCCGTGTGATCCGCGCTTCCGGCGCGCGCCGACGGCGTCACGAGAAAAATCTTCCTGTTTATTGGATCTGCCTCCTGCGTGGTCCCACCCTCTCCAGCTCATTCCCAGCCTCGACCGCATCCTTATCATGTTTCCCCGGATCCCATTGGCTTGCAGAAACACACTACAATTCCCGAGATGCTCTGCGTGACGCACTTACGTCTTCCGCCCCCTTGCTTATTATTGTGGAGCTTCCCATTGGCTTACTTCGCCGCCACGCGGAAAAAGTAAACTACATTTCCCAGCGTGCCTGTGTAGGTGTCTTGCTTCCGGCCGACGTGTCTTTCAAGGAAGAGGAGCGGGTGAGAAGACAGCGACATGGCGCCTCCGGCCCCCGGCCCGGCCTCCGGCGGCTCCGGGGAGGTAGACGAGCTGTTCGACGTGAAGAACGCCTTCTACATCGGCAGCTACCAGCAGTGCATAAACGAGGCGCAGCGGGTGAAGGTGCGGCCGCGCAGGGGCGCGGGGACGCTGGGGGCGGAGGCGGAGGACGCTTCCTGATGGCCGCGAACCGCGTTCTGCGTCTAAAAACTTTCTCTTTTCTTCTCGCGTTTTTTGGGCACCTCTTCCACAGTTCAGTGAGAAGTAATCACTGTCCCATGACAGAATCCAGAGCAGTACCAGTTTACGGTACTGCTCACTCGTACAGCGTTCGCTCTACGCCCTTGAAGGCGTTTTGAGTAAGGGAGGTGTTTATGCCACTGTAGTGACACTAAGTGTATTTTGTTCAGCCATACCTTCAGTTTCCGTGAGATAGAGACTGTTGCTTATCCTCATTTTACGAATGAGAACCCTAAAGTTCAGAGAAGGACGTTTCCCTGCCCATCGAGCCTGGTTATTTCTCCCATAGCTTACCCATTCATACGTTCATTCTTCATTGAGCACTTTTATGGACAGGCACTGTATTCCG